>NC_080569.1:27265833-27582500 GCF_030253575.1 Rhododendron vialii | reverse complement strand
TCTAGGTGTGATTGTATGTCACTTTAGATCACGGTTTATAACCGTGATTGAAAGTTCAAAATGATCACACCACCATAAACTGAGATGAAAAACCATTAGGCATGTCTTTTCTTTGTATCTACTAGACCATCTTTTCTTGTCATTGCTAAGTTTCGAAGCCACGCACCCTTAGTTGATTTTCCAAGCGAACTTCTGTTACATTAGGAAAACCAAAATATTTATACTTACTTCCTAAAGTGTGAAAACTTTCTTTTTCCCCTTAAAATTTGTTAAATTTTTTGAAATGTAATTAACATGATATTAAAATATATAAAAATACTTATATAAACATTGTTTAAAAAATTTTAAAAATACGACAACAGATCTTTTGTCAATCAAAACTAGTTGTTCGTCACCAAAAGATTTTTTTGGGGAGAAAAAAAAATTACCTAATGTGTCAAACGTATACTTAGAAGACATCTGAAATAACTAAACTTCATTATTACAATAAACCATAAAGATTACGGCTAGCCCAAGTGAAAATTGAACATTAGTGGAACTGTCCGCCCGTCGTCGACGAAACAACTGTGCACTGGTGGAACCCAATTGTGGAATTTGTTTTCTCTCTCTCTCTCTCTCTCTCTCTGGGCGTGAAAATGAAGATGAAACATAAAGAATTTTTGGGATGAGTGTAATTAGGGCTTATCTTCTTACCTTTTATAAAAAAGAAAAAAAAAACTTTTCAAAGTTCTTAAATGACATCATTTTTCTCACATAATTTTTCAAAATCTGCCTAAATGGGTACCAGCCCGCCCACGTGAAAATTTAGATTGCGCGCTTAAATAGGTAGACTTTTTATCTCACTGTAAGAGTGAGATAATTTATCTCACTTTTTTTCGCACTAAATTTTTTTTATCACGCTACAAGGGTGAGGTTATTTCTCTTTTATCTCACCACAAGAACGAAATCTTTTATCTCATTCTTTTCCACCCTAAAATATTTTATCACGCCACAAGGGTGAAGTCATTTCTCTTTTTTATCACACCACAAGGGTGAGGTCTTTTCTCTTTTATCTCGCCACAAGAGCGAGATCTTTTATCTCAATTTTTTTCGCACTAAAATCTTTTATCACGCCACAAAGGTGAGGTTGTTTTTCTTTTATCTCGCTGCAAGAGTGAGGTCTTTTATTTCGCGCTAAAACTCACATTTTATCTCAGCTTTGGATTTGAATTGAGATAAAAAAATTTAAGCACCACTTTTTATCACGCTTTCACTGAAAACCGTGATCATTATAAATCTCCTTAGTGTGATGCATATCTATTATTGCAGTAGTGGACGAGCATTGATGAGTCGATGGCTAGGCATGCTTTTTCTTGGAAAAATGTAAAACGTTTTGCATAAGTCAACTCGGGTGAGATACATATACCAAAATTGACCATGGAAATACTTCATATTATATAACAGTTCATGAGTAAAACAACACACACACATATTCAAATATTTTCATTGAATTTCTAGTAACATGCATTTCAATCCCAACACTCATTCCTTTGGTCCAGGAGATAAAATTTTCATTTCTCTTTCACTTTTGCACATTCAAGCAATAATATCATTCAATGGTATATGTTGTCAGTCAGTTGGGGAGCGACCCCATTGAAGAGTGGTATGATATCATTAACCAGTGGTGCCTCGCTGCATCTCCAACGTACCTTATAACCTCATGTCACTAGTTTCTTTAAATGTGCCCTAGTGCTCAGGACACCGTTTGAATGAACCATACTTTTACAAGCATGCACCAATAACAAAGAAGATTCAAGTTTTCAAAATATATTGCCATAGTCTAATTTTAATAGTAACACATGTAAAGTTTATGAACAAGCCATCACATGTACTCCCAATTATCAACATCAATTAAACCAAGTAAGATGCTCAAGTTTCACTCTTTTCAAGAAAATCAGGCAATGACATTTTTATTCCAAAAATTTAGAAAAGTGCATGTAATTAAGGTATGCATAACTCACCAAAAAGTTGCGTTGAAGGCACACAGCAATTCACTCCACATAACTTGCACCTAAACACATGATATGCTGGTGTTAGTTAAGCATCCTACATCCGAAATTAAACTAGGTACATTAGGTGGTAAAGTCCACAACTGGGGTAGTTTCATACTCTTTCTGTCCATTTTGAAATGTCCCAATTTGACTTTCACGCAGTTTTAGGAGTCAACATAATTGTTTCTCCAAAATATTATTTTCCACACTTACCCTCGATGGACACATCATCATTATACTTTTACTCATCAACTTTTCAAAAAAGAATTTACTTTTAGGGGCAAAATAGAAAATATACCAACTTTTATCTACTAACTTTACAAAAGGACACTTATTTAGGAATTATCCAAAATGGAATACAAGACACTTAAAAAGAAAATGAGGGAGTATTAGTTTTAGAAATCAGAATAGTCTTTTAAACAATTAGGGTCAATTAGTACGCTAAAAGTCTATAACTCTATTAATTTTTAGATATAGCTCTTCCTCTTACGTAAATCTGAGATACCAAAGTGAAAACCTCAAATCTATTTCCAATACCCCAATGAATTTAACTAAAGTCAGTCAACAACAACAACAAGGAATTTCAAATTAGGTTTCTACGATCCTATATATTTTTATGCATGATTGATTTTGCTCCTAAACCAAATTACGATGGCAACTCCTAAATTCGAACTCTTTACCGGGAGGAAGAGTTTCACTTGTGTGAACTTTTAGGGGTTCGGGTGTGGCGAGTGCGATAGAGTTATTGTGCGAGAAAGAGAGGAGCATTGCGCAGGAGTACTGTGTGTGTGGTGTATGCATGTGTGGGTTGTATGTGATTTTTCCTCACATCTATTCGTCTCTCACCTCATGGCCCGTGTACCCGGCAAGTACCCCCAAGGGGGCTGCCCTCTCACCCTTTTTCTTTAGCTCACTCGGCACACCCATGGCAAATACTACTCGCAGTATAAATAGACAGCAATGTGCCTATTCGTCTTCTTCAAGATGCTTATCAAGCCAGTGGCGGCTCCAGGAATTTGTGATATGGTGTTCAGAAATTACCTTAAACTCTACTGGTTAATATATTAACTAATAATATATGTATAAAATCTCATATAGTTGTATAAACAGGTCAAAAAACATAACTTCTATTCTTAAAAAATTAATTACCCAGCGAAATGAGAACTTAAAAATATATACTATTTTTTTAACAAAAATTTAATTTTTTTGAAAGTTGTATTTTGTAGTAGACAATGTTTCGAGAATGGAGGGGGTACAATTTTACAATTGTCCTGAATGAGTTTTCATATTTTTTGCCAACGTTTCTCCAGCGTATTAATTAATCTACTAAAACCCATGTTCTTTAGTTTTCATATTTCAAAAGTGGGGGTTGACATTCTCGAAATATGTTCTTTAGAATGAAATGATAAGATTTTCTATCATAGTCTTAAATTCAAAGGAATAGTATTCGAGTAAACGGGATTTGCAATGTAGTTGAATGTTGTTAAAGTTTTGTCCATAATTTTGTGAGCTAACTAGACAAAAAAATAGGTTATTGTCATGAATGCGAAATTAACACTTCTAAACCATGAACAATAAAGATGGAGAGAAAATGCAGAGTATAATACTTACACCAATAGATTCTTCTTTTCACTTTCTTTTTACAAATTTTGTATTATGATTATGAGCTTTATTTGATGTAATGTGTAAAATGTTCAAACGTGAATTACTTGAATTGATGAGCTGTAATTGGGTTGTGATTGAGTGTTCAATTAGTTTTGAGTTAGGGGTTCAATTCTTTTTGGGTTAGGTGCTTAAGACTTTTAGAATTGGGTGTTCATTGATATTTGTGTTGGGTGTTCAAAGGAAGGCTAACTCATAATTTTTACATGTATTCTAAGCAAAAAAAATTTGTTCGAGTATTCAGTGGACCATGGAACCTACAACATGGAGCCGCCTCTGTATCAAGCGGAAGAACCGAGTAGATGTTGATTGTTTAGTCTAGTACTGGGCCAATTTGTGTTGGAAATCCAGTCTTTAAAATGATAAAGGTGATGGGGTCGTCTCTTCAAAATTTGGAAACGATAGAAACCATTCGAGTCGCGTTAGGAGAATGCTTTCCTAAAGACAATATTTGCCCTCACCAGAAGGTGTGCACCAGGTTACAACAAATCCGTCTTCAAGATAAATCAAATCCGAACTCTAGGTTTTTTCTGTCTGTGTTTGCACAAACAAAGACAGACAGAATATCCGCTAAGCGAATGTAAGAGAACCAAGGACTGATATTCTATTTTTGTGGAATGATAGAATATCGGTTTGCCATTCTAGGAAGAGAATGTGTAGAGAGAGAGAGAGCAATTCAATATGGAATTTTTCGATCTATCGACTGACTTTACAAATAGCCTATTTATAGACTTATAAGCACCATTGTGTGAAAGGTTGTGTCTCTAGTAAACAACCATAAGAAATGGTCATGTCTATTGAAGACAATTAATGGAAAGAACATGCCTATTAGTAGGCACCCTTTAAACAATAAATTAGGAAGGATCATGCCTTTTTGAGGCACCTCATGATTCACATCCCTTCCTAACAATTACATTTTTTCCAAACGTACACACCCCAATTTAATGGGTGTTACAACCATTTACAAAATGTCATAACTCATGTAAAAATGTGTAGCAACCTTTCACAAAAATCTCACTCAATACTTTTCCAAAAATTCCAAACTAAAATTCAATTTTATTTTAAAAAACTCCAACATCTTCCAGCTGAGGATGCTACCCAGTTTGGGAGCCTTATGAGTTATGACTCGTTGAAGGAGAGATTTGCTTCCCAACCTTGAGGAAAAGGTTGTACGTAATAGAGGGCGGGGGAATCATACGATTGCTAGCCAACTTGGTATTGTCTTGATTTTCAGAATTTTAGGGGCATATGTTTTCTCACATTTTATTCCAGTAATTTTGTTATCTCCTTTCCTCGCAACTAGCTCCTTTTACTTGTATAATGTAGATGCCGTATGGCTATGGGTAAGCAATCAATAAGATTTTGCATGCCTTCTGGTTTAGAGGATATTGATCCCCTCGAAGCCATCTACTTCTTCTCTTTCTTTTTAAGCCACAGAATATCAGCGCTAGATCTAGAGCCTTGGTTCTATATATCCTGAGCTGGTTAGGTGATAATGGATTTGATTTTGATTAGGCTCGGCGGGGAGGTGAAGAAATGAATGCAAGCCATGGATGGGGTGGAAAGGAAAGAAGTGTAGAAACTTTACATCTACCTCAAAATTAATTGACAATAAATGAAGAGATCTCAAATGTTATTTAGTGATCACCATTTCACTCTCAAGTGATGTGGAAACTCTATTTCCTTAAAATCTCCCGTCACGTGCAGCCGTATTTGAGGTCTGTCATGTGTGATTACTTTTTGGATCCTATTATCGTATAGCATCTTTGCTGGTCTATTATTGTGGGGTGTGAATTGTGAATTTTATAAGTCCTATCATCATGCAACATTTTTGCTGGTCTATCATCGTGGTGTGTGAATTATGAATTTTATAAAATGTGAAGTGGAAGGGGACCCGCTCTGATACTATGTAGAAACTTTACATTCATCTCAAAATCAATTGACAATAAGTGAAGAGATCCCAAATGTTATTAAGTGATCACCTATTCCACTTCCTAGCAATGTGTGACTCTATTTATTTAACAAGAAGAGCAAAAGGAAATCACAGGAAAAGAAGAAAATTAGATTTCAAGACTCAGTACCTATTAACATCGAGTTTCATTATGCCTCAATCAATTTTCCCATTGGATGTATTTTTATTTTATTTTATTTTGTTTCCTTTCCATGGCCTTGTACTATGCCATATCCTCTGTGGCTAGTATTTGGTCTTATCTCGATGTACTCTTTATCTAGTTTTTAATAAAAATCTTGTTGTCTATAGAAAAAAACATCGAGTTTAATTAATATTGAAAGTCATGATCATGTTCGGTATTTGATCAAATTTTTATGAACCCAATCTGATCAAATTCGTGCTTGTGACCCATTCTAGTTAGATGGATGCACGAGATACCTGCAACAGGCCAGCCCATGGTAGTCTCCCGGCCCGTGCCCAGTCTAGCTATGTCGGTCCCTAGTCATCTTGACTACCCGGGCTTTGATTGACTTGTTCTCCACAAACCTAGTCGTTTACGATATTAGCTTTTGTATTCTTTGTCTACTTTATCTTATCTCATTCGGATAAATAATCCATTGAGCTTTTTTTTTTTGTTCTTATTCAATTTTTTTTTTGTATTTGTTAATTTTTTATCAATTTTTTTAAGATTATTACTTTATCATGACGAAAAGAATCTAAAAAGTAAAAAATTATAATCAAAATCTATTTTTTTAATAAAGACGAAAATACCAAGGGTTGTTCGGCTAAATAAGCGAAATGACTTATTTTTTTTGTTTTTATTAAATTTTTTTTTGTATTTGTTAGTTTTTTGTCAACTTTTTGTGGATTATTACTTCGTCATGACAAGAGAAATCTAAAAAGTACAAAATTATGATCGAAACCTAAATTATTTTGAATAAAAATGAAAAAATTGGCTTATTGGCTTATTTTTGTCTTTATTCAAAAAATTTATGTTTCGATCATAATTTTTTACTTTTTAAATTCCTCTCGTTAAGAAGAATCAATAACCCACAAAAAATTGACGAAAAACTAACAAATACGGAAAAAAAGTTGAATAAAGACAAAAAAATAAACCATTTGATTTATTTAGCCGAGCAACTAGTTTTACAAGGGATCATTCAGAGCCTGAGTAGAATCCCAATAACGTGCTCATGAATTCCATCTCTTAATTATAATACTCCCTCCGTCACAATTTGCTTGCCGGTTTTGAAAAAGGTAATTGATATTCGAGCTTCAAAATTTACTGCAGACGCTCCACCTTTTTGTTTTTATACTGTGATGTTGCCAGCAACATCAGTGTATGTTTTTACACTGTGATGTTGCTGGCAACATCACAGTGTAAAAACAAAAAGGTGGAGCGCCTGCAGTAAATCTTGGAGCGCGAAAATCAGTTCCCTTTGAAAAAACTAGTTTTTATGGGTAGAATGATGGGAACCATAATTGGTATTAACTTTCTCAATTTGTCCCTACTTTATGCTTTGACATGATACTTAGAAAAGAAATGGTGAAAGAATAATGTTGCACAATTTTTTATGCTGACTTTTCAAAGTAAACATTTATTTTGGGACATCTATTAAAAGGAAGAATGACCAACAATTCCGGACGGGGACAGTAGTCCTGTTGTAGGGAAGACATAGGAATTAAGACCGACTATGGGTACTGACGTCCCATAGGATAAATATCATGTACTTATGGTGCGTGCGACCCTTTATTAATTAATGGTCCCACCCGGATAATCTGAAAGCATGCCATGAATTTAAAATATTTGTTCGACTAGTCCCGTAAAAAAGGATACATGTAAGTTTTTGATCCAATTTTACAATTTTTATTAAGAATTCCGAATTCCAACTTCTGATTGAAAATTTAAAATGTCCGATGAAGCACTTACGGATATTGAATAGAGCCGACTTTTTATGAGACCACTTGAAAAAGTATTTTAGAATCATTGAAAGGTTCGAATCATCCGTGTGGGATCCTATAGCCTCCCGCACATGCCGGCCATTTGTACATAATTTGTACGCAATGGATCGGTACCCCTAGCATTTTGGGGAATTAATGGGAGCTAAAATCGAGTACAATGTGACAGACAAGCTAGAATCAAAGAAGTAGTAGTAGTGAAAGAATTGGAATTCGTTGATGATGAGGGAACATTAATTTGGAAGATAGTGTGCATGGGAATATTCAGAGCCCCATAGGCATATCTATTCGGTACCACTAGCATTTTGGAATTGGAATTGGTTGATGAAGGGAACATTAATTTGGAAGATAGTGCATGCGAATTATTCAGAGCCCACATATCTCATCTTGTCGAGGAGTGAGGAAATCGGATATGTAAGGTCCATATTTCGTGGTGTGTCTTATTTGGCAATTTCATGACAAATACATATTGGCGTGTATCTCATAATATCGAGTTGTAATTTATTTTTTATTTATTCCTAGAGTGTCTGTTTAGAAAGTGGAAGGAAATCAATATTATTTTGTATTTGAGAGCGGTAGACGTTAGTCATGTTATTACTAGGCCGGTTCGTGAAAGTATTGGAAAAAAGAATTTCGTGCTCATGGAAAGGATTTGCTGCATATAGAAATGATCTGCCACACATGAAATTGATATATCAGCAAATCATTTGCTGGGGTGAGAAAAGGAAAAAGAATTTTTAGGAATAATTTACGGTTTGATCGGCAAGTCGGTCTTTGAAGCCACGGCATTTATCAGAGGCCAAAAAGGTTTATTTCCATACAAGGACATGCATCTCCTTAGGCTATAAAATGAGTGGTGCTTTCATTCCTAAAAACTTGTGAACAGAACAAGAAAGAAACAGGGTGGCCTCCTTTATGCTTGGGTGGGGAAGCCGTGAGCTATAAGAATATACGTTGAAGAGGATTTTGTTGATTTTTATGTCTTGGAGTAAAAAATGGGATCTCTCGATCATTTTGGAGAATGGTAAAGGAACCCGATGCGCTCTGGGCTAGAGTTCTTAAGGCATCCTACTCCCAAACTCCTCCCCTTGGACAGCCAGGAGGGGAGCCTCTCCGTCATGGATTTGGTCCAGCTTGTTGGATGGTGTTGATTTACTAAGGAAGAGATCCCATTGGAGGGTAGGCAATGGTCTGTCCATCAATGTCTGGGAGGATAAATGGCTAAATATCCATAACGAATTTGTGTCCCTTATTCCTTTGGCCCCCAACAATGACAAGCCTCTATTAACAGTTGGTGACTTGCTTCTGGATGGTGGTAGATTATGGGATGAGGAAAAAATTGACGCTCTATTTCCTTGGGAGGCGGGGAACGCCATTAAGTCGACGCCTATCTCTTGGTCAGGAGGTGAAGATAAGCTAACCTGGGTACACTCTCGCTCCGGAAACTTCTCTGTCAAGTCCGAGTACCACCTTGCTTTCCAGTCGACCCAGGAAAAGGATAGGGTGCAAGATAGTTCATCCTCTAAGCTCAATTCAATCTTGTGGAAGAAAATCTGGAACCTTAAATACCCTCCTAGGTTGAAACACTTCCTCTGGCAAGGAACCTGTTTGCAAGGAAATGTGCAAGAAGTCCTATATGTGGTCTCTGTGGAGCTGAGATTGAAACAATTGAACATGTTCTCCTCAGGTGTGAGTGGAAAAAAGAGGTTTGGGCAAATAGTGGAATTGAGTTTCCAACACCGTTGAACAGAAAGGTATCTGTTAAGAAGTGGTTTATAAGTCTCCTTGTCGAATGGGGTGGCTAATTCTCAGAGAGGATGGGTCTCATAGGCCAAATTTGCTGGGCAATCTGGAAGCAAAGGAATGAATGGGTCGTCTTGCAGCAAATGCCTAATGTGAAGGTGATTCTTAAGAGGGCTATGGGTCTTCATGGGGAATTCTTAGCAGAAACTTGTTCTCAGATAAATATACTAGCCCGTAATCATGGTGATAGTAATGTCCCAAAGTGGCAACGTCCCCTCAACAGTAGCTGGAAATTTAACTGCGATGGGGCCTTCAACCCCTCGGACAAGTCTACTGCTTTTGCTGTCTTAGTTAGAGATGACAATGGATCAGTGGTTGAAATTAACCATGGGAGAATCAGAGTTTCTTCGGCGCTGGCTGCTGAAGCTTGGGCTATTAGGATTGCAGTGTCAATGGCCCTGGCTTGGGGGAAGAAGGATGCTGTGATTGAGTCGGACTGCCAACCCCTGGTCAATATGCTCCAACCAAAGTCTGTCTTGAAGAATTGGACCATTCTAGCTTTTCTGAATGATATTTTTTCCTTTTCTGCTAATTCAAACTTTGTTTTTAGTTGGTGTAATCGTCAGGCCAATAGATGTGCTAACTGGATTGCCTATAGTAGACTAGGTGTTGGTATTCCCCTTGCCCCTTGTAATCTCCCTGATGAGCTCTGCTTCCTGATTTGTTCAGATCTTTAATTGAAAATTAGCCTTTCAAAAGAAAAAAAAAACTATTAGGCAACTTATGGTTGTCCACATAGCACCCAATGAACATTTGATGAGTCGATGACTAGACATGCTATTTTCTTCGAAAAATGTAAAACGTTTTGCATAAGTCAAAACTTAGGTGAGATACATATACCAAAATTGACATGGAAATACTTCACATTATATAACAGTTCATGAGTAAAGCAACATATATTCAAATATTTTCATTGAATTTCTAGTAACATGCATTTCAATCGGGTCCATGCACTCATTCCTTTGGTCAAGGAGATGAATTTTTCATTTCTCTTTCACTTTTGCACATTCAAGCAATAATATCATTCAACGGTATATGTTGCCAATCGGTTGGGGAGCGACCCCATTGAAAAGTGGTATGATATCAATATCCGTTGATGCCTGGCTGCATCTCCAACCTTATAACCTCACATCACTAGTTTCTTTAAACGTCCCCTAGTGCTTGGAACACCGTTCGAATAAACCATACTATTACAAGCATGTGCCAGTAACAAAGAAGATTCAGCCATGGTCTAATTTTAATTGTAACACATGAAGTTTATGAGCAAGCCATCACATGTACTCTAAATTATCAACATCAATTAAACGAAGTAAGAGGCTCGAGTTTCACACTTTTCAACAAAATTAAGCAATAACTTTTCATTCCAAAAATTTTAAAAAATGCATGTAATTAAAGTATCCGTAACTCACCAAAAAGTAGGGTTTAACTTAGCACACGACAATTCACTCCACAGAACTTCACCTAAACACATGATATGCTGGTGTTAGTTAAGAATCCTGCATCTGAAATTAAACTAAGTACATTAGGTGGTAAAGTCCATAACTGGGGTAGTTTCATATTAGTTTTAGAAGTCAGAATACTCTTTTAAAAAAAATTAGGGTCAATCAGTACACTAAAAGTCTAAATCTCTACTAATTTTTAGATATAGCTATTCGTCTTACGTAAATCTGAGATACCAAAGTGAACACCTCAAATCTATTTCCAATACCCCAATGAATTTAACCAAAGTCAGCTAACAACAACAACAATGAATTTCAAATTAGGTTTCTAAGATCCTATTTTTATGCAAGATTGATTTTGCTCCTAAACCAAATTACTATGGTAACTCCCGAATTCGAACTCTTTGCTGGAAGGAGGGATTTCACTTGTGCAAAATTTTAGGGGTTCGGGTGTGGCGAGTGCGATAGAGTTCTTGTGCGAGAAAGAGAGGTGCGGTGCGCGTGAGTGTGTGTGTTATGTGCATGTGTGGGTTGTATACTTGTATGTGATTTTTCCTCACATATATCTATTCTCCTCTCACCTCATCTATTCTCCTCTCACGTGAGGTGCGGTGCGGGTGTACCCGGCAAGTACGTACTCCCCAAAGGGGCTGCCCTCTCACCCTTTTTCTTTAGCCCACTCAGCACACCCATGGCAAACACCACTCACGGTATAAATAGACAGCAATGTGCCTATTCGTCTTTGTTTTTTTTTTTTTGGGTCATTCATTAAACGTAATCTCTTCTTCAAGATGCTTATCAAGCGGAAGGACCGATCAGATGTTGATGTTTTAGTCTAGTGGGTCAATCTTCCAGTAGAGGATGCTAGTTTGGGAGCCTTATGACTCGTTGAAGGAGAGAGATATCCAGAGTTTATTGCTATTTGCTACCCAACCTTGAGGAAAAAGTTGTAATAAAGGTTGGGGGCCGGGAATCATACGATTGCTATCCAACTTGGTATTGTCTTGATTTTCCGAATTTTAGGGGTTAATTCCGCCATATGTTTTGTCACATTTTATTCCAGTAATTTTGTTATCTCCTTTCTTGGCAACTCCTTTTACTTGTATAATGTAGATGCCGTATGGCTATGTGTAAGTTATCAATAAGATTTTCCCCTCGAAGCCATCTACTTCTTCTCTTTCTTCTTTTTAAGCCACAGAATATCAGCGCTAGATCTAGAGCCTCGGTTCTATATATCCTGAGCTGGTTAGGTGATAATGGATTTGATTTTGATTAGGCTTGACGAGGAGTTGAAGAAATGAATGCAAGCCATGGATGGGGTGGAAATTAAGGAAAGAAGAGCAAAATGAAATCACAGAAAAAGATCAAAATTAGATTTCAAGACTCAGTACCTATTAACATCGAGTTCAATTATTGAAAGTGACCATGTTCGGTATATGATTAAATTTTGATAAACCCGAACTCAAAATCGTACTTGTGACCCATTGTAGCTAGCTAGCTAGATGGATACACGAGATACCTGTAACAGGCCCATGGTAGTTTCCCGTGCCCAGACTGGCTATACATCGGTCCCTAGTCATCTTGACTACCCTGATTGACTTGTTCTCCACAAACCTAGTCGTTCACTTACGATATCAAAGCTTTGGATTCTTTGTCTACTCTTAGTTTTTACGAGGGAAAATTCAGAGCCAGCTGAGTAGAATCCAATAATGTCCTCATGATTTTCATCTCTTACCGACAAAAATGATTTTTTAAGTCCTGCATGTGTCGGTAATATGAGCGGTTTTAAATGTTAGTCGAAGTACATGCAAGCTGACCAAGGAAATTCGGTTATAAAAAAGTTTATTTGTAATGTGGGCGGTTTAAATGTTAGTGGCTCTCCGTGAGAAAAAGTGATAGCTGAGGGGATCTCCGTGCACTTTCACCATATTTTTATAAAACAATGATTTTAAAAACATAAATATAATATACGTCGAGAGATGTAAACTATTGAAAATGGAACGCAGAAATGTAGTGAACTTCTAAAAAAGGGGCAGAGGGAGGAAAAAATTTGTTATGGATACCGTTTTTAACTAAACCGCTCCATTCTGTTAAGGTTCTTAATTATTTGTAAGTATTTATTTTCTGTTTTACGAGACATATTATTCTCTCACAATATATCACCTTTAATTTAAAAAATAAATACTTCTTTTAGTTAGCAGAACCGGGGCAACTATGCTCGGAAAGAAAAGTTTACTATGTTAATTGTGTAGGGGAGAAGATTCAAAGCAACTATGCTCGGATTGTGGTGGTGGTGTGGCTTTTTCTAGCATTGGTCTTAACCCAAAGCTACACTGCTAACCTCACGTCGATGCTCACAATCTCAAGACTCCGACCAAAACTCCGGTCTCCATCAAAAGTCGGTTGTGATAAAAATACATTCATGGACAATTACGTTCGAGATGTGCTTAACTACAAGAATGTAAGTCTCATCAGCGATGGGGATGAGTATCTGCGGGAGTTTGAGGCCGACAATATCTCGACAGCATTTCTTGAGATCCCTTATGCCAAAATTTTTGTCAATAGACATTGCAAGAAATTTACCTTCATTGGAACCACATACAGATTTGGAGGATTTGGCTTTGTGAGTATTGAACATGCACTAGTGTTTTTCTTTTTCTTTTTTTCGCCTTTCTTTTCCTTTTATTTCATAGTACTTGATGACTACAAATAGAAACATGCACAAACCTCTAATACAAATATATCTTCATTCATGTTTCTATGCAGATATTCCAAAAAGGTTCTTCGTTAGTTGTTAATATATTGGAAGCCATTCTCGAACTCTCAGAGGACGGGACTCTGAAAAGGCTAGAAGATAAGTGGTTAACTCCCAACAAAGTGTGTTTAAAATCTTATCAGAATATGATAGAGAGTACGACGGAGGAGAACGTTGATAGCTTGAGCCTCCGAAGCTTCTGAGGCCTATTCCTCTTCTCCGTTGAGACTTCCTCTGTTTATTTTCTCCTATTCCTTGGGCACTTACTGAGGAACTACTGCTATCATCACTCATCTCAAGTGGCTGATGTGAATGCAAGTAATGAGAGCGTTTCGGTCAAGACGGTTAAAGTTGTACGTTACTTGATGAATGCCGAGATTAGAAGTCCATGGAGATCTCCATCCTCCCGTCAGGTAGTGCCTGAAACTGAAATGAGCTAAAAACGCGGATTGTGTCCGGTGGAGAGTACTGTAACCTTGTAATGAACAATGCTAACTGTAATCTCGAAGACTACAAAGCCGTTATAGTAGACATCAATATTTTGTACTGCAAATTCCTTTGTATCCATCAAAGCTAAGAAACAACTTGAAAACTATATGTTGGATATTTTGCATATTTTAGCACTCATAATTTCTTCTAACATAGGTGCTTGATTATGATACCCACGCGTATGGGCATATGGACGTATTTGGGAGGCTCTCATCGATCTTCAGCTTATTTTATTGTCAATGGCACACTACAAGAAAAATGAAAATTGGTGACAAAAAAGTGGCGACGAAATTTAATTTCGTCACTAAATGAGTATATTTGGCAACGAAAAAATAAATTTGTCACTATTTTAACAACTTCTGCGACAAAAAAATTTCGTTACCAATTATACTTCTTTAGCGACGAAAAAAATATTTTCGTCATCAAAGGTTACCCATTTGGTGATGAAATACATTTTTCGTCACCGAAAACTTAAAAAAGGTGACGAAATTATTTTTCGTCACCAAAGATAATCATTTGGTGACAAAATATATATTTTGTCGCCAAATGAGACCAATTTAGTAGCGAAATATTTTTTTCGTCACCAAATGCTTAACTTTGGTGACGAAAAATAATTTCGTCACCATTTTAACGCTTTCAGAGTTGAAAAATATATTTCGTCATTAAATGGGTACCTTCCGTGACGAAATTTATGAATTGCGCTTTGTCGCTAAATATATTTCGGACATAACTCTTTACTAAAAACTCCGATTGAGATAATTCAAATTGGGTTTGAACAATAACTCAATTGCCTACAACTTTCATGTTTATCAAAATTGCTAATTTTAATGTTTAAATGTTCAAAATTACATTCGAAATATATTTTCATGTTAAACATATATGTTATATATTAGATATTTCAAATATTTATTGAAAAATGTGTGTAGTGCAGTTGGTTGGGGCTTACGCGAAAAATCATGGGACTCGTGTTCGAAACCCAGTAGGAGCAACATAGAAGATTTTTTTCCCCATATGAAAACGTCTTTTGTAACAAAAAATTTCGTCACCGATTTCTTATATTGGTGATGAAAATTTTCGTCACCGATATGACCCATCGGTGACGATTTTTTTTGTCGTCAAACAGCACAATAAGTGAGGAAAAAAATTTCGTCACCAATTATTCACTTTTTGATGACGAAATATTTCGTCATCAAAAGGCACTATAGGTGACGAAAAATAGATTTCGTCACCAGGTAGGAATCCTCGACAACCTTTAGTCGACAAATTTTTTTTCGTCACCTATATTATTTGTGACGAAAAACATGTAATTTGTGACGATTTTCATTCGTCACCCAATGTAATTTTTCTTGTAGTGGCAATTAGAGGACATAGCCATTTACTTGGCTGTTGGAAATTATCCATAACGCATCGAAACGGATCCGAACTGGGCCAGCACCAAAGGAGGCCTGTCCGGAGCCCAAATAAATTGGGCCGGAGCCGGGCCGGCTTCCCCATAAGGCCGGGCCGGCCTTCGTGTGTCGGCTACGGCACCGTCTTGCCCCGCCGCCTCGATTTTCATGTTTTCTATATTTTTTCACAGTGTCGCATCAAAAACTCAACGTTTTTTCTCTGTGAATTTACCCTATATAAGACCCTTGCCGCCCTACTTTTGAAATCATTCAGAACTTCGTTTAATTCACCTGAGAGCTAGTTGAAATTTCCTAGCATTCGGGAAGTTAAGCTTTCTCAATGCCGTTAGGCTACCGAAGGTTTCTTGCATTTTGTTCAAGTACTCTCACTTCGGTAACTCATTTTAATTTTGGTTCTTTATTAAAGTTATTTGTTGGTACTTGTTTACCTTATATCTTTTGTTTATTTCGTTTTCAGAAGCATGTTTCAGATTAGGTTTTCTTTTGTTTCTTATTTAATAATGAGTGAGCAGTCGTATAAGGTAGAGTCGCAGGGTGATTAACACACCGTGGCTAGGTCAGACACGTTCTGCTCCTATTTTGAAATAAAAATGAAAAGGCAATTTTAGGTTAGTAAAATACTTCCGTTAGACGAACCCAAGCAGTGTCGGAGCCCATGTGAATGGGGGACCAAAACTTGTTCTCCGCTGCGCATGGGTTAACAGCGCCCATAAAGGTTTGCATCTTCCAGAGTAGCTTTTTCTCTTTAAAGTCAAACGTTTTTAAGAACACCAAATGGAGTAGATAAGTTCGGGACTGGTTGCAAGTGCTATGAATCCTACGACCGTACCTCCATTTTAATTGTTTAAAAACCAAACAATTTCTTAAGTTTAGTCAATCTCAGAAATCAAACACAAGGGATAGCTACCTAAGAGCCAGTTTAATCAGCTAATAACTCGAGTTTTTGTCAGCACACATCACCGTCTTTACTGGATATTATGCTACATCGGGCAACCCATTATTTAAAGACTAAGAATTTGTCAAGCAGAGGATTTCCACAAAACCAAGATCCAGAGAGAGAAAATCAGGTAGTTTCCCTTCCAGATTTGTTTTAATCTCTACCCAAACTATTTTTTTTTTTGATATGGGTTACGAGAGAGAATATGACGCTCTACGATTTCTCTCTGGAGAGAGAGAGAGAAAAGAGGGGGGAATTGCAAAACCAGTTGGGACACCCAAAATTGAAATCTTTTCCACCCAAATTTCAGATTGCCGCCGCCGCCGAGATCGATGTTGTTCGAGATGCCGTGGAGGTGTGGTGTAGATCGACGCCGCCTTGTTGTTTTGACGTGGATTCTGTTGATCCAGAGAGAAAGGGTTTATGTATTTGAAATCTTCTCTCGATCGACGCCGTTCTACTCCTTTTTTTTTCATGTACGTTTTGAACGAGAAAAGGATTGGAAAAGTGCACTATGGGGTTGACGGTGATGGTAGGGCTGATCGGCGACGATGGGGTGGGGTGGAGACGGTAGACGTGATTGGCGACGGTGGTAGAGGATATCGGCAACGGTGGATACACACGGGTTTCTCGATCCAGAGTTAGGAGGAGAGAGAAACAATTTTTTTGGGGGTATTCACATAATGCCTATTAACTTGGAGTGTTTTTTTAAGTGTCTAATTAGTTATCTCTAGAACCGCCCCGATATATATATATATATATATATATAGAGAGAGAGAGAGAGAGAGAGCGGGGGGGGGGGGGCGTTATAATAATAGGGCAAAATGACAATTTGAAAATGAGAACACAAGTATTTAAAACTCCTAGGATAGACACCTAAATAAGTCTAGTAGAGTGAAATAATCTAAAGCGCTACAAAGTCCTAGAGGGGGGTGTGAATAAAACGACTAATTTAAATTTGAAGGAACCAACAATTCAGGCTACTATCCAAACTCCATGCCAATGCTATCCAAATTAATACTCTCTCCGTCCCTTTTTAAGTGTCCTGCTTCGTAACTCCAACTTATTAAAAAGACATCATTATTACACTTTTCACATCAACTTTTTCTTACACTTTCCCTACTTACCCATCATCATTACACTTTTATTCACTAACTTTTCAAAATAAAATATACTTTTAGGGTTAAAATAGACAATGCACCAACTTTTACCCCTCTAACTTTACAAAATGGATACTTATTAAGGGACAACTCAAAATGAAATACTGGACACAAAAAAAAGGACGGAGGGAGTAATATAAGTTAAGAGCAATTAATCTAAAGAACGCAAAATACCGAGATATACGTGGAAACTACTTAGGGTCAATCATATCCTAAGCATAAAACCACGGCCTAACTACCAAAATTGCTATAGATCAAAAGGTTTACAAAGTGTTAAGAGAGGAATAACAACTTTACCCCAAAAGCTTATCCTAACTCCACCACTTTGATGTAGCTCCCCGAACTCCTTCTTGATCCCATAGCCACCATGAGTCCACCGCCTCGATCTCCGCTCAACACGGCTCCGGAATCATCCGGCCAAGTAGTATCATCGGCAACAATGTATGGATTATAAAATAGATGAAGTTTTTGTGGAAAAACAAATCAATCTAGAGAGAATACATTGAATATTATAGTATTTCTCTAGGATGACAAAGGATTATCAAATGCTCAATTTAGATCATCTCAAATGCACAAGCACACAAGAGATATGAGTGAAAGTGTTTTTCTCTCTCTAAAGTGGCTGATGCAAGAGTGGGTTACCCTAAAAGAGTGAAAATTCGGAATATATATGTGCTGAACCGAAACCTAGAGCAAGCCAGTGAGAAATAGACACGTCGGGCGCTAGTGCGCTACTGGGGCGCTCTTAGCACGCAAGCTGGCGCTAGTGCGCTGCTAGGGCGCTCCGCGAGCGCCATTCAAACTCTGGCATTTAAAATTAAATCAAAAAACAAGAACACTTTGAATAGTGCCACCGGAGGGCTCTAGCACTCTTAGGGCGCGAACATTTGCTACCGCGCTACGAGGGCGCCCCGCTGGCACACGGTTCTGATCCCTTTAATGCCTTAGAAAAATTTTCTTCGTTCAAGCAAGGCCAGCAAAGCTTTTCTCATGCCTTGGAAAATTTTCTCCATCACCCACCAATGCAAACAAAGAAAACTAATGCCATGGAATTAAAAAGCGTGGTTACCGTATTGAAGTTTATGCATAAAACTATTGAAGTTTATGCATAAAACTTAGAAGTGATGCATGGAAAATATTACACTAAATGCATATGAATGCATAAACTTCTTTCGAACATAATCTGAGCATCCTTCAAGGCAAGAGCTTCTCAATATTTCTTCATTCACTGGGCGGAGTATCTAGACAAGATAAAATAAAAGAACCACCTACCCAACCAAATGAAAAAAAAGAACAATACAGACTCCAATGGTTTTGACATAATCCGGAAAACGCTAATTAAACTAACAATCTCCCCCTTTGGCTTTTCCGAGACACAACCATTCAAACAACAAAGAACAAGGAAACAAATATAACTCAGCCTGAGAAACTTCTAAAAACTCAAACTAGTTAGCCAATGAAGATTCCATGAAGGAGTCAAACACCTGCACCCAAATAGGTTATCCAAAGCAAAAAGGCAACTCAACCAAAAACCAAACACACATTGATATAATATGAAGCAGAAACACAATAGCGCAACGGAATTTTAAACAAGAAGATAAACGGTCACATGAGTGCAACCATAAGCATAAGGAAGAGCATCTAGTAATAAACCATCTAGATAATGCATCCCTAGCCGCGGGTGCAAGCATAAACCATAACTGCCCTAGCCACGGGCTTACATAAGTAGAGTAGCAAAGTACCAAGCAAACTAGCCCTAACCGCGGGCCTACCTACCAGAATATCACAAGCAAATAAAAAGCGTACATACGCAACATAATAACATTAACTACTACCATAGCCGCAAAGGCACACTACCACATAAGCTCTCCTTACAAGGAAACCGCTCTCCCCATTTTTGTCACGGGGAAAGCAAAGACCCAAAATTTGTAGAAGAGCCAAGGTAGCACTCAATCCTCATCCAACGGATCATCCTCCTCCTCATCTTCTTCTACCGGAGACGTATAATCCATGTCAATGCGAGCCTCCATTTTAGCAATCTGAGAGCCATCGAAGAGAGAGCATTCTGAAGCAAAGAGAAGCTTTCAGAGAATTGAGAGTGATAAGCTGAAATGCTTTGGAACTTAGCCTCATATGCCTCAAAGCGCTCCTCAAGGCCATCCATCCTAGAGTTCCAAAACCCAAATTGTTGACGAATAAGGTCCATCACCTCCAAGGAGAAAAAGAAACCACCAGCCACGGGATCCACAGAAGGCGGAGGAGGCACATCAGATGCCAAGGTAGAAGCAGGAGGAGCATCTTGAGAAGTCAAAGAATTGTCATTCCAAGGCGGGTTGTAATCTTGAGGAGCATGGACAGGTGGAAAGAGGGGGACTAAAGAAGGATATTTTGGTGGATAGAGAAAGGATAGACGCTTAGCTTTCAAAAGAGTAGCATTTTGAGCTGTGCTAAGACGCTCAGTTGCAGAGTCGATGGCACGCATAGGGATAATAGTTGGTTCGTTGGGAAAAGTAGGGACGTGTTCATCAAGCATGAACTGGGTCAAGAGAGAAGCAAAAGGAATGCTAGCTGTACCTGGGGGGCGCTTGGCGTATTGAAAAATGTGAGTCCAAATCTTCTTTCCTAAATCCACGGAATACCCAAGACCAACAGCATACAGGAAGTGAGCACGAGAGATTGGGACCGAGTGAATGTGGTCAGCGGGCTCAATAGAATTACATACAATCTTGTGAAGCATCCGAAACTGAGGGGCCATAAGGCCTTGAGAGAGATCAGCGAGATGGGTAGCAACATGATCAGTGAGCTCCCTAAAAACCTCTTCCCTATCAGGTGAAAGTTCAGGGGCAAACGGCCATTATGGATCGTCGACCACAGGCAACTGGAGAATATTTCGAACGGTATCAACAGAAAAACGAAGTTGAATCCCCCCACGAACATAGGTAAAGAAAAAACCCATTCACAGTATCCACCTCAGAGACATTAGCAAAAAATTCCCTAACCATCATAGGATGTGACTTTTCATTTTTAGAGCAACGACCCAACCAAGCACGGAGAGAAAACTGTTGTTTGATACTACTCGAGGCAAAATCGTTAATATCAATATTTCTCTCGACCATTTTGCCTCCTTTTTTCAGAAAAATCTCATTAAACCTTTTTCGAGCCTTGTCGGAGACAAAGTAACGATAGCCTACACTAGATTCCGAGGGACGCCTCCAAGCCCTAGCATTGGAAGTGTTAGAAGCAGATCCACCAGCCATGGTGTGACAGAAGAGAGTGAAAGCCGAATTCTTAGAGCTAATATGGATGAGAATCTTACCAGAGAGATGAATAATCACCTCAGCCGAAGGAGAGTCTTAGATGAGGACCCTTAGTGGAGAACAGTCGCCCAAACCTCCATGGGAGTCGTGAAACCCTAGAGAGGGAGGGAGTAATGAGCGAATGGGAACCAGAAATCAGCTGACGAGGTGTTTATACCTGTGCGGCGCTCGAGCTCTGCTAAGACGCCACAAGCTCGCGAGTCGATTGAACGGTACTGATGAGAAGCTGAGGTCAGGCGCTTGAGCGCCATGAGAGCGCTGATAGCACGCGAGGAGCTGCGCCAGAGCTCCAAAAACATGCAACGATCGTGCTGAAGTCTGATCGGAAAGGATAAGGCAGAGGTACAAGGGCTCTAATAAATGGGCTATAATCACGTGAGGGCAGCACGGATGCCAATCGGTGCACACAAAAATGAAGTGAATCTAACGGATTAGATTATCACAAGTGCTAGCTGACAAATCCATATATCAAAAGTAATAGCCGGGAGTGCAATTTTATTCACCCTCTTTAAAAAAGGGTGAACATTACCCTCCCTCTTATTGGTTGAAATAAAATGATGTGAATTCCACCATAAAGTGATGTCATGCTTACTATGCAATACACTTTTTGGTAAGTATCACATCATTTTGTGGTGATGAGATCCATACTATTTCAACCAATAAAAAAGAGGATAATGTTCACCCTCTTAAGTAGAGGGTGAACAAAACTCAACTCGCCAGCTGGGGACCATATATAGAGATAGTTGTTGCCCCCCATTTTATTTTATTTTTTAAAACAGAAAATAAAATGATGCACACTTAGGCTCCGTTCAGTTGTCAGGAAAGTACAAGAAAAGATGGGAAAATCAACTTTCTCATGATTTTTGTAGTGTTCAGTTGGCAGGAAAGTAATGGGAAACATGTTTTTAAGTTTTCCTGCAAGAATTACTTTCCTGCAAAAGTGATCCTGCAAAAAACACAAGATTTTGCGTCGCGGGAAAAGGAAAATGAGTGAACACTCACAAAATTTTCCCGAAAGTTTCTTTTTCCTGACAAATGAACAACTAAACCTTAATTATTCTTGCAAAATTCTTTTGTCAAATGAACACTCACAGGAAAATAATTTTCTTTTTCCTTTACTTCACTTTACTTGACTTTTCCTGAGAATAACTTTCCCGTACAATATTCCTGGCAACTGAACGGAGCCTTAAGCAACGTGACCAGCGCTGGGGCAGTGAAGTTGCACCCCGCAAGCGTCCATTCTGTTCGATTCTATACTAAGAAATTTTTTTGAAGATTCACCTAGTACCCACAATACAGAAAATTGGGCTAAACTCCTTAATACGAGTCTAATGGGCCAACTAGCCCACGCTAAGTTTGTATAGGGTGTAGAGTCCATTGATTTAACAATTATACTGCCGAAGGTCCTTTAATGGACAAAAATACTCCGGGAATGATTGACGGTTGTTTTTTCCTTTGTCTTTCTATATCGCCGTGTGGCCCTCTCTTGTGTCTTGCTGTCTCTCTCTCTCTGTCCCCGACAAAAATGGTAGCCGCAGCACCACAGCCGGCACCATACCCAGACCCCACTTGCGAGTACACAAGAGAGAGAGAGAGAGAGCAGTAGCCCATGGCAGCAGCAGTTGCACATAGTTGTGCCGCGATGGCGGCGGCAACGGTTCGGCCGGGGAAGAAGGAGAAGGGGAGAGGAGTCGGGAAGGAAAAGAGGGAAGGAAAGAGAGGGAAGAAGAGGGAAGGGAGGAGAGGTGAAGTGAGATGAAGTGGTGGCAGCGATAGAACCTGGCGGCCATGGCTGCCATACGCTGATTTCCATTTTCCATTTTGCCTTTTTTTTTTGTTAGCCTTGAAAGAGAGACCAAGATGGAGCTGAGAGGGAGGTAATCGGTGGAAAGAGAGAGAAGGAGATCGCCGGAGATCAGTGATGTTTCTTGAATCACATGAGCAGCAATTTATGAGAAAATCTCAGAGTTGTGACGAACTTAATTTTTGCATAATAATTTTTTAATGTTTGGTCTTTCAGTGGATAGTCATGCAGTGTTCAAAGTTTTCCATAAATATGTGTAATGTTCTTCTTTTGATTCAGCATAAAGCCAAAAAAAAAAATATCAAAATTGGGTAGATGAGTACGACAACATTTCAGTGATTTGAAAATCACCTCTCAATTTTTTTTACAACAAAAATTGGCCAAAGTCAAAAAAATGAAACATTGATGTTGATTTGGACAAATAATCATATCAATATTTCTAGGTTTTATTCATTTTATAGATTATAGATTTCGTGTAAATAACCATATCTGTGAGTCTTTTGGGAATGATAGAGAATATAGATTATGATAGATAACCATACTTGTTGGTTTCGTTGCGATTATATAGAGTACTTAATTCACAAAGATAACATTATGTGTTAATTTTTCTGATATAATACATAGTACAGAGTATGAATTTAAAAAGATAACCATATTTGCTGCAAGAAAATTGTAATATTTAATAATTAAAATGACAGTAATTGATATTTGTTGTTAACCATTTTTTTCAGGGTTAATTAGGAACTAAATATAAGATGATCAAACTAGTTTTGAGTGCTTATATTAAAGAGAAGGAAAATAAAAAATGGTAGTTGCATGGAGAAATACGTGTCAATTATACGAGGGGCATGCACTGAACAGTGTAGTGTGTGCATGATCAGTTCATGGGTAGAATTTATGTGTTTTGTGAATTTGGTGAAGAAAATAGATTTGCACAGCTAACGATATTGTTCTTTTTTTGAAGATCCAAAGAATATATTTACACAAATAACGTTATCTATTACCTTATTTTAAAGAGAGAAAAAAATAGATTTGCACAGCTAACATTATTTGTTCTTTTTTTTGGAAGAGCCAAAGAATATATTAATACAAATAACTTTATCTGTTGCCTTATTTTAAAGAGAAAAAATAAATAAATTTGCACAGCTAACGCTATTTGTTCTTTTTTAGAAAGATCCAAAGAATATGTTTACACAAATAATGTTATCTGTTGCCTTATTTTAAAGAGAAAAAAAAAAAGATTTGCACAGGTAACGCTATTTGTTCTTTTTTGGGAGGATCCAAAGAATATATTTACACAAATAACGTTATCTGTTGCCTTATTTTAAAAAGAAAAAAAATAGATTTGCATAGCTAACATTATTTGTTCTTTTTTTGGAAGATCCAAAGAATATATTTACACAAATAACGTTATTTGTTGCCTTATTTTAAAGAGAATAAAATTTTATTTTTTTTGAAGATCCAAAGAATATATTTACACAAATAACGTTATTTGCTGCCTTATTTTAAAGAGGAAAAAAAATAGATTTGCACAGCTAACGTTATTTGTTTTTTTTTTGGAAGATCCAAAGAATATATTTATACAAATAACTTTATCTGTTGCCTTATTTTAGAGAAAAAAATAGATTTGCATAACTAACGTTATTTGTTCCTTTTTTGGAAGATGCAAAGAAAATATTTACACAAATAACTTTATCTGTTACCTTATTTTAGAAAAATAAGAGAATAAATTGACTGCATTAACATCATCTAGCATTTTTTTAGAAGATATAGATGATTGATAAACACATATAAGAATATCACTGTGCTTTGGGTGTCACACATATAATGATATGTGTATCTTTGTGTTATTAAGATGACAAAGTAGCACATTTAATATTATTTCTTTATTTTGTCTTACCTTTTTTATCTTTTGCATTTTTCTTATTAGAAAGGTACACATATAATTGATTTATAGAGATGACTATTTCCATTATCTTTTTGGAACACACCAAATGTAAGAGAAAAAAAAAGTTACTAGTGATATTTTTCTCCCAAAGTAGACTTTGGAAAGGAAACTCAAATGAGGAGAGAGAGTCAACTACCGAGAACAAATAATCATCTCTTTCCCCATCTCTACGTGAGTAGGTTTTTGTAGAAATGTAGTGAGTCATCACTGACCCATCTTCCCCATCTCTATACTCAAAACTCACCTCTGTCAAGTACATTGATAAACGGTAATTGTGTCCCACCCCTACCACATTTTCTTCCCGAGCAAAATGCCATCTCTGGTGACAAAAATAAAGGAAGAACATTGAATTGAAGTAAAACAAAAGAAAGCTGTAAAGTACCACTGATTCTAGTCATATTCTATATCCCAAAACCCACCACCACACTTTCGTTGGCGCCGGTGGTTGCGAATTCATTCTCATCTCCGATCCACACCCCATACCCGCCCCCGCCACGAGCCCCTCCGAGTCCCCATCTCCAGCGCCTTGCATCCCCTCGCCGCCGGTGCCACCCAAAAAAAAAAATTCAGTCAACTAATGGATCAACTTAACTCGGCAATTGCTTAGAGCCACCACCGCCGATCACCATACTTTCAGGCGAGTTTCTACTCCACGCCTGCTACACTCACGGAGATGGCGCTGGAAAATTACCGGCGTCGATTGCCGGAGGTTGTTGCTGGAGATGGCGTGGAGAAAATCACAGAGTTCTCAATCGTCGGAGGTTTTAGGCGATCACGAGAGAGAAGTGACATTTGGGTTTTGACGGTTTTGGGATTTGCCCTCTCCGTGTTTGTTTTAGAATGGGGTATTTTTGGAAGGCGGGGGAAAATGTCCTGGAGGCTTGTTGAAATTTTTTGATGTCCTAATTACATCATTAAACCCTATAGTATGTCCTTCTGGCCAAAGCTCCCAGTACAATAACAGTTTCACCTAGGCCAACGAAACCTACTACAATAACAGTTTCACCTAGGCCAACGAACAGCAGTAAAAGAAAAATGAGACTCCCCCTAACTCAATGCACCTGTGATAGTGGACATTCAAGCATGCAAGCACACAAAAATTCAAGCATGCACTAAAATTGTATTCTCCAGGCATCATGCCCAAGTGATAAAAAGTGAAATTCTGAGGGATTAGGCTTTAAGAATCAATGACACCATAAATAACATCGAGCTATGCAGAACATGGATATATCCTACCGTTGTATAAAAAGAAGGAGAGTTTCGGTGTTCAATTTTCAATTTGGGACCAATTTGCCCTTTAATTTCTACCATATATATACACACATATACCAATTTGCCCTTTAATCTCTCCGTCCGTGTTTGTTGGTCCATTTTGAAAATTCGTGTCATTTTTAAATTATTTATATATTCCAATTTATAATGTTTTTCTTGATTTTGAAAACTTTGAATAATAGAACTAATTGAGATCTATCAAACAAGATTCATATTATATATTTTTTGAGATCTATATTGAAAGATACAAACAATTGAAAAGTAACACTGACTCCCAAAAAAAACTAATTACAAACACAGACAGAGGAAGTAATCGCTTTCCATAATGGTGTATGACCATATTTGAAGATGAATTTTTTTAACGGTATAAAATTATGTGCCCCTACGGTAAGAATTTTGTGTCTAGATATGATATATATAAATGGAAATTGATTTTCGCGCTGCACTTTCATAGTTTATATGCAGGCGCTCCACTTTGTACAAATGAAAGTGGAGCGCTAAAATCAGCTTCGATCCATATATAAACTGGTCGTGTATTTTTGCGTTTGTTAGTTTTACACAAAAATTGACTTTTTTGAGCTTTTTTCTTTGGATATTTTTCAAAGTACTTGTGTAAAAGCTAAATTTTTTACTTTTCCAATTTCTCTCGTTTTTACTCACCCATATCACATAAAATTTTGGCGTAAAACTAACAAATGCTAATTTATTTTTGAAAAAAGACAAAATCAAAAAATTATTTTGCATATTTTAATCACTAGTGTAAACACATACCCTCTAAAGTCGTACTTGTGACCCATTCTCGATGCATGAGATATATACCTAGTCGTTCGTATGAAAGCTTTTTGGATTAATTTGAATAGAATCTCATACTACGGAGTAATTTCTTACAAACATTCAAAGTCTTGTTTGTCAAGAAGACGTACACAGGAATTAACGGGTGCTAAAAAATTGATTGCAATTAATGCGTAAGACTAGAATCAGAGAAGTGCTGACGGAATTGAAAGGAATCCGTTGATGACGCAACATTTGGAAGATAGTTCATGGGAATATTCAAAGCCGTTAAAAAGCAAAAAAAATATATATATTCAAAGCCGTTGGCATAGTGCCAAACGTAGGCCTAGAATTCAGGGGTTCACTCCTTTTTAAGAATTCAGGTTTGAGACTTCTATCAATTCCATTTAGGCCAGTTCATGCAGAACTTTGCTCTGATTATTATTGGAGAACACCGCAAATGACCGTTGGGATTGAACTCATTGGATTAGTTGAGTGCAAGTAAGGCAGTTCGGACAGTGAGTTATCAAGAAAAAAAAAAAATCTATTCTCCGAAAGAATATTCTTGGAGAATTGTAGTTGAAGCTTTGAGGAAATTAACATTAATGATTTTGTGGGCACCAAAATACAATTGTTGTCTTATGTAATTGTAATTCAACGAAAGTCTTCAAACTCTCAGTACCTTTGTCCCCAAATTTTTTTTGTAAATATCCAAGAAAGCTCAGAAAGTCAGTTTTTTTTGGCTTTTTCTTGAATAGCTAATTTTTTCAGTTAATATACAAGAGAGCTTAGAAACTCAATTTTTTGAGCTTTTTCTTAAATATTTTAAAAAATAAGGGTGTAAAGTTATAATTTTTTACTTTTCCAATTTTCATTGTCAAGACGAACTAATAATACTCCCTCCATCCCAATTTAAGTGTCTACATTTCTATTTTGGGATGTCCCAAAATAAGTGTTCACTTTCTAAAAATAACCATCAAAATATGCCAAACTTCCATTTTTATCCCAAAAAAGTCATTTTCTTCCTAATTGATTTGACAGCTTTTTATATTCGTTTCATTTTTAGATTGAAAATATCTTTCAATTTATTATATTTTTTATGATTTTAAAAATTTTGTATAATAAAACTAATTGAAATCTATCAAATAAGATCCATATTACATATTTTTTGAGATCCATATTAAAAAATACAAGCGATTTCAATACATATAATCAACTTCACAGTTTTTAAGGATAATTTTGAAATTTTAGAGCAAAATTTATGAATTCTTAAAAAGCACGATTTCCCGTAGAGGATACTTAAATTGGGAAGGAGAGAGTACATACAAACTTCCATTGTAAATTCTCGTTTGTAAAACTAACAAACGAGAATATTTTTGGATAAGGACAAAAGAAAAAAGTTGTATTTACGGCTGTGTTGTAACTAGGCCATTTGCAGTAATTAAAAACACCGTCGTTTTGATAAGGAAAAAGTGGAAAAACGCACGGCTCCTGCAACACTTATATATAAAAAAATTAATTACTCCAATTTTCATTTCTTTTGAATCAGTGCGAATATTTTATTGTTCTGATCATTTTATCATAAAGAACTATAATTAATTTTTGACTTTAGGGCTTTCATATAAGAGCCCTAAGCTCTAGGTTCCACACAGATGTTTCAAAACCGTTTCATAAATTTAAAATGTTTGTTCGACTAGTCGCATAAAAAAATCAGGTTATTTGGATAAATTTAAGTAGTCGATCCAATTTTTCAACTTTTATTAAGAATTCTGAATTCCAACTTCTAATTGAAAAATTGAAATGTTCGATGAAGCGCTTATAGATAATTGAATTGAGTTAATATCTTGTGAGACCATTTGAAAAAGTATTTTAAACTCATTGAACGGTTCGAATCATCCGTGTGGAATCCTATAGCCGCCTGCACACACCATCTATGCGTAATCTGTACGCAATGGTGCAACACCCATAGCATTTTGGGGAATTAATGGGAGCTAATGTCGAGTACAATGTGACAGACTAGCTTTTTTTGAACAGAATGTGACAGACTAGCTAGAATCAGAGAAGTAGTAGTAGTGAAAGAATTGGAATTCGTTGATCATGAGGGAACATTAATTTGGAAGATAGTGTGCATGGAAATTATTCAGAGCCACATATCTTGTCGAGGAGGTGTGGGGAAATCCGATACTCAAGCGTGTGGAAATTAAGAGTTGTGCTATATGTACCGACAATGGGAGAGGGAAATCGTACCGACGGCCGCCGGCGAGCCGTCTCCAGCCACCGGATGGCCGATCCGAGCCGTCCAAAAATTCTAAAAAAAAAAACCGATGGGGTCTTTGCGGGAATCAACGGCATCCAAGGTGTGTAGAGTGCTTGATCCGAGCACCCCTTTTCGTGTATATACACGTATATTCATATATACACGAAAAAAGGGTGCTCGGATCAAGCACCCTACACACCTCGGATGCCGTTGATTCCCACGATAGCCCCGTCGGTGTTTTTTTTTAGAATTTTGTGGATGGCTCGGATCGGCCGTCGGTACGATTTCCCTCTCCCATGGTCGGTCCTCATAGCTTTTCTGGGAAATTAAACTCCAAATTAAAAGCTGTCAATACAACTACTAGTGGTGGTTCCGTTTGTAGTTAAAGCTTTGAAAATGATTTTGTCAGCACCAAAATACAATTGCTGTCTTATTTAACTGTAAATTTGTAATTAATCGAAAGAATATAAACTCCGTGTACCTTTGCGGCTTTGTCCCTGTCAAGCTCTGATCTTCCCCAACTTTGGATTTTTTATTGAATACAACAGTTATTTACAAGGCTCTTGCAAAGACTCGAAACGAGTTCGATCATCACAATCGGGCTCAATAGTAGCTAGGCCATAGTTGCCAAAAGATTTACCAACAGATCGAAGCAGCATGTTCCTTGTATTAAAAGGAGGTACCTAAAGAAGAATCAAAAGGGTATTTATAATATTCCATGAGCCGTCGTACCTCTTTGTTTCTTTCTTCCCCTCCCTTCCCCTAGGGCTTCCACTCTAACATGGGCGGCAGGAGGGGAGGCGATCTTCCTTATGGAGTTTTTCTCTCCGTCAATCTCCGATCGGAATTTATTTTCCCCTCCTTTCATCACTCTCCACCCTCATCCTCCCCTCACGCCTCCCGACGCCTTGGCTTTTCCGATTCCTCTACCGTCGGACCTCCTCCATATTCGCCGTTCGCCGGTGACTCGTCTGATGGTGCGGTTCAGATGTGCGACTGTGGGTGCTGAGCTTTTTGTGCATGATTGGGTCGCCGGAGTTGGAGATCTTTGTTGGTGGATGATGATGGCGAGGTTTATTATTTTCTTGTTGGTTTGCGATCTTTTGCTTATTCTTCTTTCTTTTGTGGAGGTTTTTCTCTTCGGTTTCTTGCCGTTAGCCTTTCTATCGATTGGGTTTCTCCCAGTTAAGTTGTTTCTTGTTTTCACAGGAAAAGGTTTAATTGGTTTGGGGTATAACCTGTGGAATGAATTCCTGCCGTCTTGGTTACTTGGTCATTTGTCTAAGAACGAGTTTTCATCTTAATATAATCTTTCATTGGAGTATAATATCATTTGTTATCGTTCGAAAAAGAAAAGAAAAAAAAGAAGGGGGCATTTCAGTGTTGAATTAGACATATATTCATGTCATATTGCAGTTTCACGTGCAAATCTGGATGGAAGAGTAACAAATTAAAAGTGCTAAGAGAAGCTAAATGATGGATTAAAAGGGCAATGCAAAAGATTAGAAGGGGGTAAAGTGAAATGTGACACTCATCGGAGATTTTCTATTTTTGTTTTTTTGTGCCCCCGGGGCATACTGCTAAAGTCTTGTTGACTCAAAGTCATTGACTTTTGTTCTCGAGCATTAATTAGAATTTGAACTTTCATACAGGCGTCAGGCGTGGATCAAAAAAAAAAAAAAAACCTTTCATACACGCAGATTTTCTCATTAAAGTTATCTGTATCTCTGTTCCCATGTATTTTGGGTCTTTAGATTATGCCAGATTTTTTTCTCTAAAAAATTTGATGTGATCCAACAACTGAAAATGCATTTCGTTGGAGAGATACAGAAAATTTCGGTACAGAGGATTACTCTTCAGAATTTTCAAAACCACCACCCCTCGCCTTATAAATGAAGAAGCACAAGGCCAATAATCAACTAACAAGTTAAGTTACGTACGACACTTGCAATTATTTGGAATCCCAAAATGCCTTCCCTCCGCTCTACCACAAAACCAACCTTCTTGTTCATCCCAACACTAGTACTGTTCATATCATTCCTTCTTACTCTCTCTCAAGTCTCTGTTGTTGAAGGTGATTGTACAGAACAGAATAATGACACATTGATAATTGGAGTTCCAATCAAAGGCACTTTCGACAACATTCTGAAGATAAGTAATTCTAAAAATCAAGACGGGAGGGATTACTCCGGTTTCTGCATTGAAGTTTTTCAAGAGGTTCAAAGGATATTGGGTAGGGAAAGGCCTTATAAATTTGTGGAGTTCAATGGGACGTATGATGAATTAGTTGATAGTGTAGCCAACAAGGTAATCTATCTCTCTTCGACCATTTGAACATAGTTTTCATAATATCAACCTTGAATGAGTAATACTGATATACATATGTAATGAGTTTCAATAATCTTGATGATTTGAATTTTTGTAAAAATGTTATGAATTCTATGCAAAATATTATGCAAATAAGGAGATTATGGGCTGTGGATACAGATTTTAGATTCTAGCTTCGGATTCTGCTGCATATTCTAGATTTTAGATTTTAGTAGAAGCAGATAACATGTTTACCATAATTGTGAAATTATGATTAAGTTACAGTAAAAACTAGTTATGTTTACTTCAAAAAGCTGAAAATCAGCTTATATAAAACTTAAAATGAACTAAAATTTTATCCGAAAAGCTCCAAAAGTTACCCAAACCAAGCTTTGGAATGATAAGAATTTCATTTATTTTTTAGGTTTTTAAAATCTGTAAAATCTGAGAATCTATATCTAGAATTTTTGGTGATTTTGAAAAACACTACAAGAAATTTAGGATTTCCTAACGGTTTTTTTCGCAACGGTTGAAAAAACCGTCGCTATAGATGGTGTATAGTAACGATTTACAAAACATTACTAGAAATAGGACTATAGCAACGGTTTTCGTGCGACTGTTAGTAGATTACAACACTATAGCAACGGTTTTCAATAACCGTTACTATAAGCTGGATTATAGCAACGGTTTTAAATAACCGTTACTCTAAATTAACTGGACTATAGCAACGGTTTTCATTAACCGTTAGTAGAATTTTACACCGCCAAAATCAATTTTCTTTCATGTGATCGGTTTTCCAAACCCGAACTAACGATTGAGACCGTTGCTTTTTTTTCATGTTGATTAAATCGTTCTCGTAGAAATTTGGCTTGATCAGATTTAGAAAATTTCTTTATCGATACACAATTTCATTAATAAAATGAGTTTTTCTGTCCGATAAGTGTGTAGCGATACTCGATTAACTTCATTCTTGAACATACTTTAGCTCCTTGACCGTGACACAATCATGATGATCGAGACCATTGCTTTTGTTAGGGCTATTTTTCCTAAATTTTTGTTGTGGTATTTTTTCCGGTATTGTTTATTTAACGTATTTTTTTAGCATTTTCTGGTAATTTTTTAAACTAATCTCATTTTGGAATTAATCATTCATCTTAATAAGAATAAGAAAAGTATAAAATTGTGGACCGAAGTTGAAAAAATTATCATATAAGATGACACTAAAGACAACAAATGTTAGTTGTTTGATATTTTTTTGTCCATATTGATTTTTTATGCTTTTAATTGCATTTTTATTTTATTTTTTAGACTCATCTCATAGAAATGACTTACCAATCAAAATTTTTTTTGTGAATCTAACAAAAATTTAGAAAAGAGAAAATTAATATTGAAAAAAAAAAAGGAAAACAGAGAGGTTTTTTTTTATTTTTTTATATGTACATGGTGCAAGTCAATTTAATTGAAGATGAGTGAATAATGGAACTATTTTTCTCACACAAGATATCATTTTTTTTGTAAATGAATATTACAAAATAAAACACCTCTCAAAATTATTATCCTTTGCATCAATCTAAATAATTATAATTTCTGTTAAAAAAAAACAATTATAATTAAATATAGTACTCCCTCCGTCCCTTTTTATGTGTCCAGTATTCCATTTTGGGTTGTCCCTTAATAAGTGTCCATTTTGTAAAGTTAGGGGGGTAAAAGTTGGTATATTGTCTATTTTGTCCCTCAAAGTAGATTTTATTTTGAAAAGTTAGTGAGTAAAAGTGTAATGATGATGGGTAAGTAGGGAAAGTGGAGGAAAAAGTTGATGTGAAAGGTGTAATGATGATGTCTTTTTAATAAGTTGGAGTTACGAAGTAGGACACTTAAAAAGGGACGGAGGGAGTATCATATATGATTACATGCATACAGTCTTGTGCATTTATACCAATTTTAAAAGGTAATTATTGAACCTAGCGAAAAAAATGATATTAGTAAGTGTTTGGAATTGTATAAACCGGATTTTAAAAAAAAGATTAAAAAAATCCGGTTAGTATAGTATAAATATTAAAAGGTGTATGATTTTACACAAGTTATAGGCTAGCCCAGTTGGTTCGCGGGCGCGCGCGCACACGCGAGGTCGGCGGTTCGATTCTCAGGAGGAGCAAGATTATTTCGCCTGCCACGCGGGCGCCAGGGTGGCGCCATGCGGGGTGCCACATCAGCGCCATGTGGGGCTGCCACGTCACACAGTGGTTAGCTTTGAAAAAAATAAAAATTGCCTTTAGCAACGGTTATATGAAACCGTTAGTAAAAAAAATAATAAAAATGACCTTTAGCAACGGTTATATGAACCGTTAGTAAAAAAAATAATAAAAATGAAAATTTCCTTTAGCAATGGTTATATGAACCGTTAGTAAAAAAAAATCTGTACCAACGCTCGTCAAAACCGTTGCTATACCTCTACAGCAACGGATATATTGCAACGGTTTGGCCAACAGTTCGAGAACCGTTGGTATAGCCTAAACGGGTCTCTACCAACGGTTTTTGGGTTTTTTGGCGACGCTTTCGACCGTTGTTATAGAACGATTTTCTTATAGTGAAAGCTAGAAACTCAAAATCAGTAAAAATAAATTTTCATAAACACTCACTATACCCGGTATTGTAGCACTTCTCTTTTATGTTTCTTTTTCAGTTTGGTTATAAGTTATGGATCCAGAAATGTTTACAGAGTAATCCATTCAAAATACTGGGACAGTGACATTTCATATAATAGATTCTTTGCAAACAAATCTCTCTATTAGTAACAATTTATCGAGAATGGGTTACCCAAAAAAATTTTGAGAATGAATCCCAAGTGCTTGTAATCCTCCCATGTTCAAATCTCTCGGAAGCCAAACATTCGAAACTTTTGGACCACTTTAGCATCTGCCCAGCATTAACTACGTACAAGAGTCCCGAATTAGTTGAGGTCTAGCCTGGAGATACAGTTATCAAAGAAGAAAAACTATCGAAAATGATGTGCTACAGAGTAGGACTGAATTACTTCTTCATTATACATTTCTGGTTCCTTTAATTTCTTGTTTAACACATGCTCTGTGTACATGTGCATATAAATATGGAAGACTTATTGCGCTGCCGTAGGCGATATAACAATATTAGCAAACCGATCGAAGAAAGTGGAATTCACCATACCGTTTACAGAGTCGGGCGTGTCGATGGTACTGCCGGTGAAGCCCAGCCCGAAGGCGTGGATTTTCCTGGAGCCTTTCACTCTGGGAATGTGGTTGGCTACAGCGGCTGTTTTGGTCTACACTATGCTTATAGTTTGGTTCGTCGAACATCGGTCCAATCCAGATTTCAGTGGTCCGTGGAATGATCAACTCGGAAATGCTCTTTGGTTCACCTTCTCTTCACTCTTCCTTGCTCACAGTAAGTACATATATAACGAGATTAATTTCTATACGCGTGTAACGTAAACATACGAGTTTACGCATATCCAATCAACGGTGACACACCATCAATTTATTACTCTTTCCGTTCCTTTTTAAATGTCCACTATTGTTCTGCGACCCATTTTCAATTGTCTATAACTCTCAACGTATATTATTAAAAATATGTAATATGAGCAGTTTTAAATGTTAGTCGAGGTGCGCACAAGTTGGTCCGGATATTCGGTTATAAAAAAAATTATTTGTAATATTGGCAGTTTAAATGTTAGTGGGTCTCCGTGAGAAAAAGTGATAGTTGAGGAAGTCTCCATGTACTTTCACCTTATTTTATAAAACAATGATCTTAAAAACATAAAATATAAATATACGTTGAGAGATATAAGCTATTGAAAATAGCACGCAGAAATGTAGTGAACTTCTGAAAAAGGGGCAGAGGGAGTAAAAACCACTAAGAAATCTGTTTTGGATACCGTTTTTAACTAAACAGCCTTGTTCCGCTAAAGTTTTTTATTTTTAAGTATTTATTTTCTATTTTACGAGATAGATTATTCCCTCATAATACATCACTTTTAATTTAAAAAATAAATGCTTATTTTGGTTTGCGGAACCGAGGCAACTATGCTCGGAAAGAAAAGTTTACTATGTTAATTGTGCAGGGGAGAAGATTCAAAGCAACTATGCTCGGATTGTGGTGGTGGTGTGGCTTTTTCTGGCATTGGTCTTAACCCAAAGCTACACCGCTAACCTCACGTCGATGCTCACAATCTCAAGACTCCGACCAAAACTCTGGTCTCCATCAAAAGTCGGTTGTGATAAAAGTCAATTCATGCTCAATTACGTTCGAGATGTGCTTAACTTCAAGAATGTACGTCTCATGAGCGGCGAGGATGAGTATCTGCGGGAGTTTGAGGCCGACAATATCTCAGTAGCGTTTCTTGAGATCCCCTATGCCAAAGTTTTTGTCAATAGACATTGTAAGAAATTTACCATCATTGGAACCACATACAAATTTGGAGGATTTGGCTTTGTGAGTATTGAACATGCACTAGTCTTTTTCTTTTTTCTTTTTTTTCGCGTTTCTTTTCCTTTTATTTCATAGCACTTGATGACTACAAATAGGAACATGCACAAACCTCTCATACAAATACAACTTCATTCATGTTTCTATGCAGATATACCAAAAAGGTTCTTCGTTAAATGCTAATGTATCGGAAGCCATTCTTGAACTCTCAGAGGATGGGACTCTGAAAAGGCTAGAAGATAAGTGGTTAACTCCCAACAAAGTGTGTATAAATTCTTATCAGAATATGACAGAGAGTACGACGGAGGAGAACGTTGATAGCTTGAGCCTCCAAAGCTTCTGGGGCCTATTCCTATGCTCTGTTGGCACTTCCTCTGTTTGTTTTCTTCTATTCCTTGGGCACTTACTGAGGAACTACTGCCGTCATCACTCATCTCAAGTGCCTAATGTGAATGCAAGTAATGAGAGCGTTTTAGTCAAGACGGTTAGAGTTGCACGTTACTTGATGAATGCCGAGATTACGCTACTACAATAAACCATAAAAACCATAATTATTGGCCGTGATTGTAAGTTTTTCATCACGCTCTTGCTACCGTGATTGATCTGGGTGTAATTGTAAGTCACTCTCTTTTATCACAGTTATAAAACCGTGATTGAAAGAAAGAAACAATCATGGCCAAAAGGCGTGATCGTTTCTCTTTTATCACGGATATAAGCCGTGATCGTTCACTACAAGAAAAATTACATTGGGTGACGAATGAAAATCGTCACAAATTGCTTATTTTTCGTCACAAATAATATAGGTGACGAAAAAAAATTTGTCGACTAAAGGTTGTCGAGGATTCCTACCTGGTGACGAAATCTATTTTTCGTCACCTATAGTGTCTTTTGATGACAAAATACTTCGTCATCAAAAAGTGAATAATTTGTGACGAAATTTTTTTCCTCGCTTATTGTGCTTTTTGATGACGAAATTTTTTGTCATAAATTATTCCTTTTGGCGACGAAAAAATTCTTCACTAATGAGTTTCATCGGTGACGAAAATTTTCGTTGCAAAAGACGTTTTCATATGGGAAAAAAATCCTTCTTTCTTGCTCCTGCTAGGTTTCGAACCCGAGTCTATTGAGTTTTTCGCGCAAGCTCTAACCAACTGCACCACACACACTTTTCAGTAAATATTTGAAATATCTAATATATAACATATATGTTTTACATTAAAATATATTTTGAATGCAATTTTGAACCTTTAAACATTAAAATTAGTAATTTTGATAAACATGAAAGTTGTAGGCAATTGAGTTATTGTTCAAACACAATTTGAATTATCTCAATCGGAGTTTTTAGTAAAGAGTTATGTCCGAAATACATTTAGTGACGAAGCGCAATTTATAAATTTCGTCACGAAAGGTACCCATTTGATGACGAAATATATTTTTCGTCCCTGAAAGCGTTAAAATGGTGACGAAGTTATTTTTCGTCACCAAAGTTAAGCATTTGGTGATGAAAAAAATATTTCGTTACTAAATTGGTCTCATTTAGCAACGAAATATATTTTTTGTCACCAAATGATTATCTTTGGCGACAAAAAATAATTTCGTCACCTTTTTTAAGCTTTTGGTGACGAAAAATGTATTTCGTCGCCAAATGGGTACTTTTGGTGACGAAAATATTTTTTTCGTCGCTAAATAGGTATAATTGATGACAAAATTATTTCGTCACGGAAGATGTCAAAACGGTGAAGAATTTATTTTTTCGTCGCCAAATATACTCATTTAGTGACAAAATTAAATTTCGTCGCCACTTTTTCGTCACCAATTTTGATTTTTCTTGTAGTGGTTTCTCTTTTATCACGGATATAAGCCGTGATTGTTTCTCTTGGCACTACAAGAAAAATTCAATTGGGTGACGAATGAAAATCGTCACAAATTGCATGTTTTTCGTCACAAATAATATAGGTGACGAAAAAAAATTTGTCGACTAAAGGTTGTCGAGGATTCCTACCTGGTGACGAAATCTATTTTTCGTCACCTATAGTGCCTTTTGATGACGAAATATTTCGTCACTAAAAAGTGAATAATTGGTGACGAAATTGTTTTCCTCACTTATTGTGCTTTTTGACGACGAAAAAATTCGTCACCGATGGGTCACATTGGTGACGAAATTTTTTGTCACTAATATAAGAAATCGGTGACGAAATTTTTCGTTGCGAAAGATATTTTCATATGGAAAAAGAAATCCATCTTTCTTGCTCCTGCTGGGTTTCGAACCCGAGTCCCTTGAGTTTTTCGCGCAAGCTCCAACCAACTGCACTGAACACACTTTTCAATAAATATTTGAAATATCTAATATATAACACATATGTTTAACATGAAAATATATTTCGAATGTAATTTTGGACCTTTAAACATTAAAATTAACAATTTTGATAAACATGAAAGTTGTAGGCAATTGAGTTATTGTTCAAACCCAATTTGAATTATCTCAATCGGAGATTTTAGTAAAGAGTTATGTCCGAAATACATTTAGTGACAAAGCGCAATTCATAAATTTCGTCACGAAAGGTACCCATTTGACAACGAAATATATTTTTTGTCGCTGAAAGCGTTAAAATTGTGACAAAATTATTTTTCGTCACCAAAGTTAAGCATTTGGTGACGAAAAAAATATTTCGTTACTAAATTGCTCACATTTGGCGACGAAATATATTTTTTGTCACCAAATGATTATCTTTGGCGACAAAAAATAATTTTGTCACCTTTTTTAAGCTTTCGGCGACAAAAAATGTATTTTATCGCCAAATGGGTAGCTTTAGTGACGAAAATATTTTTTTCGTCGCTAAACAGGCATAATTAGTGACGAAATTATTTCGTCACGAAAGTTATCAAAATAGTGACGAATTTATTCTTTCGTCGCCAAATATACTCATTTAGTGACAAAATTAAATTTCGTCGCCACTTTTTCGTCACTAATTTTCATTTTTCTTGTAGTGTGGGTGTGATCATTTTTCTTTTCTGGGTGTGATTGTATGTCACTTTAGATCACGGTATATAACCGTGAATGAAAGTTCAAAATGATCACACCACCATAAACTGAGATGAAAAATCATTACGCGTGATCTTTTTTTTGTATCTATTAAGCCATCTTTTCTTGTCATTGCCAAGTTTCGAACCCACGCACCCTTAGTTGATGGAGATCTCCATCCTCCCGTTGGGTAGTGCCTGAAACTGAAATGAGCTAAAAACGTAGATTGTGTCCGGTGGAGAGTACTGTAACCTTGTAATGAACAATGCTAACTGTCATCTCAAAGACTACAAAGCCGTTATAGTAGACATCAATATTTTGTACAGCAAATTCCTTTGTATCCATCAAAGCTAAGAAACAACTTGAAAACTATATGTTGGATATTTTGCATATTTTAACAGTAATAATTTCTTCTAACATTGGTGCTTGATTATGATAGCCACGCGTATGGGAATATGGACGTATTTGGAGGCTCCCATCGATCTTCAGCTTGTTTTAGGAATATTTAAATATTCATCATCTTTATCCATATAATGTAAGAATTCATCCCGCCCATTTTTTATACTTATGTTTTCATCCTTTCATTATGTAAATTACCCTTTTACACTATTTTATAATATATATATATATATATATATATATATATATATATAGAGAGAGAGAGAGAGAGAGAGAGAGAGAGAGAGAGAGTTACTTTTACTGTTTCCTAAATTTGTGGGATTTAAATGAATATGGAAGCATATGCAATTAGGTGAGATATAAGAGGGGAAGATAGGAAGATTTTCAAATTTTCAAATATTTGAACAAATCCTATTGATTTCTTGTTCCCTTTAGTAGTTTAGTGCGGACATTATCTTAAGTTCAACCCGGTTTTAGTTTCATGGTAAAGTATTTGTATCATTTACCATGAAATGGGTTTTTCTAGTATGTCCATTTCATGCTAAATCATTTGCACCGTCACCATGAAATGCCTGTCCAAATCAAGAAAAAAAATTAATGCATCCATGGTGTTTTACGTCTAAGCAAATTTTGCTTTTCTCCCCACTCCATTTATGACGGTTTTAATTTTCATGGTAAATTATTTGCATCATTTACCATGAAACAGATTTGTCTGTTATCCCCATTTCAATTGACCATCAAGTTGCACCACTTGACAATAAATTATGGTTCGCAACCTTATTTAATGAAAAATGGACTATTTTCAATCAAAACTGGTATTGGGGTATATAACATGATAAGTTGACCATATTTTTTGCATGTATTGATCATGCTAAATTGCTTATCCACAAAGGTCATATTTTTAATTTCATGAAACATGATTAAATTACCATCAAAACAGGTATTAACATGGTTAAATTACCATCATGATTCCAGCGTTTCATGACCATTCTTAATCTAGCTTGAAACCGATTTAACAAACATGACATACTCCTAAAATATTATCATTGAAATCATGAAATATAACCCGCACAATTAAGAATCAAATTCATTCGGGAAACATGAGATAATTACATCATGACGTGCTTCCAAACAACAAACCCAACACGAACTCTTTAAAACTCGACTGTGGCAACAATGTATGGGTGGGTTAACCCGAAACACGAACTTTTTCAAACTCGAACACAATGAAGCTCGGATCTACTCGTTTACACCCCTTGAATAAGCAATCAGACACATACACAAATCCAAATAACCCAAAACCATGAAATATCCAAACCAAAAGGAACGAAAAAAAGAGAGGTTAAAACCCACCTCGGCTTGGTAATCATGGCGCTTACCGGAGGCCTTGGGGACTTCTTTCTCCTCAACGACGGCCCCGCCGGTGGCTTCGCAACAAACCACCAGCCCCATCTCTCTCCTCTCGACCTTCCACTTCGGTCTAGATTTAGAGAAGCTGTTTCCGGTGGAGGGTGGGATGGAGGATGGCGACATGGATGCAGCGTACAGAGACGGAGATGCGAGAGAAGGTGACAAGGATGCGGAGGACATCGACGAGGATGCGCGGTGGGGATGGGGACAGATTTGTGGCGGTTATGGCCGACGAGGTGTTCAAACTCATGTCCATTTATGGATTCCAAAATCCATTTCAAAAATATTCAAATTTCTAATGGGATTTCCATTTTGTGGGGATCAGATAAGGATGGGAGGAGTAATTCATGGGCCTAATTTATTGTTGGGATTTGAAATCTTATGATTTCATCCCAACTTTCGGTTATATATTGGGAGGAGTAATTCATGGGCCCAATTTATTGCTGGAATTTGAAATCTTATGATTTCATCCCAACTTTCGGTTATATATATATATATAAGGGCATTTTTGAGATTAAAAAAGAGTGGGGATGAAAACATAAGTGCCAAAATTGAGCAGGATGAAAACTTAAAGAGAGTGGATTCTAAGGATGATTCTTTAAGTATCCCCTTATTTTATTGTCAATGGCAATTAAAGGACATAGCCATTTACTTGGCTGTTGGAAATCATCTGGAACGCATTGAAACGGACCCGAACTAGGCTAGCATCAAGGACCAGAGGCTTGCCCGGAGCCCAAATAAATTGGGCAGGAGCCGGGCCGGCTTCCTCATAAGGCCAGGCCGGCCAGGCCGGCCTTCGTGTGTAGGCTACGGCACCGTTTTGCCCCGCCGCCTCGATTTTCGTGTTTTCTGTATTTTTTCGCAATCTCACAACGAACACTCAACATTTTTCCTCTGCGAATTCACCCTATATAAACCCCTTGCATCCTTACTTTTGAAATCGTTCAGAACTTTCGTTCAATTCACCTGAGAACTAGTTGAAGTTTCCTAGCATTTGGGAAGTTAAGCTTTCTCAACGCCGTTAGGTTGCCGAAGGTTTCTTGCATTTTATTCAAGTACTCTCACTTCGGTAACTCATTTTAATTTTTGTTCTTTATTAAAGTTGTTCGTTGATACTTATTTAGCTTATATCTTTTGTTTATTTCGTTTTCAGAAGCATGTTTCAGATTATGTTTTCTTTCGGTTTTTGTTTAATAATGAGTGAGTAGTTGTATAAGGTAGGGTCGTGGGGTGATTAGCACACCATGGCTAGGTCGGACACGTTTTGTTCCTGTTTTGAAATAAAAATGAAAAGGCAATTTTAGGTTAGTAAAGTACTTCCGTTAGACAAACTCAGGCAGTGTCGGAGCCCATGTGAAGGAGAGAACAGGGGACCATAACTTGTTCTCAGCTGTGCATGGGTAAACAGCGCCCATAGAGGTTCATATCTTTCGGGGTAGTTTTTTCTCTCTTAAGTCAAACGTTTTTAAGAACACCAAATGGAGCAGATAAGTTTGGGACTGGTTGCAAGTGCTATAAACCCTACGACCGTACCTCCATTTTAATTGTTTACAAACCAAATAATTTCTTAAGTTTAGTTAATCTCAACAATCAAACACAAGAGATGGCTACCTAAGAGCTAGTTTAATCAGCTAATAACCAGAGTTTTTAGCAACACACATCATCGTCTTTGTGTATTCAGTTCTCTAGTCTCACCGGATATTATGCTACATCAGTCTCAGCCCTACGCTTGGGGCAACCCATTATTTTAGAACTAGGATGTAGAGACCCGTATTTTTTAGGCCGTATTTTTCTTTTGCACTCGTATGACTTGTCAAGATAGACGGTGTGGATTTATAGCGTGGCGAGCTCGTGAAAGGGTATAAGGGTAATTGTGCAAGAGGTGCACGTGTGTGTGTGGGGTGGGAGCATGGGATTACTCCCATGCCAACAAATTTTCCCAGGAGAATCATTTCTCCCATTTTCACCCTTTCTCTCTCTCCTCCTCTCCATCCGAAAACTCTCCCTCTCTTCTCTCTTCGATCTCAACACCTTAGAGTGTGATTCCGGATGAAGTTCAAGAATTAAAGTTGCTATACGGAGCACGGGCTTTCCGAATATCCAAGAAAAATCTTGATCGGGCCACGTGGGAGCTCGGTTGACTTGGTCAAAGGGTTGGGTTTTGCTCAAAACCCATGAGGTAGGGATTTCTTACTCTTATTATGTGTTTATACGGTGTTTATTTACCTAGATCGTGCTTTGTTTCATTATTTGAAGTTGTTTCTTCCATTTTTAAAAATCTGCAGAATAGGGTCTTTGTTTTGGGGGTTTTATGCCTTCTTAAGCTTAGGATTGAATTTTGATTCCTTCATATGAAATAGAGTAGACTTATAGCCCGTTCTAATGCCACTAGAATCACTCGAAACCGTTGAGAATTGAATTAACGGTGGATTTTAGAATTCTGGTTACGAATCTGTCTCGGTTTCTGCTGTTTCTGCTCGTTTTCGGTTTGCGCCACACTTCAAATGGCTGTAACTTTCTCGTCTGATGTCCGATTTATGCAAACTTTATATCGATTTCGAGGTTATGTCCGATTTATGCAAACTTTATATCGATTTCGAGGTTATGAAGTCAGCTTTGTATTGCCACTGGAATCGCCTTAAAACTCTCAGTACACCGAAAGTTATGATTATTTGAGTGGAGATGTATTAATCTGTCACGTTGATGCGTGACAGATTCGTATTGCTTCAGTAAATGCCTGTTTAGCCATATGTTGAGTGCGAATCTGACTAGGGTTCCTTCTCATCTTTTGTACTTCGTTCAATCGCGCAACTATATCGCTCAAAAATATTAAGAACTCGATTTTTAGAAGATTGCCCTGTAATCTGAAAATCTGGGCAGCTCACTGAGCAGTGTTTTTTATTGTTTAGCTATGGTTAAACGACCCTATTGGCTATGGGTCCTTATAGGTTTTCAAGATGGGTAAGTTGGTGATGTTTTGGCGTTGGAATCGTTGAAAAATATTGAGTATGTTATTTTTAACAAATTTTTGAACACGGACTGCTCTGCTGAAAATCAGAATATCTTAAAATCATTCCTAAGTTTGAAAGATCGTATCGTACGACTCGTCGAACGTATCATTGCCATTGGTTTTCCGTTAGCATAGTTGGAGTATCGCCATAAAGGCTATAGTAGTGTGGGCACGCGCCCCCGAAAATTTTATTCGTAAAATCGGGTGCGGCCCCTTTTTTTTGTTGGAAAAGCGCGGCGAAACGCCTCGATTCAGAGTCGCCACTCGGGTTTTAGTGGTAAGAATACCCAAGGAACCGAACTCGAAAACGTTTGCCACGTTTGTTTGATTTTGAAAAGGCTTGGACCGGTCCGTCGTCACCTTCGATATCTGAGGTTCGGGAGCCAGGTTACGAGAGGGGAAGGGTTTTATGGCTCCCCTCTCGCCCAATCCGGAGATCGGTCTCTACTCGGGCATTTTGTAAAAGCGCTTGCATTTTTTCTCTCATTTGATCATTTTTTAGCCAGTTAGGGCGGGGGAGCAGTTAATGGGGGGTTAAAACTTTAACAAGTTGTGATTTATGTGACAAAAATGCTTGTGGATGGCTTGATTGCAATGCTAAAATATAAATTGAGAACAAGCACTGAGCAAACTGGACAAAGTGCAGTACGCTGCCCCGCAAGGGCGTGAGCAGGTTCTACCAGCATGCACTGGCTGAGCCACTGCATGTTGATACGACCTGCGCACGCCACATGGAGACTGGCGTACTCCACTCATCTGGTTTCACAGTCCTTGTTTGCAATCCTCTGGGCTCTGGAAAAGGACCAGCGCACACCCAGGACAAACTATGCAGTAAAATAAGCAGGATATATACATTTACAGACAGATGGAATGGCTTGAAGCCAACAAGAAGGAAAAAGACAGAAAACCCCCTAAACAGAGTGAGGACAGGAAAGAGGCCAAGACTAAACTAAGATGCAAGGGCCAGCCACTGGATCTTAGCTTTAACTGCCGTACGCCAGTCATGGACTGCCGTACGCACGTTTGACCCTAATCCAGTGCTTGGCTTTTACATCATCTGGGCTCTGGAACATGACCAGAAGGATCCCAGAGGCCTTCCAAACAGATAAAGAATAAGCAATAACCTTTATATCTAAACAGTTCTAAACATACAGGAAGCAATAAACTGGTTATTTAGCATGCAGGGGTGATTGACAGAAAGATAAAACAAAAGGAATGACGATCCATGATCCCCATGCCAGTTGTGCTCGTACTGCCATGACTGGCGTACGGCATAGAATTACTAGCGTGCGCCATGTTCCATCTGATACGATTGTTATATTTTTACCAGTTCAAGGCCAGGACTAGTATTGTTTACTAGCCTGGGCCTTGCTGGTTCCCCTCAGGGGCCGAAAACAGAAAGGGATGCAAAGGTGGTATACCTTTTTGAGTGTTGAAGTTTGAAGGTGGTTTAGAACCTAGAGGTTGAAGATGAATGTTGTATGGTGACTGGATATCAGTGGAGGTATATGGAAGTAGGCTTCCTTTCTTTCTCTTTCAATGGAAGAATAAGAAGAGAAGCAAGAAGAGAGGAGAGGGGAGCTTTTTTGCTTCTTAATGATGCTAACCCCTTGCAAATGACCAAGGCCTTGTTTGGCTGGTTGGAAGAGGAAGGGAGCCTTCCATGCATTAAATGCATGGGACTTGGCTTGATGGGGGGTGTAGGAGAGAGGGGGAGCGGGCCTGGCCGATATAATCATCAGGGGCCACTGTGGCCGACGTCAGGGTGGCACAAAAGTCCCGCCCAAGTGGCTAAATAAAGTTGATTTGACTGGGTTTGACTGGCGTGCGCCAGTATTAACTGGCGTGCGCCAGTAAAAAATGGGCCACTGGTCGATGACTGACACGTGGCAGATGACTGGCGTACGCCTTTAGGACGCTGGCGTATGCCGATTGGGTTTTGCTGGGGCTATTTGGCTCTGGTTTGAAGGGTTTGAAAGGGGTTTTGAGAGAGGTTCTGGACGCTCAAAGCTCAACCACACCTTTGTCCTTAAACTATTTTCGACTAAGATCATCATTGGGGAAATAAACGATCGACAAATAACGTTATCTGGACAGTCCAGAATGGGGTGTCTACAGAAGCCCTCCTTTGACGGCACTTGATGCACCATTGACTGGAGATAAGTAACGTCAAAGGTTTTCTAGACACCCTCTTTCAAGGCTATCCAGAATGCAAGAATTTTGAAGAACCTGTTTGATTCGACGTAGGGGCGGATAGACCGTTGTTTCGCTGTCTTTGACAGCCTGATCACGGAATGTGGACTCTCCTGGGGAATGATCCCTTTTTGCAAAAGCATCGACTCTGCTCGGGAAAGCAGATAATTGGACGGATAGATCGTCGTTGACTTGAAATTGGACGAGTGGATCGTCGTTGATTTGAAACTGGACGAGTAGATCGTCGTTGATTTGAAACTGGACGAGTGGATCATCGTTGATTTGAAATTGGACGAGTGGACGGATAGATCATCGTTGATTTGAAATTGGACGAGTGGATCGTCGTTGATTTGAAATTGGACGGATAGATCGTCGTTGATTTGAAATTGGACGAGTGGATCGTCGTTGATTTGAATTTGGACGGATAGATCGTCGTTGATTTGAAATTGGACGAGTGGATCGTCGTTGATTTGAAACTGAACGAGTGGATCGTCGTTGATTTGAAATTGGACGGATGGATCGTCGTTGATTTGAAATTGGACGAGTGGATCGTCGTTGATTTGAAATTGGACGGATAGATCGTCGTTGATTTGGACGAGTGGATCGTCGTTGATTTGAATTTGGACGGATAGATCGTCGTTGATTTGAAATTGGACGAGTGGATCGTCGTTGATTTGAAATTGGACGAGTGGATCGTCGTTGATTTGAATTTGGACGAGTGGATCGTCGTTGATTTGAAATTAGACGGATAGATCGTCGTTGATTTGAAATTGGACGAGTGGATCGTCGTTGATTTGAAATTGGACGGATAGATCGTCGTTGATTTGAAATTGGACGAGTGGATCGTCGTTGATTTGAAATTGAACGGATAGATCGTCGTTGATTTGAAATTGGACGAGTGGATCGTCGTTGATTTGAAATTGGACGGATAGATCGTCGTTGATTTGAAATTGGACGAGTGGATCGTCGTTGATTTGAAATTGGACGGATAGATCGTCGTTGATTTGAAATTGGACGAGCCTCTGCCTGGGGATGGGTCCAGAGCTTCCCAGAACAAGTCGGGCTTTCACTTGAGGACGAATTTCAGCATGGGAAATGGATTGGGCCTGAGGCCCACAAAGTACTGTCGTACGGTACATACAACTGGCGTACGCCACGAACCTCAGAGATCCGAGCCCAGACCCGGCCCAATCATCCCATACGTCGTATGAGATGCCGAACCAGTGCAGAAAACCGCCATTCGTTCCGTTTTGAACTCTAAACTCTCAAAAACTCTCTCAACCCATCATACTCTCACTCAATCTTTCATCTCATCCATTATTCACTTAGCCCACCCCATTTATGGCAGAATCCGGTGAAGGTGGCGGCAATGGTGGTGCCGGAGAAGGAAGAAGCCACACAAGGGCCGAAATCGAGGCCCCAAGGTCACGAATCGACGATCAAACGTCGGTAGGGGCTTCGTCGAGCATTGGCGCAGATAGTGCAGGCGGCGACGACGGCGGTGGTGGCCATGCAGTAGAAGTTGGCGGTGGCGATGGGCGGCGTACGCCAAGCGAAGGGGGGCGTACGCCAGGTTCTGCTGGTGCAGTGGGTCCCTACGTTCGGCGATTGGACCCACGGAGTGGTATAGAAGGTGTGGTGATCACGGGCTTGGGATCGGCAGGGGCCGGCGGCAGCAGCAGCCATGGTGGTGGTGATGATGGTGGCCGACCGGAGACACCGGTGAGAGATCCGGCGAGGGGCAAGGGTCCTGTGGTTGAGGAGGGAGTGTCCGGAGAGGTACCCATGGGGGAGGTGGAGTTCAGGCCTGCAGCAGGGTCCTCAGTGCACGTACCCATTACTCGGGGGGACTTTGCCGAGTTTGTGTCCGAGGAAGAACTCGGCCGGTTGCTCCGTGAGAACCCGGGGGTAGTGGCTGCAGTGCTGGCAGCACGAGAGGATAGGGCCCGGCAAGTGGAGAGAGCGCAGGAGGAGGAGCGCCTGAGGGGGGAGGCCGAGAGGGCCAGGGCCGAAGAGGAGGCCTTTGTGAGCGAGACCGGGGCAGCAGAGGAGGCTCAGGGGGAGGTGTGGTCCTTTGAGCGAGCGGTGACGCTTGCAGAGTCCATACGGCTGGCACCCCGCGCTAGGTTTGACGCGGCCACGTTCGTTCTGCCCGAGCCACACGTGTTTATCCCGTCCGGGGTCGAGAGCCTCGCACCTTTGAGGGAGAGCTACGACGCAGAGCTTGTTCTGAGAGACCCTCAGAGACACCTGTCCGTGAACTGGGCGCAGGTATTCCTTTGAACTTTTCCTTTGATATGCATGTCTTGTCATTTGAATCCAAAGGTAGTTTTGAACTGTCGTAGCTTAGTTCGTAATGCATGTTGACTATAACCCTGAACTGTAACTTGACGGAGGAAGTAGAACCTCGAATAGCGTACCTCGACTTTTGAAACTTAACTTGAATGATAGAACACTTGAAGTAGTTGAATCGACTTGTAGGATGCCCAATAACTTTGAGGAAATGGTTAGTGCCAAACTAGAATCGACCATAAGTGGCTTTGATCAATAAGACTGTCCTTTGAACTTGAATTCGACTAAGTAGATTGCCATGACATGACGGACGCCCGGATGGCGTGCCCAATAGCTTGAATCGACCATATTGATAAACTGAAAACTCGTGCAATCGACTAAGAGATGTACCTTGAGAAAAGAGAGGCCCCGTAGCTCGGAACCTGACTAAGAAATACCTTGGAACTGATTCGACTGATAGCAGAACTGGACAGGAGAATACAATTGCCCGGTAGTTTTGTTCGACCTTGATGATACCTGTTTCGCCTGTAGAGTTACTTTTGAAATTCCGAATTCGACTAACTGTGTGGTTTGCAATTTATTGATGAAATTCTTTCTGCTGTCTGTCTTTGTTGTGCAGAGGGGGGCGGCCAGCACTCGGGGCCACGGAGGTTCGGCGAGTTCGCTTGAGTTGTATAGGAGCTTGCCCGAGCGTGTCAGGGCCTTGGTTGACGCTGCAAGGTTCCGGCCGTTTATCCTCACTCTGACGGCCGTGAAGAGCGACCACGCTCTGCTGACAGCATTGGCCGAGAGGTGGTGGGATTCCTCAAATACCTTCCACTTGCCGATTGGGGAGATGACGGTGACCCCGTCTGACTTTGCAGCGCTCACAGGCTTGAGGGTGGGTGGAGAGCCTATCCCGTTTGACTCAGAGATTTACAGGGATCCCGCGGCTCTGGCGTGGTTTTTGGGGCAGGCGCCGGCGGGTGAGGCGGAGACCGTCCATTATGACCAGTTTAAGCGGTAATTGCATGGGAGGGAGCCGGAGTCAGACTTGGAGGCGGAACAGATGGCGAGGGCCTACTTGCTGTACTTGTTCGGGGCCACATTGTACCCGAACAAGCGATCCACGGTGCACCTATCCTACTTACCGGCCCTCCATGACTTAGGCGCAGCTTCGAGGTTTGACTGGGGAGGAGCAGCTCTGGGTGCCTGCTATAGTTTCATGGGAGAGTTCTCGCGCGGAAAGAAGGCGACGGCCGGCTACTGGAGAGTGTGGGAGGTAATAAACACAGCTTGTATTTCATTTCCATGCTTTCTCTTTCTTGCACTTGTCTTTAATTTGCCTATGAACTGTATTCTGACACTTTGATTGCCTGACCATTTGCAGCTGTGGGCCTATGAAGTGCTGAAGATGTACCCGCCGGAGAACAAGTGCCCGAATCTGAGGATGCTCCCTCGTGCCATGATCTGGGGTCCCATGTACAGCGGCAAGAAGAAGTCGAAAGGGAGCCTCCTAGCCTTCCGGTCGTACTTGGACTAGCTGTCGGGTACTCAGGTATGTAACATGCCAAACTGATCATCCTGCCCTTTAGAATTGCTTTAATGCTGTCACTGATACTTTAAGATCTGTGCCATTGTCCTGCAGGTGGATTGGAACCCGTGGAGTAGCGCTGAGCCTGAGCCTGAGTACCTAGCACAGAGCAGGGTGGTGACAGCAAGCCGGGTGTTGTTGGAGTCTGCTTTCGGGTGGCGGTGGTACTTGGGTGACCGGGTGACACGGCAGTCACTGGGCTCTCTTGAGTACCAGGTGCCTGGGCCACTGCCTCCTCACGCTTCTCACACGGATAAGTACACGCTGGCCGAGCTGAGGCGTTTCACTGTTCCGGCCGGACTTGCTGCCTTTCTGAGGCCTGGGCGTGACTATGCTGTCTACCGGAGGCAGCGCTTGGCTAGGCCGCTTGGAGTGCTGGAGCATGTTGCCGTGCAGAGCGAGGCGCTTGAGGCTAGCGAGGAGAGGCGGAGCCGGGAGAGCAGGACAGCCCAGCCGAGAGAGAGGAGCGACTATGCCACAGCGACGGGGCTGCCTCGGCTTTCTTGGACCCTAGCTGTGCGGGACACGGTAGGAGAGGAGGCTGTAGTTCGGTTCGAGCCCGCCAAGACAGACCCTGCAGAGATCACAGGGCCGGTAAGACATTCTTTTACCCTTTTGTAGTTCCCGTATTTGTTTTCAGTATGTACACTTGGTTTGCATTCTGACTCTGTCCCGAAATCTGTCATAGGCTCCGATAGAATGGGTACGGGAGGCAGCTCGCCTGATGAAGGCCATGGAGAAAGAGTTCCACAGGATAGCCGGCGGCGCCTCTTTGCAGTTGGAGTACCCACCACCAGTTCCAGCTCCCGTTGAGCATCCTCAGGTATAACTTTTCCTTTTACTTTTGATCAGGATTGCTTTTGACATTTCCTGCACTCAGCATTTCAATATATACAATATGCACAATGTATGTTAACTGAATTGAATGACTATGCAGGGACACGCTAGGGCGGCTCCTAGGAGGAAAAGCATGCGGCCTCCCCCAGCAAAGAAGGCAGCTTCGAGCTCCTCCCGGCCAGCGGCAAGGGTGGAACGGGGAGTGCAAATTACTCCGGCCAGCGGGGAGCTCCAGTTCCGCCGGGAGCTGAGGAAAAGGCCTGCAGAGAAGAAGCCTGCCGAGGGACCCTCGCAGAAGAAAAGGAGAGAAGAGGAAGAGGCAGAGGAAGAAGAGGAAGAGGGGACGTCCCTTAGCAGCGGCTCCGACTCGGCGAGCGATCCGAGGTTCCGGATAGACCCTCGGGAGGTAGAGGACAGCGAGGACGACGACGACGAGGAAGACCTTTTTGATGACTGAGGGCTACCACCGAGCCTTAGTTTGTTTTGCCAGTACTTGCCACTTTTGGATAGATACTTTGATACTTCGACATTTTGGATGGGGCCTGCGTGCCTCTTGATTTTGTGGGCGAGTGTGCCCTGATACATTTAGCTCTGCCCGGGCCGTTGTGCCGTTTGATACTTGATACATTTCCACCGCTAGCTTCGACACAGCAGTATATAACATATGCATTTTATGTTTCATCGTTTTCCCATTACTTTGGTGAGACTTGGTAAAGGAAAAGAACAAAACATCCGCTAATATCTAACATGCATTGATGAATACTTTGAGTCGACAACAAACACTTGCATACGCACATAATTGACTTTGCTCGAAGAGAAGATGGATAGAAAAGTCCTAGGATACGACACGTATCCCAGACACGCGGGGGATACGGGAGTTTTGGGCGCCGGTAGGCCAAACTCCAAGATTCTCCCCGGGGAAAGAAACTGACCCTTTTGAAAGGTAACATAGATGTACAATGACTTGCACGAGCCATTAAAACCGGTAAAATTGCCCCGGTGCAAGAGAAATACTAAGAAAAAGCTAAAAATGTCGCAAAAATGGACATAAGACGCCAAAGATGACTCGATATGGTCCCGGACTGAAACCGACACCCCCACACAGTCACACAAGGCCTATGTAACATGTATGGTATGACAAAACTTGGCAAGAGCCCCGGAAACGAGTTTTGGCCATCCGTATCCTTGATTTTAGCTTGACACGGGCCACCGGGGGTCCGAAATCTTTATCGGGCATGGCTTTTAGAATCCGATGCGCGGCCATAGCCTTAAATGATGTTTGTGACTTGTATGAATCCTCAAATGGCAAAAACCAACCCCGGAATAAAAAACGAACATGCGGAGGCAGTAGCTGCTGCAAACTGGTTTCTGGTGAAACCTACTGGCGCACGCCAGAAGTTGAGGCCCGTACGCCAGTAAGTGGGGGACACGGACACGCCAGTTTATAACTGGCGTACGCCAGGTTCTTGAACGCCAGATCCACTTGACTGACCCACTGTCCTTTTTCAGGGGCCACTTTGTTTTTACTCCCACACGGTTTGCACACGGTTTATGGGTTCTCAGGGGGCAGTGTCCTTTGCAGAGGGTAGGTTTGGAAGCTAGCATGAAGCTTTGGTGGCTTATTGGTGATGAAAGGCCAAGGCCAAGGCCTATAAAGCAGAGGCATAAGTATTGTAGTCTTCAGGACTGCACTGGCTCCCCTTTTCCCCAGTATACTTCAACATTTGCCATGAATAACCCCTTCCCGACTTTACTTAGGCCCTGGTTAGCGCAATTTCTAAGCGTTGACTGGCTCAATTTTCAATACCACGGCCTCGCCTCGTTCCGCTTTCTTCGACATGTGCCACTCCACCCAGCGCTCTTGCAGGCTGCTCTCAGATTCTGGGACCCGGACGTCCATGTCTTTCGCTTTGGCGACGACGAGATGTGCCCGACTGTCGAGGAATTTCAGGCGTACCTTCGGACATTCTCGTCCCCCACGCTTGTTGTCCCGCCTTACCAAGCGAGCATGCCTAAACTGTTGGCCAGTTCACTCAATATTTCCCGGGGCCTGGCGAATACTATCCTCGAGGGTGGCCAAATGAATACCCTGCGGTTGATTGAAATGTACAGCCCGGATGGCGAATTGGATAGTGATGACGCCCAGGCGCGCCGTCGCTTTGCCTTGGTAATCTGCTTGCTTGCCGCCTATTTGCTCGTGCCGGCCGACGGGCAGGTCAGCTCTTCACTGGTGAGCGTTGCTGCACAGATGGGGGCGCGGAGGAATGTGATCCCTTTGGTCCTGGCCGAAACTCTCTTGGGTTTGGATTTGGTGTATACGGGCCAGTCGGCCGTTTTCAGCGGCAGCCCTCTTTTGCTTCAGGTAATCTCACTCAGCTCACCTTTTTCCGGTTTTTCTCACGTTCTCATTTTACCTCGACGCTCGGCTTAGGCTGCTCCCTAGCTCCTTACTTGTCTTTTCGCTCAGGTTTTATCTGGCTTCTTACTTGTCTTTTCCTCTCATGCAGTTGTGGTTGTCGGACAAATTAAATCTACTGCACCCTCCGGTGGCGGGTTGGAATCTCTTTCCGAAGAGGATTCATCAGAGGGAGATGCGCTACCCTGACATGGACACAGAAGGCTGGTACGAGTTCATACAGCAAATGCAGCCTGGCGAGATTGCCTGGAGGTGCCCCTGGTTGGATCTCCCGGACATGGCCATCCGCTCTGATGGGTTCGACAGGGTGGTGATCGCGGGCCTGTCGAGCTTCACTTTCTACATCCCCGGCTGTGTTTTTCGACAGTTGGGTGCTTCTCAAGAGAACCACCGCATCAGCATTGGGGATTTCCGTGTCCCGAATTTCAACGCTCAAACACTCAATGGTTACCAACGGCGCTGGGGCCTTAGAGCCCTTCAGGCTGAGATGCCAGATTTTTCAACAGGGCTGAGGAGCCGCTACAGACAGTGGCTGAGAGCAGATGTGAATGCAAGGGAAAATATTGACGGACTCCGGGCCACTTTGCTATGCGTAGAATAAACTGCGAGCCGTTAGGCTTCTTAAGCATTTTGTTCTGTTTTTCATGCTTCAACTGTTTTTAAGGCTTTTATGCTCAGCTTATGTATTAGAAGTAGTAATTTGCAATAAAGTTGAAAAACAACGGGTTTCCCCTTTCTGATTCGCTTCAGTGCAGCCTTTGACTCGTGCTCGACCTCCTCAAACTGCGATGTGGACCAAAAATGTCGAACCTGGATCGAAATTTTGATGGAATGTGACCGAATCTCAAGGTGAGATTGCCTACGTATCCCTTTTTCAGGGAATCAGGTCAGAACGTAGTTCAGGCTAAGGTTCACTCGTGTATTTTACCTCTCCTTTTACGCTCTAACTTTTGCCTAGCACCGCCTTTTCAGGTTTTCGGTCTAGCGAGCTTTCGATTTTTGCCTATTTATTTTTGCCTAGAACCGCCTCCTTAGGTTTTCAGTCTAGCAGGCTGCTCTAACTTTTGCTTGGAATCGCCCACCCTTGTGGTTTTCGATCCAACGAGCATCTCTCAGGGAAAATAACACTTGAGCTGATCCAGGTTGACCAGGGTGTTGAATTCATTGCCGTCGAGGTCGATGAGCTTAGCAGCACCCCCGGATAGGATGGTCTTGATGATGTACGGCCCGGATCGCTTCGGCCTGAATTTCTCGCAGGGATCAAACACTGGAGCCCGGATCTCCTTTGTGACCATGTCTCCCTCGACCAAGCCCCTGGACTTCACCTTTTTGTTGAATGCACGGGCAATTCGACGTTGATACCCCTGAACATGATACAAAGCCCGGAGTCTTCTCTCATCAAACAACATCAACTCGATAAACCTTCCGCTTAACCAGTCGGATTCCTCAAGACCGCTTTCGACCATGATTCTCAGCGACGGTACCTCGAGCTCGATGGGAAGTACTGCCTCCATCCCATAGACTAAAGAGAAAGGAGTTGCACCAGTTGAAGTGCGAATAGATGTTCGGTACCCCCAGAGGGCGAGAGGCAGCTGCTCGTGCCAATCCCTTGCAGACTCGGCAGTCTTCTTGATGATCATCTCGACATTCTTGTTCGCAGCTTCGACCGCCCCATTTGTTTGCGGGCGATAGGTCGTTGAATGGTGGATCTCGATGCCAAATTCCTCGAAGAGCTCCAGAACCCTCCCCTTGAAATGACTTCCGTTATCTGATACGAATGCCTGAGGAACCCCGTACCGGTAAATGATGTTCTTTCGAATGAACTGAGCAACCTGAACCGTTGTCAGTGTCTTGTAAGACTCAGCCTCGACCCATTTGGTGAAATAGTCTATCGCCACTAGTATGAACTTGTGGCCGTTTGAAGCAGACGGTCTGATCATCCCGATTACATCGATGCCCCAAACAGAGAACGGCCATGGAGAAGTCATGCCATATAACTTAGACGGAGGGACATGCTGCAAGTTCGCGTGGATTTGACATTTGTAACAGCGCCGGACATAGTCGATGCACTGCGTCTCCATTGTAGACCAGTAATAACCCTGCCTGAGGATTTTCCTAGCGAGCATGACGCCGCTCATGTGAGGTCCGCAGACTCCTTCGTGGACCTCCTCCATTATCTTTGTTGCCTCGACGCCGTTGACACAGAGCTTGTGCATTCCGCAGTGCGACCTTCGATACAGCTTCCCCCCACAGATGATATACTGAGAAGCCAGCCTCTGTAAGGCAATCCGGTCATATTGAATTTAGTAATAAGGGATACAAATTAAAATATGATTTTGTCATGGAATTTGCCAAAAATATAGACCTTACAGAATTACACATATATGCATGTCATATTGGGTTTTGAGGTCCAAATCTGGACGGTAGAATCCAATTGGCTAAGAGATACTTCTGTGTGCCTTTTGTGTTTCATTGCTTTCGTAAATTAAATATATTTACCAAAAGGTTTGCATTGAAATTCATAACATCACTTTGAATTTATAGCATTCCTATTTAATGATTCTACGTCTTGATGTTAGGAATTTTTCTGCAAAACTATAGGGAATGAGATTAGGAGACAAAAACTTTAATTAAACAGATCTCTCTCTCTAAAACCTTATCTGCTCTCTCTGTCTCTAAACCTTTTCACCACCGAGGGTTTCGTTTGGGGGGAGGGGCTGCCGCCCCCCTCATTTCCCTCCTTCCTCCCCTTTTTTTCCTAATCTCCCCCCTCCTTTCTCTCTTCTCTACTGTTTCCACTACTCCGGTTCAGCTTTCCAGTTGTCGAGTCCGGCGGGGACTCCGGCCATGGCGGTGGGTCTTTTCGTTCCGTCCTCGTGGTGGAAGCAGATCTGGCAGCTAGTGGTCGATGGAGGAGTTCAATAAGGTGAGGTTTGTGGAGTTAGGTTTTCCGGCGGTCCTCCGTCTCTTCTACCGGCTGGTTTCCCAGTCCGGTTGTGTACCGATTCGGGTCTCCCCCGCATCTAGTGTGGCTGTGGTGGTGGGTAAATAATCTCTTTGTGTGAATAATTTTAGTTAGGGTTTGGGTGGTCCAGCCGAGTAGAGGGTTGCGGTGGTTCAACAGCATTCGTGGATGGATATTGGGGTTTCTCCCGGCAGCGGCAGTGGTGGCAGGTGGTGGCTGTGTTGGGGTTTTCCGAGATCTGTTCCGGTTTGTTTAGTTGGCTGTTTCCCTTTGTTTTGGTTGGTGGTCAACAACAGGTCCAGAGCGAGAGGAAGTAATTGGTCTTTGGCCGCCGTGGGCGTGTTGGGCCTGCCGGAGTTCTTCACCGGCGTTGCCTCGGCCGTCACGCCCGGAGCCTTGCGTGACAGCGGAGGTTTGCCTCGGATCCTCCCCAGAGGACTCCATAGCTCTGGATTGGGTTTCCCGGTCCAGTTCCGGCCGACGGCCCTTGAGGCATGTCCTTGGGAGCAGATATTTGTTTTCGCTTGTATTCTGTTGTTGTGTGATTACATTTGGGCTTAATGTTTAATGGTTTGTGCTGGGATCCCGTTTTGGTATCTCTCTGCCTAGTCCCGGACGGGATTCTTAGGCCGACACTTGTGCCGGGTGCTTTTGCAAGGTGTCCTTGAGTCTGTAGCCTATTGTGCTTAATGCAGTACTCGTGTCTCAGATTAGGTTGTTTGGTGCACTCCTGTTATTGTAATGTAATCTTTGCCTTCGGGTATGATTTAATGAATTGACTGATTTCAAAAAAAAAAAAAAGATTAGGAGGCACAAACCGTACACACCACTAGGAATAAATGTGTATGGTAACACTTCTCTTTTACATGCCTTTTTTTAGTTTTGCTACAAGTTAAGATCGAAAAGCACATTTACAAAAAAAAAAAAATGAATTGGTGTCACAGTGTGACAAATATATTATAGAAGCTTTACGAAAAAAACTTCTCAGTAAAATATTGATGGATCGAGAAGTATGTGCCGAAAACTATGACTAAAGTAATCTGAGGGTGTACTTAGGTGCTTGGAGAGAATAAATAAAATTAAACTTGGCCAATTTAAAAAAAGGGTAATGACATAAATTCTTCGGTATATATTTTTGTTTCCATACTTTTGAATGTTTTAACATATCCTTTTCAACATGTGGATTAACTACCAAATGGAAGACTTATAGCGCAGCGGTAGGCGACATAACAATACTGGCCGATCGTTGGGAGGACGTGGAATTCACCGTACCATTTACGGAATCGGGCTTAACGTTGGTAGTTCCGTTGAGACCTCCAAAGTTGTGGACATTTCTCGCGCCTTTCACCTCGGGGACGTGGTTGACTATAGGCGTTGTGTTGGTCTACACTATGTTCACAGTTTGGTTCATCGAACATCGGTCCAATCCAGATTTCAAGGGTCTGGGGTATGATCAACTTGGAATTGCTCTCTGGTTCACCTTTACTTCACTCTTCCTCGCTCACAGTAAGTGTGTGTGTATATCTATATAATAAAACAGAGCTGTGTTTGAATCCAGAAGACAACTAATGCTCTAGATTTATCCTCATACCTACATAAATCTCTACCATTCATCCTACAAAGGGCATTTTGGTAAATACCTAATCCATCCAAGGGCTATCATAAATTGAATTTTGACAAAATTTTAATTTGATTTTCAAACTTTGAAATGTAGACTTTTTGAAACCCTAGCTGTACGCCTGTACCATTACTCTATAACCTCACGCTCCCAATCTCCCTCAGACCCCCTCTCCCTCTATCGACTCTGTCCCTTCGATCGCTCTCCTAGCACCACCGACCAGCGTGACAAGTCACCACTGGAACTATCACCGTTCGAGGCTCTCAGTGTTCTGTGTGTGTATGTGTGTGGGTGGGTTTTGTGATTACCAACTAACAAATCTGTTCGTAATGATTTATTTTGAACAGTGTTCTCTCTCTCCCTCACGCGTGTTCTTTTTCGTCCTCGCCTCACCACTGTCATCTGCTGCTTACTTCTCCGACGATCCAAGCCCTAATTCTAGGGTCCAAACCGGCGACAATTGAGGTAATATAATACCTATCTCCGTATCTCAACGTTTGGATCTACTGAATGTTTAAACGATTTTGGGTTTTAGAATTTTATTGTTATTTGCTCACCACGTGTTTGGCAAAAGTCCACAATGGAAGCAATTCCTGAAATTGACCACACGGTGGTTAGAAGTTGATGAACATAGAGAGTTTATATGACCACATGGTGGTTATATTTTCTTGCACCCGAAAATTTTGAAATCGAAGGTAATCTGGATTGTGGCTTTCAGTCAAGGGCCAAATTGAACCCATACATGTACTTTGTAGCCCCATTATCTCTCTACAAGCAATAAACAAGATTATAAAGAAGACTTTAAAGTTTCTTAGAATATTGCCGACAAAAAAAAAAAAAAAAAAAGTTCCTTAGAAAAACCCATAATTGTACCAATACTCTCATGAAGGCACAAGCAAGGCAGAATGTTATTTGGAGCCTAAGTAGAATTGGTTGTGGGAAGCTATAGTCATTCTATTTTGTTTTCTACAATTTACTGTGATTAGTAAATTGTAAACTAGAGTATTGTCCTCAAGTATTAATGTTTGTTCGTTGGCTACAAGTTTCTTCGTTTGTGTACTTTGGTTAGGTTATTCTAACCAGTTTGTGCCTACAGTTTTCTTCTATTAGCAAAGACAATGGGAATTGGAATCCTCGCGTTTTAGGAAATGGAGAAAGAAATGGTGTGGCCGGACACCATTGTATTGGTAAGTCTGTCATTTCATTTGTTTGAGAGGTTTTAGATGTGAAGTTTACTTTTAATTTTTGGTAGTTTGCTTTGGTTTCTTTTACCTCATGCTATTACCATTGGTTTTCCTCTTAAATTTCTCTATTGCCTTATTACTCATAAGTACAGATTGACACCATTGAACATAATTCCCGAAGCTGTGGATGGGAATCGAGTGTCACATTGACTTTTATATACAATTGATCATTGCTCTATTTTTTTTTAGCTTTGAGTGCATCTGGTTCTTAGCTTTGAGTACACATCGATAAATGATTCTATTCTCTACTCTCTGTTGGTGGTTATGATCACCAATCAAATAGTGCCATTAAGTCAGTCGGTTCATTTTGTTGCGATTCAAGCTGATTGTTTGGCACATTTCGATCTAATAATAAACTGGTTTCTATCGAAGAAGATCCGGAGGAAGATGGAACAAGAATTTAGGGGTCCGAATTCTCCTTTCAAGGTTGAGTCTGGATTCTCATCTATTGCCATTAATCTGGTAGCATTTTTTTACATTTAACTTGAAACAATATGGTTGCCAAACGAAATACGTACCATGTGTCAAAATACTTCATTGGTTTAAGACGTAGAATTGTGCCGAGCATTCTACGTTTTAGTAACATGCGGAGACTGGGAAAATATGTATTATTTTGGGTTTGCTCTTATATATTTTGAATTATGATTGACTTTCTCGGTTATGCATGAGTTTTTTCAGATATTGATGATTTTTTAATCCTTATGTCCCTTTGTTTGTAAACCACCTCATTGGTTAGATTCCTTTCATGGAAATTTCAGCAGCTGAAGAAAACTATTTGATACCTTCAAACTGCAGCTTAAAACACCTCTTAAGGCAATAAGAACAGCATCAGAACTTGCCACCAAAGAAGGCAATAATAGTAGTAGAAATGAGCACGGAAGAGCTCAATAGCAGCAGAAAGTGACACCATATGGAAGTCCATTAGCAGCAAAAGTGACGGCCAAATTTGAGACCAAAGAGTAACAAGAGCAACAGCACAACAGCGACAAACCACAACAAATGAACTTCACACTTAACAACATACTTTGCAGAAAAGATATGATTGTCACCTTTATGGTGTGAGTTTCTCCTATATGAGCAAGTGTTTTTGGGTATCATTGTGGCTACATGATGTAGTTAACTTATCAAGATTGTTCCTCAGGGATCTATTTGTTACTTAAAGCTAGAATCGTGTAGGTTCAATTGTTGGCTTCAAAATGGAGAGGAGATGTACCTTGAGGCTTCAGTCACAATAGAATATTTGGTGTTTGCTTATTGACCCTTTTGTAGCTTTGTCAAGTTGACCCTTTCATTTAATTATGTTCTCTATTGGAATTTGTAGGTGTTGCATGTTAGTTGTTTATCTTTCTTCAATCATGAATTGAAACTATCTTAGGTTGGTTGATTCATGTACAAAATTGTGAGGCGTCATCGTGATCAATGTGCCAAGTTGAATCTTTACATCCTTTTAGTACTACACTCATGAATTAGATGGCTTTAAATTTGGCATTGTTTCCGGGAGTTAAGTACTAGCCTATACTTATGAGTTACAAGAATATATCCCCGTCATGCCTTTAGGCACGGGCGATTTCATGAATATGCTTGGGTCATTGTTTTTTGCATAGTTGAATTTGTTGGACAGTGGTTGAAATATTGCACGTGAGTCCAGTATTTATTTGCATGTGCTGATCATTCGAGCCATGCCTTCAGGCACGGGCATGCACTAGGATTTAAGGTGGACTCTCAATGACTGACATTAAAAGCCTCTCAGAAGGTGGACTCTCAATGACTTTGGCAAGGGAAAAGAGGGTCAGTGATCTTGACTTCTATTTTGTGTTAGATATGCAAAGTTGAAAGGTTGGACCTGTTTCTCATTTGAGTATGTGTTGCTTTGTCATGTATCGGTTGGTACATATTGCTTATCTCCTAAAATTATTTGTTTGCTTGCTCCTTAGAAATCCTAACGAAAATTGTGATATTTGAACTCTTTTACTATTTAAGGTGTTCAACGTGACTGTGCAATTGTATTTGTATTAATTTTCAATTGAGGGACAAATTAATCTATTTCATTTTGGACAGAGCAATCACATTTGGCACTAAGGGGCTTTCCAAGAGCCAAGGGGTTGCTAGGGAGTCATATTGGGTGAATGTAGGAAAGCCACAACAATATCATATTATCGGTTCTGAGGTATCTATTTCAATCATCTCAGGCAATGGGACTGATTTTTTTCTTGATGTTCATATCTTAGGCGGCATGACCAATTTTTTTTTTTTGCTCTCATGTCTGAGGCGGCAGGACCATTTTTTTACTTTGTTGTGGTTTGTCTGTGTCTGGCCCATTTGTAATTTTGGATAGTTGCAAACTTGCTATTATGTCACGTTGCGGCTTTAAGCACGGGAAATTCCTATGAATATGCTTGGTTTTTTTTGTTTGTTTTTTTTTTTTTGCGTAGTTGGGTTCGTTGGACAAGGGTTGATATATTGCACATGAGTCCAATGTCTACTTGTGTGTGCGATCGTTTGAGCCGTGGCTTTAGGCACGGGCATGGACCTAATTTAAGAAAACAAATCTTCTTATATAAATCAGCTTCGTTGGCAAGAGTGGTCAATAGTTTCGTAATTCATTTTAATTATATTCAAAATGCGTTGCGCCGTGCCTTCAGGCACGGGTATTCACTAGTATATATATATATATATATATATATATATATATATATATATATAGTCCCCTTCTCCTAAGGACCACTTCATTTTAATAAAATAAGGACCTCCCTTTCCCGATCAAATTTTGATGATTCGAGCCGCTCAATGTGTTCAGAGCGTGATTTTAAGGGTACCCGCGAGAAATCAGCAAAAAAAAAAAAAATCAGGAAGGACTTCATCCAAGCAGTTTTTGTTATGTTTTTACCAAACGGTTCAAATAAAAACTGCTCAAATCAAGCCCTTCCTGGTCTTTTTTTTTGCCGATTTCTCGCGAATACCCTTAAAATCACGTTCTGAACACATTGAGCGGCTCGGATCATCGAAATTCGATTGAAAAATGGGAGAAATGGGGAGGTCCTTCCTCCTTATTTTAAAATAACTGTATGTATATATATATATATATATACGGGACGGTTCCGCGGACAACTATTTAGACACCTAAAAAAACACCCCAAATCTCAATTTCATAATTCCTGATCAAATTTTTATGATCCGAACCGTTTAATATGTGTAGAATGTGATTTTAAGGGTGGCTATGAGAAATTAGCAAAAAAAATGACCGGGAAGTGCTTGTTTTGAGCAGTTTTTAATTGAACCGTTCATTAAATCTAAGCTAAAAGCTGTTCAGATCAAGCCATTTCCGGTCTTTTTTTTTGCTAATTTTTCATGAGTACTCTTGAAATCATGTTCTGATTACATTGAGCGGCTCGGATCATTAAAATTTGATCAGGAACTATGAGGTGTTTTTTTAGGTGTCTAAATAGTTGTCCATGTAACCACCCATATATATATATATATATATATATATATATATATATATAATGAGATTGATTAAATTCAAGAAACACATGTAACGTAAACACATATAATAGGGGTTTATGCACATCCAATCAAAGATAACACGCCATCAATTCATTCAAAACACTAACGAAATGGATACCATTTTTGACTAAAACTTGGGATAAAAACAAATGGCCCCAGTAATTTACTTAGGGTTAAGAATAATAATTGCAAATAACTCTTGGTTGATTACTACATACGGTTAAACGAATGAAAGAAAGAGAAAAGGAGTAACTTATAGTGATAATTTTTTATTTTTTATTTTATCACATACTGGTGTCAATTCAAAAATTATAAATTCATGTCACTATATACTTTTGGGAAAGATTGTAATACACACCCCTTATTTGGGTGTGTATCATATGCACCCCAAAAAATGTTATGAATTATGAAGAAAATATTACGAATCGTATTGCTAAAAAGTTACAAATCGTATAAAAGTTACGAGACACACCAAAATGTTATGAATCATAATGAAAATGTTACGAATCGTATTGCTGAAATGTTATGAATTCTAGAACAAAAGTTACAAAATACACTAAAATGTTGTGAATGAACTATAACATATGTGCATATGGTATACCATTTTAAGGGGTTTGTATTATAGATTTTTCCTATACTTTTAGGTACATGCTTTTAGTGACAATATTTTTAGTGCCACTAAACTCTCTAGTGATGACATTTTATTATTTAATGACAAATTCTGGTCGCCACTAGCTAAAACTCAAATTTCTTCTAGTGCATGTGGTTTGGAAAAAAATATTCACACCTCATCAATCCTTATGCATGAACGCTTCCTAAAAGTATATTTATGTATGCAAATATTAATTTATATTCCAATATGCAAGGCTACATATGCACCATAAATTGCACCAAACTCACAAGAGTTTTAAGCCCAATCACACGTCTATCATACTTATGGTGTGTCCCAAACTCTTGTCCATTCTAATCATTTTATAGAAGTATTATGGGTAAATTCTTCACTCATGTATATAGATATATAGTTGATCATGAAAAAAGAACGACAAACTAAATTGTGCAACAAGAAAAGTTTAATATTTGAATTGTGCAGGGGAGAGGATTCAGAGCAACTATGCTCGGGTTGTGGTGGTGGCATGGCTTTTTCTGGCGTTGGTCTTGATGCAAAGCTATGGCTCTAACCTCACGACAATGCTCACAATGTCACAATTCCGACCGAAAATCTGGTCCCGAGCAAAAGTCGGTTGTGATGAAAATACATTCATAATTAAATATACGTTCAAGAAAAGCTTGACTACAAGAATGCAATTACTATCAAGGACGAAGATGGCCGGGTATCTAAGCCAGTTCAAGACTGGCAAGATCACGGCAGCATTTCTCGAGGGCCCTTATGCCCAAGTTTTCATTAACAAACATTGCGGGATTTTACCGGCATTCGAATGACACAGAGATTTGAAGGATTTGGCTTTGTGAGTACTGAACACTAGTTGTTTTGTTTTTTTCCTTTTTTTGCGTTTGTTTTGCCTTTTAATTTTCCAAAGAACTTGATGACCGTAAAGCATGTAGTAGTGGTCTTAGGGTTAACTTAGACTATCATTACTTCTACAGGAGGCTCATGCTCGAATAACACACACTACTAAGTAACCGAAATTGAGTTCGAGTAGTACTTTTGAATAGTTATTAAGTGATCATCCATTTCACTTCCAAGCAAAATGAAACTCTATTTCCTTAACAGACCCACCAATATCCTTGCTGGCACATAATGCAGCAACCCTTATTGCTAATCTGTTTCATAATTAAACGGACGGATGTGATTGCCTAACCCGCCATTCCTGCTCCATATCTAAACACTTTCAAGTTCAACCAATCCATTTATAATAAAATGGATGGATGCGATCACCTATCCGTGATTCCTGCTCCATATGTAAACACTTTCAACCGTAAATGCCTCTCTAATACTGTTGGTTCATTACTCTTCTTTTCAAGATGAGGTTTTGAGTTCGAGTCCTCATGGAGGAGTTGCTCAAGTTGCTCAACTCCCAGTGTAACAACTAATATCTTAACATCTCGCAGAAAAAAACGAAAAACAAAACATTCTCCGGAAGTTTCATTTCCCAAGAACTTCAATCCGACCTAGGTGGACTGTTGACTCGGCAGTTGCGTAATGCCATAGGATCAATGTTCACGTAACCTACTTCTATTTCCTTGTTTATTTGTATAAATGGTTTCTCTATTCTAGTTAGGGAAAAACTATTGGTGTCCCCTTTTTAAGGTGTCCCCAGTTCTGCTAAATGATTAATGTTATGCATTCAAATAGTTATGTTATGTCATTTTCGGGGGACACCATAATAGTAAAAATTTTACGCCATTTATGAAAAAATTTATGCTTTCGAGTGGTTATATTATGTCATTTTTTAAAAAGTGTTATGTCCTTATATAACAATAACAATAATAATAAAATTATGTCATTTTAAAAAGTGTTATGCCTTCGATTAGTTAGTGTTATGCCTTCAAGTGATTACGTTATAGAGGGTATACGGTGTCCCTCCGACAAAAGTTGAGACACCACAGCATCATCCTTCTAGTTATAGAAAGAGTCTCCTGCCCTTTCCTGTCTTATTTAAGTAGATAACAAATTCTATACGCATTTAACATCAGAGCACTCGTGTCAAACATGTATGCTATCGCGTCCACCATTGAACTGGTGTACTCTTATCCAATAAATATGCAAAACATCACCCCTGATTGAGAAAATTATGGAATAAATTCTCAAATACGTACTATCTTTGACTATATCTAGGTTTGAAAAAGGTATAACTACTACTTTACCTTGGTTAGCTTTGTTACTCTTTTGATCACCATATTTATTATTGTTCGGATTATCAGTAAAAGAAAGTTTAAAAAGAAAATCAAGAGCAATTTTACCGTCGAGAAACTTCTTTTCTCCGCTGGCGAAAACAACAAAACACCAACGTTTTCGTTTTTTCTTCTCCAGTGACGCCAATAACTCACCACTGAAACTGATAACGTATCATTATACACCCATCAATCGGAATGGAAAAAAAAAAAACACAGTACAAGAAAATAATAATTTTTCAAAATTTCGCCTTCTCTCCGAAGGTGGAAATCATCAGCTAGCCCTGCAAGTTTGCTTTGATATACTAAATGGTAGTATTACTTTTGTGTGGTTCTTCTGATAAGAGGAAGTTCTACAAGATTAATATAATTTTTTTTATGTCATAATTTTTATGAGCAATTTTATGTCATAATTTTTTTTTTTGGCAAAAAATGTATTACCTCCTTGTGGTTTGGCCTTTTGGCAGATGACCTCCCTGAGAATTATTAATGACCAAATCGCCTCTCTGTGGTTTTGGAGTAAATTGCAACCGTTACATTTTCTATCTAAATTAACAGAAACTGGACTACACAGGCATGGTTTGAAAGTGGGAAAGAAAAATAATAAGAAGAATAGTCAAAATCAATTGTAATTAGGACATATTATCCTTCTCTCATCTTAAACGTACCCAAAACTCTATCCAGGTTTACTCCGGCCCACCGCCGATGGCTTCCTTTTGTTTATCCACTTCCTTACCTTAACTATAGCCAGAACTGTATCCACTCCATTAATCAACTGTAAAAGGAACGTAAAGCTTTCCTTCTCTTTCTCCTCGCCAAGTCGTCGACGGTTTGCCCAACGACTCCGACATGGACGCAGACGCACCGCCGAACCCAGCTTTCCTTTCAAACTTTCCCAGCCGGTGGATTACTTCGATGCAGACGATTCTCAACTGCAACGACGCTGGTGGAAATTCTCAACTCCAACCACCTCATCTCTAATGGTCAGCCCACCTAACTTCATCTTCTCCTCCCTCAAACTATGGTGCATTAGTTTTCCAACCCGTAAATATTTTGAGGGTTTCGTATAAAAAATGCAATTTTGAGTAATTAAGATATTAGGGGTTTTAAATTAGGGATTTTTGCATTGCTTTCTGTTTCATTTTCGATTCAGTAGGGCTGGGTATGTAAGTGGTGGTGATGGGAGCTGCAATTAGCTGCTGACGGAGTTGAATGGGGTCGGTCGGTGATGTACCAAGTGTCAGATGTTTGCAGTCGGAAAATACTTCGCAATTGATTACGTTTTGGGATGTTGATGATTGTGATTGTAATTATAATTGATAAAAGCTGATGGCAAAATAAGCAATTGATGCTGAAGTTCCTGCTCATAACAAGAAAAGAGTTCTCCTCTTCCTCTACTTTCAATTTTTTTTTTTTTTTTGCCAAGAAAAGACTGAAAAAAAAAAGAGGAACAAGTTACAAGGGTATTATAGTCAGTTCAGCTTTAACATTAACGGAGTTATGGTATATAATGATCAACAATAATTTTTATCTCAAAAAACTATAAAGCCATGATAGTAAACATTGTTGGAGCATTTTTAATTACTACAAAAAATATGTGAGTATTTACTATTTAGTGAATAATCTGAAATCGATGATGGACAGATTGGCCTCTAGTAATTAATTGATTCCCCTTTCTGTAAAAAAACCAGAATTGATTCCCATCTTAGTTATGCATTTTAACCTTTTTTATCAGTAGTTAGCTGTTGTTTTAAATAAGATGAGGATGTACTCTAGGGTTATTGTTTTGATTGACAAAATTTTGCGCTTTGTTATATACAGAGTTGTTTTCCTAGTTTTGACCGGACTCCTTCGGTTCTTTTCTTTTTTTTGGTGCTCAGCAAAGAAAGATTTTGTTAACCAATGAAGGCAAAGTACAAACACGTATTAAGAGGATAATGGGAAAAAAGGGCATTAAATCCCCATGAGTATAAAACTAGGTTGACATGCACCTATATACCAAAGACAATTATATATGTGACAACCCAAAACCGCAAAGAAAGAGAGATGGCAAGGAGTTACGAAGCTCAAAAAGATGCAAAAAGAATACACAGCGATCATAAAAGGCAGACCAGCATGATAACACGAGCCCTAACATGTAATGATGCAGCGGAATTCACGAGAGATTAGTTGCATACTAATCTAAAGGAGATAAATGTTCGAGTCCACGAACGAGTTCTTGAGTCCACAAGAAGAAAGAGATACACTCATAATTTTATTGATGAAAAGTTGAATAATTGTATAACTTTCCACCCCAATTTATACCAGTATTAACAAATAAGGTAACTACTTAGAGTGAAGACCAAGCAAAATAATTACTTAGAACCAAGACCATAATAAAAAAGAAAATAAAACCTCCAAGGAAATAATAAATCCCACCAAAAACTAGGAAATAAAAACATAAGAAACGTGCAAAACAGGCTGCACAAATATTATTTTCTAATAATATTGTTCCTAAATAAAAGTTTCCAAAATTTAAAAATATCTTATGATCTTGTCTTACATCAGTCTCATTTTCTTCAAAAGAACTCGATCTTGAATTTTCGTTGCTCGAAATAACTTCACACGTTGGCACTTATCCGCATCAATTTTGTACTTAAAATTAATTTTTTCGAATACGAACTTCAAGAATGTGCTCCACTCTGCTTGACCTTCAAAATATTCTTGTCCCACATTCCAATAGGTTTCAAGTTGACAACGAACATGACAACATCGACAAAACATGAAATATTTCAACTTCTTACTTCTCCAAAAATTTATCAAAGAAACTTTTCGTGCGATAATCTTTTCTCTTTATACTTCAACTTGTTGACAAGATGCACTAGACAAAAATTGGGAACCCAATCAAATTTTTGCACACGACGATTCTAAACAGAAATTATTAAGATGTCTTACCATGCACGTGGGTTCCAAACCATGTATTCATGGGACTGTCATGCATAAGGCGACTCCGAAAATACCTACGGCTCTTTTTCTTTTCTTTTTTGAAGGGATATGATATTGGCACTCCAAAAATTGATGCAGACACTCCAAAAAACAAAGGAAAGTGACTTTGGAATTACATTGATTTTGGAGTGCCTGCATCAATTTTTGGAGTGTCAATATCATTTCCCTTTTGAAATGGTCTAAACCTAAATTCGGATGGCTGCGTTACTAGTACTGCTCTTAGTATTTTCAAATGATTCTTTCTTTCTTCTGTATGAATCCAAACTGGGTGTTTGTGAGATAGTTTTTGAATTAATGGTATGCTCGATTTTATCTTTTTCGAGGAAGAAACCTCTGTCGTGAATCGTTTTATTTTGGTTTATCTACTTATTTGGTCCTTACAAAATTGGCTCGGTTTCAATTTCGTCCTTGTTAAATTTTTTGTTTCAATTTTACCCTTACAAATTAATTCTACCCAATTTCAATGTTACCCTTCCCGTTAAATTTGGATGAAAAATGCCTGTGTGCCCAACGGTTTTGATGCTTGGGGGGCTTATTTTACACATCATCCTCCATGTCAGCAGCAGCCAAAAAAAAACCCCATTTGCACCTCCCATCTCTCCCCCTCTGCAACACCCATTTCTCTCTCCCCCAAATTGGACACCCCAAACACCATTGACAACCACCGAGTCTCCTCTTCTCCCCTCTCATCTCCTCATTCTCTCTCACGATTCATGAAGTTGATACCGTCATGGCGTCATCAACTACATTGATCTGGGTGGATGATGACGACCAGATTTGGTCGAAGGAGATGACTTCGTTGCCGACCGAGGAATGCCGGAATATGGGTCGTTTCTGTCAAAGAAATAGCTACAATACTAGGCGAATAATTTTCCGGAGAATGAGGCACAAGCAACCAGATGTGGTTGAATGAGATGACTCCACTCAAACAAGGGTTTCTTGGACTTACAAGAAAACGATGGTTTCTCTGTTATTTTTTTCCTAGAAAAATTCTGAACTTGTGGAAATTAGGGCTTCAGCCCTTCTTTGTAATGTGCCTGTATGGGTCATTTGAATGATTTCAGAATCTATGAAGAACACCTAATTTGAGATGGCAACCTCTGATTGTTGGGAAGTACCACATGGGTTGGGTGAGCCGGTAGTCCGGGACTACCCAATAATTTTCCCAAAATCCGTGAGTGAGGTATTCGACGATTAGAGTGCTTTCCTGGTATGATTCTGATTTCATTTCTGTGGGGATTTTGATTTAGGTGGAACCTACAAGAAGATTCAATTTTCGAGAGAAAAAGAGAGATGCAGAGAAAGAAGAGTGGTCTCGTAACAGGGGTGGTGTCGGTGGTGGTCGCTGGCTTCAATAGTGGTTGTCAATGGTGTTTGGGGCATCCGATTTGGGGGAGAATGTGCAAATGGGTTTTTTTTTTTTGGCTACTGCTGACGTAGAGGATGATGTGTAAAATAAGTCCCCCAAGCACCAAAATCATTTGCCACACGAGCATTTTTCATCCAATTTTAATGGGAAGGGTACCATTGAAATCGGGTAGAATCTGTAAGGGTAAAATTGAAACGAAAAATTTAACAAGGACGAAATTGAAACCGAGCCAATTTTGTAAGGACCAAATAAGTAGATAAGCCTTTTATTTTTAAATAATTAATAATTAGGGGCATCCCTAAAAATTGAAATTATGAGTGAAAAAGGGTAAATGTCTTACCAGTAGTGGACGATAGTATTATGCCTCAGAAATAGTCAAGGTGCATCATAAGCTAGTCGAACAATTGAGTTATAAAAAGATGAAGTTCTATTCTAATTGTGCAGGGGAGAAAATTACGAGCAACTATGCTCGGATTGTGGTAGTGGTGTGGCTTTTTCTGGCGTTGGTGTTAACGCAAAGTTACACCGCCAGCCTCACGTCAATGCTTACGATTTCGCGACTCCGATCGAAACTACTGTCCCATGCAAAAGTCGGGTGTGACGAAAATGCATTCATGTGGAGATACGTTGAAGAAGTGCTTAACTACAAGAATGTAAGTCTCATCAGTGACGGAGATCAGTATCTCAGGACGTTCGAGACGGGCAATATCTCGGTAGCCTTTCTCGAGATCCCTTATGCAAAAGTTTTTGTCAATAGATATTGCAGGAAATTTACCATCATTGGAACCACATATAGATTTGGAGGATTTGGCTTTGTGAGTACTGAACACTTGTCTTCTTTACACTTCTTTTTCCTTTTTCTTTTTTTTCTTTTTTGGGCTAAGTTGAAAGGTTGGGAGGAGAGATTAGAGTTGCAGCCCTATAAGGGAAGAAGAGCTTCCAACCACCAAAGCATATTCAGTCAGTTAGTCAGTACCATCCATTGAAAGAGCTAATAAGCTAACTAGAGTAACCCATACCCATGGTAGGTTAGTTTGCCACCACAACCACACCAAGGTGCTAGCTGGACAAATGGTGCCCAACACACAACATCTGATTCACAAGGACTACTACCAGCAAGTGGGATTCGAACTCGCAACCATATACTTACGGGAGTTTCACCCTCACGGCCTCACAGCATTGGCCATCTAGGCAACCTCCTCATTCCGAAGAACTTGATGACTCTAAGAACTTGGTCTTAGGAAAATTCACCTCTTTTCTATGGTGATTTTTTCTGTTAATTAAATGTAAATGAAACGAGAAATAAAAAGGACAAGAGCAAAAACATCACAACAAGCCAACACCTGCATGCATAATGCAGCCACTCAAACTTCTAATACAATTATACAAGTATTTTTTTTCCCCGCCTCAAACATGTGCTAATACAAATATTTATCTTCATTCGTGTTCCTGTGCAGAATTCCAAAAAGGTTCTCCATTAACTGCTGATGTCTCGAAAGCCATTCTCCAACTCTCAGAGGACAGGACACTTAAAAGGCTAAAGGAGTAATGGTTTAACTCCCAACCAAGAGTGTTTAGAATTCGAAACTACGACCGAAAACATTGATAGCTTGAGCCTCCAAAGCTTTTGGGGCCTATTCCTCTTCTCAGCTGCCACTTCCTTTGTTTGTTTTCTTCTATTCCTTGGGCACTTACTCAGGGACTACTGTCGTCATCATTCATCTCAAGTGGTTGACGTGAATGCAAATAATGAGAGTGTTTCGATCAAGACGGTTAGAATTGCACGATACTTCATGAATGTAGAGATTGGAAGTCCATGGAGATCTCCTCCCTCCGATCGGGTAGTGCCTGAAACTGATATGTGCTAAATATAATTTGGATGGGGTCCGGTGGACATTGTAACTTGTGATGAACAACAAAGCCATTGTTGGTCCAGGTTCGAAGTAGTAAATAGCACAGTAACTGAATAATTGGAGCAAGCTCAAAAACAGAATTATAGCATCTGCAAACAACTAATTGACAGATTTCTTAGGACTTTAATATATGGAACTAATCAACTATTAATTATACAGGCTATTCAATCACAATTTTGATTTCAATGATATACTCCTTCTGTCCCTTTTTCAAGAGTCCATTACGATTCTGCGTGCTATTGTCAATGGTTTATATCTCACGACGTATATTATGTTTTATGTTTTTAAATTCATTGTCTTGCAGAAATAATTGATATCTATCAAACAAGATCTATATTGCATATTTTTAGCAATATACATTAAGATATACAGACACTTGAAAATGGTAGGCATAACCGTAATGAACATTTCAAAAAATACGGAGGGAGTACCATTTTGCTCATGCAATATTGATATGCAAAATTGAAAGTAAAAGATTAGGGTACAAAGAAATTGAACACAAGGATTTATAGTGGTTCAGTCCGCAACTTCACGATTTAGTCTACTCTCCAATTGTCCAACTCGAGATTTGGTGCACTATCTCCAATAGTTACAATTATTCTAGCTTTGTGGGTGTTAAACAACCTCTACAACGAGCAATTTATTCTCAATCGCTCAGACTAATTTTGATTAGGGTGCACACTACAAGAAAAATTGCATTGGGTGACGAATGAAAATCGTCGCAAATTGTATGTTTTTCGTTACAAATAATATAGGTGACGAAAAAAAATTTGTCGACTAAAGATTGTCGAGGATTCCTACCTGGTGACGAAATCTATTTTTCATCACCTATAGTGCCTTTTGGTGACGAAAAATTTCGTCACGGAAAAATGACTTGGTGACGAAATTTTCTTCGTCACCTATTGTGCTTTTTTGATGACAAAAAATTTCGTCACAAATTATTCCCTTTGGTTTGTCAAAGGTGACCCATCGGTGACGAAATTTTTCGTCGCGAAAGACATTCTTATATGTGAAAAAAATCTTACTTTCTTGCTCCTGCGGGGTTTCGAACCCGAGTCTCCTAAGTTTTGCACGCAAGCTTTAACCAACTACACCACATAAACTTTTCAACATATGTTTGAAATATCTAATATATAACACATACATTGAACATTAAAATATATTTTGAACGGCATTTTGAACTATTAAACATTAAAATTAGCAATTTTAATAAACATGAAAATCGTAGCTCTTTATGTTATTGTTCAAACCCAATTTAAATTATCTCAATCGGAGTTCTGAGCAAAGAGTTATGCCCGAAATATATTTGGTGACAAAGCGTAATTCATAAATTTCGTCACCAAAGGATAAATTTTTCGTCACTGAAAACGTAAAAAGAAGACGAAAATATTTTTCGTCGCCAAATTGGTTCATTTGGCGACAAAATATTTTTTCCGTCACCGAATAGTTATCTTTGGCGACAAAAAATAATTTCGTCTCCTTTTTTACTCTTTTGGTGACTAAAATTTTATTTCGTCGCCAAATAGGAGCCTTTGGTGACAAAAATATCTTTTTCGTCGCTAAATAGTTATAATTGGTGACAAAATAATTTCGTCAAGGAAGTTATCAAAATAGTGACGAATTTATTTTTTTGTCGTCAAATATACTCATTTAGCGACGAAATTAAATTTTGTCGCGACTTTTTCGTCACTAAACATACTTTTTCTTGTAGTGGTGGTAGTCATACCTAACTCAACTAGTTTTAATGCCGGTGCTAGTAACACCTAACCCTCAAATATTTTTTGTTCTTTAAAATCACTCACAAAAAGATAAATTCACACAAGGGTATAAATACGAGTGTACTACCCCCTTTATAATGAATTTCAACTCGTAGATAACACTCTCTCTAAGTGTGGATAAAACCAGTTTAGCTCATCATTTATTTCTTCTTCACAATAAGCTCTTTTCTTCAATATCTCTGTCTCTTTTCGTGCATGCCTCTTGTCATGACCCAAAACCGATCCTAAAAATCGTGATCGGCCAAGTAGGTGTTAAGCTGCCAAAGGCCTGCTTATACTCTAGTTTAGGAAATTTTAACATCATTGTCATTTTTAACCATACAAATAAAAATATGTGGAAACGTAGAATAAATAACATAATTAACTCCAGAGCTTTTAAATGGAAAAGTATAATAATTACAAACCATTTGGCAACTTATTGTTGTCCACATAACACCAACGAGCATTGATAAGTCAATGGCTAGACATGCCATTTTCTTGGAAAAATGTAAAAGGTTTCGCATAAGTCAATGCTTGGGGTGAGATACGTATACCAAATTACAAGTTTGACCATGAAAATACTTCACATTATATAACAGTTCATGAGTAAAGTAACATTCAAATATTTTCTTTAAATTTCTAGTAACATGCCATTTCAGTTCATACGCTCATTCCTTTGGTCCAGGAGATGAATTTTTCATTTCTCTTTCACTTTTGCACATTCAAGCAATAATAGTTGCTAGTCGGTTGGGGAGCGACCCCATTAAACAGTGGTATGATATCAATACTCAGTGATGCCTGGCTACATCTCCAACCTTATAACCTCACGTCACTAGTTTGTTTAAATGTTCCCTAGTGCTCGTGTAACAACTCGTAATTTTTATCACTAATAATATCATTTAAAAAGTATTATTGTAATAATAAAATTCTTTTCCTTAATAGATATATACAAATATAATTATCTTATCTTTTTTTTTTTTTTCAATTTGCATGCATGCATGCATGCACACTCTTTCCGTCTCTCCCTTTCCTACTCAGTCTCTACTTTCTCCCTGATCATATATTCGTGCTTATCTCGTCCATCTCAAAGGCTCAAGAGATAGAATTTTCATTAATACAATCTTATCACCCTCTTCAAAATTCTCCTATAAATATCCCGTCACTTCGACCCTAGGGCACACCACGATACTCCCCATCCCCCACTCACCCAGAATAGTCCCTGAAATTTCTAGCCGCTGTAATCTTTTCTGTGAGTTCGGAACCGTTCGGAAATCGTATTTAGCGTCTCAGCTGAAATTGAGGTAGATTAATTACTACCCCTATCTCTCCCTAAGTATATTAATGTGCTAAGATGTTAGTTTTTATGACTAGAACAGAAAAGAATCGAGATTGGAATTCAACAAACGAAACCCAAATTTTTCGCAAAAAAAAAACAAAAAAAACCCTGCGCACTGTTTGTAGCCGTGCTTGCTGATCATGTTTTTTTTTTCTTTTCCTTTGGAACTGTTCACCGCTGGAAGTTTTAGAAAAATTGACACTATAATTACACTTATCCCCCTGCTCTTTTTAAATGTAATGTTTCAGCCCAGATCATTAAATGTAATTGGTTATCTTATTGCAGTTACACCCTTGAGGTTGTTTAGTATAGAAATTTGGCCCAATTGAGTTATAGACTTAAAACAATTAGGCCCTTAGGTTACTTAATTGTCCAGTTCGACCCCATCGTTATATTATCACTAATATGTTAAAATATAAATTCATAAAAAATAAGCCTAGACTTACTAGTAATTGTACAAAATTATTTTTCTTTATTAATAAAGATTTCTGTTAATAATATTTACTTCTTGACCATACAAGATTAAAGACAACGGCCCATTCATAAAAAGTTGTGTGATTGCATTGCTTATTATTTGTTTTAACTATTATTTGATTTAATTGTATATTGCACCGATACTTGATTTGAATGCTAGATTAGACCCTAGAGACATGAGGTGGTATGCAAATAGAATTCACCTAGATGATGCTAGGTAATGGATGAATTGGAAAGTGTTTCTTTCTAGAGATTGCCTGCAATCGTGATTTTGGGATGTGATTAGATTGGAACTGGCGGGAGTCCAGTGATGATTGTGAAGTGATATGCGAAGTAGTATATAAGATAGGCGAACCCTAGTCATGATTTAGGCATGATAAGCTTATCCTTTGTTGTAGTTATTGGGGTGCATACTCGGTATATAACTTAGGTGTATCTGCGACAGCAAAAGGAAGCGATCTCATGGGATCGAGCATGGCTAGCGGTTGGGGAGGAAAGATCTCGTGGATGAGATCTTAGATCACACGATAAGTTAATGGATAGTAATGAACTGGCTTATTTGAAAAATCTATGTTTTACTTCTTCACATCATTTTGATCCTGTTTGCTTGCTAACTGTAAAGTAAGAGGGGTAGTTGGATCAAATTATTCTACTGGGTGATTTATCACTCACGGTAAATCGATTGCTTCAGCGATCAATTTGCTAGAGGGTACAGGATTCAATAGAGGGGATTCAACGATGGTGCAGTTCGACACGGAAAGAATATCAGAAAAAAGATCAAGAATGCTTGGAATCCATATCAAGCCTAGAGTCGGCTTTGAAGTTATTGTATTTTGATTCAGTAAATTTATCTTGAGATTGTAATAGCTAAACCTTTATTTTGGAAAATTTTATTTATTTACCAAAATTTTTTTAAAGAATTATTTTATTTTGCTCCCGAAAAATCGGGGCGTTACAGCTCGGGACACCGTTCGAATGAACCATACTATTACAAGCATGTACCAGTAACAAAGAAGATTCAAGTTTTCAAAATATATTGTCATGGTCTAATTTTGATAGTAACACGTAAGAGGAATAGCTATATCTAAAATTTAGTAGAGAGTTGGACTAAATTCCTCAATCAGGTACGGTACGGTGTTACAAGGATAGAAATAGAGGAGGTATAAATATTATCTATTGTAAAACTCTATGTACTGTGATCATTAATAAAAGAATGCTCTCTCGCTCCCAGGGACGTACCCGGATTTGGAGAATCACGTATATTGCTGTGTCGATTTCTTTACTGTTTTATACTTGTGAATCGTGTGCGTGTGTGTTTTGATCCTAACAATTATGTTCGGTATTTGGTTAAAATTTTTAAAACCCGAGCTCAAAATCGTACTTGTGACCCGTTTCTAGCTGGATGGATGCACGAGAATACCTGTAACAGGCCAGCCCATGGTAGTCTCCCGTGCCCAGACTAGCTATATGTCGGTCCGTAGTCATCTTGACTACCGGGGCTTTGATTGACTTGTTCTCCACAAACCTAGTCTTTCACGTACGATATCAAAGCTGGATTCTGTGTCTACTCTTAGTTTTACAAGGGAAAATTCAGAATCCAATAATGTCCTCGTGATTTTCATCTCTTAATTAATTCTGGCTTTCAAAGTCCTGTTGTACGTAGGGAGACAGAGAAATTAAGACCGACGACTATGGGTACCGACCCATATATAGGATACATATTATGTACATATGGTGCGTTGGACCCTTTATTAATGGTTCCACACGGATGTTCCGAAACCGTTTCATAAATTTAAAAATGTTTGTTCGACTAGTCCCGTAAAAAAAATCCAGTTATTTGGATACTTTTAAGTAATCGATCCAATCTTTCAATTTTTATTCAAAATTTCTAATCCTAACTTCTGATTGAAAAATTGAATTGCTCAATGAAGCGCTTACAGATAATTGAATTGAGCTAATATCTTACGAGTACATTTGAAAAAGTATTTAAAACTTATTAAACCGTTCGAATCATCCGTATGGAATTCTATAGCTGCTCGCACACGCCATCTGTGCGTAATCTGTACGCAATGGTTCGGTACCCATAGCATTTTGGGAAATTAATGGGAGCTAAAATCGAGTACAATGTGACAGACTAGCTAGAATCCGAGAAGTAGTAATGAAAGAATTGGAATTCGTTGATGATGAGGGAACATTAATTTGGAAGATAGTGTGCATGGAAATTATTCAGAGCCACATATCTTGTCGACGAGGAGTGGGGAAATCCGATACTCAAGCGTGTGGAAAACTCCCAGAAGCTGTCAATACAACTACTAGTGGTTCCGGACCGCTTGTAGTTAAAGCTTTTGACGAAACATTAAATGATTCCGTGGGCACCAAAATACAATTGCTGTCTTATTTAACTCTAAATTTGTAATTAATCGAAAGAATATAAACTCCGTGTACGTTTGTGGCTTAGTCCCTGTCCAGCTCTGATCTTCCCCAACTTTGAATTTTTTTATTGAATACAATAGTTACTTGCAAGGCTCTCGCCAAGATTCGAAACGAGTTCGATCATCACAATGGGGCTCAATAGTAGCTAGGCCCTAGTTGTCAAAAAATTTGCCAACAGATCGAAGCAGCATGTTCCTTGTATTAAAAGGAGGTACCTAAAGAAGAAGAATCAAAAGGGTATTTATAATAGTACTCCATGAGCCATCGTACCTCTTTGTTTCTTCCTTCCCTTCCCCTAGGGCTTCCACCCTAACATCAGGGCCGGCCAGGGGGTAAGCCCCGCAAGCCGGCCGGCTCAAGCAACCCCCCGGCAAGGGGCAACAAAAAAAAAATTAATTGTATGTATAAAAAAAAAATTAGAAATCCAGCAAAAAATATATTTAGGGGCATCATCCAAAAAATTTTGGTACAAATTTTTAAAAAAAAGTAAATATGTATGGTTTCCACCCACTTTAAAAAAATTATGATACTTAAGAAAATTGGGAGGGCAAAGAGAGGTTTTCTATACCTAGGGTAAATAACAGATAAAAAAAAATTAGGAGGGCAAATTATTAAGAGAGAAAATTAGGAGGTCTATCAAATAAGAAGAAAAAAAAGAAAAGGGACGCTATAACCAAAACGAGAAGGGACGGGATTGTGCGAAACCCTTACTCTAATTTGCCCCCAAATTTACCTGGTGTAAACCCTTACTCTGATTCTGTGAAGAAGTTAAGAACAATGCGGATTCATAAGAAAAAATAAGTATGAAATCTGATTCATTTCATATTCGTACACTACTTTGTTTTGAACCGGTATTAGCAAAAAAAAAAAAGAAGAAGAGTTCTTCAAATTAAGAAAGAAGCAATTTGATGAGGATGTGGGAGATGATGCCAATAAAAGTCTATCATTGGAAGATCGTTTAAAATTTTCTTATTTCCTCCGCATCATATATCAAGCTCTTGCATCACTTAAGGACCGGTTTGAGCAAATTGAACTTTATGAAGCAATCGTTGGATTTTTGTTTAACGTGAAATTCAAGAGTGTTGCTGAAGAGCTGCTTCGTTTGCTCCGATGTAATGGAATAACGCCCCAAGCGTAGGACCTAAAACGTCTGTTGAAGCATAATAAACCGGAAATCCGGGATCGTATCCAAGGGAATAATTATATGGCTTGCTCGGATTTGTAGATGCAAGTAAGGGCTTTCGGCTTTTAGACAGCCAACTTTGTTTTACTTTAAACGGTGGAAATAAAAGGGCTAAATTAAAAAGGAATTAACTAGAGAAAAGATAGGATAGGTTTAGGAATTATTAACACCCAAGACCCGAGCTAAATCACACTCGTCACCCAATTACACAATTTAAGAAACTTGGTTAAAGTTCTCAAATTGGAAAATAAAATGATTTGGGAATCAAGCTAGCTCTAGAATTCATTTGGCAAATATCTCGTGCGAAAGAGCTCTAAGCATCATGTGTGGTGGGTAGACGAAGCTCCCACCTACACATGATCAAAGAGGTTAACACCTCGGTAATTTGACAAACAAACCCGAACCCCACATCAATTTTCAAATCAAAGCTTAAAACTTTATTGGGTGCAAAATGCAATTTTCGCCCGAGCCATGAGGTGCTAATCACCTCATGACCTAACCCTTAAAACTACTCATTCATATCTAGAGAGATAAAAGCAAGCAAAAAACTACTTAGCATAATTGAAAAGCAACACTAGAAGAAAATTAGAGATTAAGATAGATCGGGAGAAGATAAACAACTTTAATAAAGGCAACAATAACAAAAAGTAACAATTAAGGACAGAAATTGAAATATTCAAAACTGAAAAATGAAGAACACTCAAGAACAACAAGAACAATTTGAATCTAGATCTAAAATTAGGTAAGCGAATCTAAGTCTACTTGAATCTATCTACTTGTTTTTACAAAACAATGACATAAGCTTTTATACTCTGGGTGATCCGCGCCTGGAATATTTCCAAGATGCTCCGAAAATCCACCTCTAAGCCCCTCGGCATCGATGGCAACGGCCTTAGGGTGCTCTGCTAACATGCTCGGCATCGATGGACCTTGAAACCTTACATCGATGCCGAGGTCCATAGCTCAGATTTTCTTAAGTGCTTCGGCATCGATGGATCTCCATTCTTCCCATCGATGCCGATCTCAATAGCTCAGAATTCTGCCTTGGCTGCCTTCCTCTTGCTCGGGCAATGACAGGTTCTGCTCGGGCAAATCATCTTCTGCCTTGGCCATCCAGCTTCTGCTCGGGCAAATCTCCACAGCATCTTATTTTCATTCTCTAAACTTAAGTAAATATTGCATTTTAAACCTTTCTTTTACCTTTTCTTTACTTTAATTTATTTAATGAAAATAAGGAAGTACCCCCCATTTGGAAACAATGGCATTATCAGAATTTTGCGATTTCAATCCAATCAAAATGTTGACCCCCAGCTTTTAGTGTAAAACAGAAAACAGCACCCTTTTCTATCGAATAAATGGCTCAAAACATGACCTTAACCTTTGAATAAAACCTTGCAATTTTGAAGTTGCTCTTAGAAAAATTCAAGGATCAATTACCGCCATTTTTTATCTCGAAAATCGATATTTTTTCGAAAAGTGATTTTTCCGTACTTAGATTTTCAGGGGCCGACAGGGTCTTCATTGGTTCCTCGGATACTTGGACGCACTCGGGCCATGGATGATGTCAAAATATGCATTATTCACATGATTTACCTGAAAGCACTAACAACATACCTTATGAGTAAACGCAATTAAGAAGCAACTAATTAAGCAATGAAATTAACTAAAACTAGATACTAGCGCACCCTGCATTGCATTAACGGGTGCTTATCAAGAGCAATTGATGGAGCATCACACTAAACTATAAAGTTTCTTGGAATATAATTAACATGTTGATATTCACGGGAAGGAGTTATTCAAAAAAACTTAGACATTTGAAAACAATATTGCCGATAGAAGTAACAAAATCGATGGACATCCTTGATTTTATAAAGTCTTATTGGAAAGATGGCAGTTTCCAAATGATTTGGATTGCTTATCAGATTTTGTTGACTATTCCGATCATAGTTGCTTTGGCTGAGAGGATATTTTCAAAGTTGAAGTTGATAAAAACTTATCTTTAGACTAATATGTCACAGGAGAGATTAAGTGGATTGGCTATGATATTAATTGAAAATAAGTACTTGGATAAGTTAAAGTATGATGATTTAATAATAATTGAAGAATTTGCTTCAAAAAATGTAAAGAGAAGTTATTTTCTTTGAATAGGATCGTATTAATCATAAAGCATTATACTCGGGTGATGCAATTCAAGCTAAATGGACAATATAATCTTGTTTTTGTTCTTTTTTTTTTTTTTTTGCTTGTATGTCAAATTTTTTTTTTTTTTTGCTTGTATGTCAATTTTTTTTTTATTATACTTAACACTAGTGGGCAACCAAGCGGAAGATCGGGCTTGAGCAACCCAAAGGTCAGGGCCGGCACTGCCTAACATGGGCGGCGGGAGAGGGGGCGATCTTCCTTATGGAGTTTTTCTCTCCGTCGGCCTCCGATCGGAATCTATTTTCCCCTCCTTTCATCACTCTCCACCCTCATCCTCCCCTCACGCCTCCCGGTGCTTTGGCCTTCCCGGTTCCTCTACTGTCGGACCTCCTCCATATTCGCTGTTTGCCAATGACTAGTCTGATAGTGCGGTTCAGATGTGCGACTGTGGGTGCAGAGCTTTTTGTGCATGATTGGATCGGCGGAGTTGGAGATCTTTGTTGGTGGATGATGATGGCGAGGTTTTTTATTTTCTTGTTGGTTTGCGATTTTTTGCTTATTCTTCTTCCTTTTGTGGAGGTTTTTCTCTCCGGTTTCTTGCCATTAGCCTTTCTCTCGATTGGGATTCTCCTAATTGGGTTGTTTCTTGTTTTCGCAGGAAAAGATTTATTTGGTTTGAGGTATAGTCTGTGGAATGAATTCCCAAGTCTTGGTTACTTAGTCATTTGTCTAAGAACGAGTTTTCATCTTGATGTAATCTTTCATGGGAGTTATAATAATATCATTTGTTATCGTTTGGGAAAAAAAGAAGAAGGGGGCATTTCAGTGTTGAATTAGACATATATTCATGTCATATTGCAGTTTCACGTGCAAATCTGGACGGAAGAGTAACAAATTAAAAGTGCTAAGAGAAGCTAAATGATGGATTAAGAGGGCAATGCGAAAGATTTTCTCGATGAAGGGGGTAAAATGAAATGTGACACTCATCGGAGATTTTCTATTTTTGTTTTTTTGTCCCCCCGGGGCATACTGCTAAAGTCTTCTTGACTCAAAGTCATCGACTTTTGTTCTCGAGCATTAATTAGAATTTGAACTTTCATACAGGTAGAATTTCAGATTCCTTAAGTCCTAAGAATCCACCAAGAATTTTCCATCCTCGATCCTTTGTGCCACCGAAGTTAACTGTATCTCTGTTCCCATGTATTTTGGGTCTTTAGATTGTGCTAGATTTTTTTCGTAAAAAATTTGATGTGATCCAACGACTGGCAATGCATTTCGTTAGAGAGATACAGAGAATTTCAGTACAGAGGATATCACTCTTCGGAATTTCCAAACCCCTATATAAATGAAGAAGCACAAGGCCAATAATCAACTCACAAGTTAAGTTACGTACGACACTTGCAATTATTTGGAATCCCAAAATGCCTTCCCTCCGCTCTACCAGAAAACCAACCTTGTTCATCCCAATACTAGTACTGTTCATATCATTCCTTCTTACTCTCTCTCAAGTCTCTGTTGTTGAAGCTGATTGTACAGAACAGAATAATGACACATTGATAATTGGAGTTCCAGGCAGAGCCTCTTTTGAAAACTTTGTGAAGATAAGTAATTCTAAGAATCGAGACGAGAGGGATTACTCCGGTTTTTGCATTGAAGTTTTTCAAGAGGTTCGAAGGATATTGGGTTGGGAATGGCGTTATAAATTTGTGGAGTTCAATGGGACGTATGATGAATTAGTTGATAGTGTAGCCAACAAGGTAATCTATCTCTCTTCGACCATTTGAACATAGTTTTCATAATATCAACCTTGAATGAGTAATACTGATATGCATATGTAATGAGTTTCAATAATCTTGATGGTTCGAATTTTTGTTAAAATGTTATGAACTTCTATGCAAAATATTATGCAAATAAGGAGATTATGGACATGTTTGCGATAGCTGTAGATACAGATCTTAGATTTTAGCTTCGGATTCTGCTGCATATTTTAGATTTTAGTAGAAGCAGATAACGTGTTTACCATAACTGTGAAATTATGATTAAGTTACAGTAAAAACTAGTTATGTTTACTTCAAAAAGCTGAAAATCAGCTTTTATATAACTTAATATGTAAAATTTTATCTGAAAAGCTCCAAAAGTTACCAAAATCAAGCTTTGGAACGATGAGAATTTCATTTATTTTTTAGGTTTTCAAAATCTGTAAAATCCGAGAATCTATATCTAGAATTTTTGGTGATTTTGAAAATCTGGAAACTCAAAATCAGCAAAAATAAATTTTTGTAAACACTCACTATACCCGGTATTGTAGCACTTCTCTTTTATGTTCCTTTTTCAGTTTGGTTATAAGTTATAGATCCAGGAATGTTTATAGAGTAATCCATTCAAAATACTGGGTCAGTGACATTTCATATAAGAGATTCTTTGCTAACAAATCTCTCTATTAGTAACTATTTATTGAGAATGAGTTACCCAAAAAAATTTCTAGAACGAACCCCAAGTGCTTGTTATTCTCGCATGTTCAAATCTCTCGAAAGCCAAACATTCAAAACTTTTGGACCACTTTAGCATCTGCCCGGTCATTAACTACATTCAAGAGTCCAGAATTAGTTGAGGTCTAGCTTGGAGATCCAATTATCAAAGAAGAAAAACTATCGAAAATGATGTGCTACAGATCAAGTAGGACTGAATTACTTCTTCATTATACATTTCTGGTTCCTTTAATTTCTTTTTTAACACATGCTCTGTGTACATGTGCATATAAACATGAGAAGTGCTACAATACACACCCTTTATTTGGGTGTGTATCATATGCACCCTTTTTGATTACCATTAGATGCTTGAGAAATGATCTGGACCCTTTAAAATGTTACGATAGGTTAATAACAAAAAACTTGTTACCAGTGCAACAGGTAAACCTTGTAAATTAACCAAAATGGAAAGAAAATCCCGTCTCTCACTTTTTTCCCAACCAGCGTATCTCTTTCTTTTCCTTCGACGAAACCAGACCTATTAGTCCGCCGTTCGCCCTCCCTCATCCCAGTTCGTCAGTCGTGGTCACTCCTCCTTGTCCATCATCGTCGCTTCTCTCAGGTATGAATATAATCTCTCTCTCTCTCTCTCTCTCTCTCTCTCTCTCTCTCTCTGTACACATACATATACATGTGTGTGTATACGCGTGTATCTGTGCATGTATTCAGAGATTTGAACGTATATTTGTTTGTGACGGAAGCCTAAACAGATTATGGGAGGTTCTAGTTGTTGGGCTACTGAATGTGTGTGCATACATGTATATCTGTACATGGATTCAGTGATTTGGGTATAAATTTGTTTATGAAAGAAGGTTAAATAGATTTTTTGGAAGGTTCTAGTTGTCGGGTTACTGAATGCATAGAAGTTACATGTAATGCTCACAAACTATTCGATAAAATGCCAATTAGATTGACTGAGTATTGTGAAATAATAATTGTAGAGTTCAAAATGAACAAAAAAATAGTAGTAAATTAAAAGTGAGGATTACTTGCATACAATTGTCTTCATTCAGTGTTTGCATTAATTCCTGAAAAAAAGAAAGTTTGGTTAGTTGTAAAATTGCTGGAGTTACAATTGACTGACTTTTTTGTGTTTGACATAATGCTTCTTGCAATTTTGATATTCATTCAAGTACCAAACGCACACGTGAAAACCAAATACATGTAATACATGATGGTGGTATTACTTTGGTCTATTTGGTGTCTAACCTTTTATTGGTATGTTCAAGAGGAACCAATCAAGTTGCTGCTCTATAATAGAAAACCCAAAGGGCAATAGAGTTACTGAAGTCAAATTCAATTTGTTTCAATTGGTATAGATCATGGTTAGGATAAAATTATTTGAATTGCAATAGATGAGAAACTCTCCCCCACCCAAATCATCAAAAAAGTAACCATTCTAAACATTGTCACTTGTGGGTTTTTTTTGTTTAGGTTTGATGGATCAATCCTCAAGTCGTACGAGCAAAGATGTCAATGTGAAAAATGATATGAATAAATTTCCTGAAGAAGAAGATGATCTAGGAGACTCAATTGAAGATGGTTGTGTTAATGGGAAACAAGGTTTAGATTCCCAAATAGGATTAGAAGGTTTGAATATGCTCACTGCAAGGGATGTTTTCAAAATGAAGTTTGATTCTGAGGAAAATGCGCATGCTTTTTACAATGCCTATGCTAAGGTAATGGGGTTTAGCATCCGAAAGGATAGAAAAAAGGTACGTAGGGAGAATGTGGTGGTGAGTAGAAAATGGGTATGCTCTAGGCAAGGAGTACGTGCAAAGAAATACTTGGAGCATGTTGATAGATTGAGAGCACCAAGGGCAGAAACTAGGGTTGGATGTAAAGCTGTCTTTCGTGTGCGCTATGATGTGAAAATGAGAGAATATATAGTGACTCACTTTGTAAGCGAACACAACCATCCCTTGGTCGCACCCCACTGTGTCCCTTTTCTTTGGTCACATAGGTCTGTAACAAGTGCTGACAAAGCCCAAACAAAAGCTATGCGTAATGTCGGCATTAGCACTGGCCAGATAATGGACCTTATGACCATTCAGTCTGGTGGTTTCGATAAGGTGGGTTTTGTTCGAAAAGATTTGCATAATACTGTTCAAGCTGACCGAAAAGTAGAACTCAAGGATGGGGATGCAGAGGTTATCTTGGGATACTTATCTGCTAAAGCTCTAGACGACCCAATGTTTTTTTACAAGTATGACGTCGATCATGAAAATTGTTTAGACAAACTGTTTTGGGCTGATTCAAGGTCTCGCCTAGACTATGTTGCATTCGGTGATGTACTTGTTTTTGACACTACTTATAGGACAAATGCATACAAAAAGCCATTTGTAATGCTTTGCGGCGTGAGTAACCATTACATGTCAATCATATTTGGTTGTGCTCTATTACCAAATGAGACTACAGAAACATACATGTGGGTTTTAGAAACATTAATGGAGGCCATGGATGGTAAAAAACCCATCTCAGTGGTGACAGATGGTGATAAAGCTATGCGTCAAGCCATCATAACTGTCATTCCAAACGCTAAGCATCGCTTGTGTACTTGGCATCTACAACGAAATGCTGTGTCAAATGTCCACAAACCCAAATTTCATGAGGATTTCAAGCGGTTGAAGTCATTAGAATGTGATAGGGATGAGTTTGACAAGGCTTGGGCTGTCTTGGTCAAACAATACAATATTGAAAACAATAGTTGGGTGGTAGAGGTCTATCGCAATCGTCATAAGTGGGCTGAGTCTTATCTTCGTGGACATTTCTTTGCCGGTATGAGCAGCAGTCAGCGTTGCGAAGGCATGCACGCTTATTTTAATAGGTTCCTAAAAGTGAGGCTTAGACTATATGAATTTGTTTGGCATTATGATAGGGCCATTGCTCGAATGCGTGTTAATGAGGCAGCCGCGGAGGGTGTAACAGAGAACAGTTTCCCGGTGTTGACAACGCAATTAAAGAAACTTGAGAAAAATGCAGCAGAGTTGTATACGAGGAAGATTTTTTTAAAGTTTCGGGCGGAAATGGAGCTAGAGGCCAAGTTTTATGTGAAGCAACAACTTGAAGAGGAGGATCATTATATCTATATTCTAGAACAGTACGCAACTGAAAATAAGTGGAGAGTTGAGTTTCATCCATTCGATGGCAGCATAAAATGCCCTTGCATGAAACTTGAGTCATTTGGGATACCTTGCTGCCACATAATTACTGTCATGAAATTTCAACAACTTGTATCTATCCCTATGAGTTGTGTGGTTCAGAGGTGGACTAGGAGTGCTAGGTCAAGCAATCCACAACCTAGTCTCACCAAAATTCCCAACCTACTGACACAAACCACACGATATGGCATATTGAGCTCATCATTCAATTTATTGTCCTATTATGCGTCGCACACGGACAAAGATTTTATGGAGGCGAGGGAAGCAGGTTTCCAAATGATGTCCGAGATGAAGAAGCGCTGGGAACTGAGAAATGCGGATAAGGGCGAGGAAAAAAATAGTGCCACCAAACTATTTGGGATTCGGGACCCCAAGGTAGTCAAGACAAAAGGCAATCCTGGGGGACCCTCTTCTGCCAGTAAACTCCCCACAGCAAGAAAATGTGGGAACTGCAGGTGTGGTGTTTTAGTAGCAAAGATTATGATGCTTTATGTCACTACTTGAGCAGTTTTTTTTTTTTTTTTATAGCTTCACTACTTCTAAGTGCAAAGCTCTTTGTTTGGTAACGCAGGAGCATTGGCCACACGAAGCGAACTTGTAAAAAAGTAAAAGCGAAGGAGAGGGAGGGTTGCGAAGAGCACTTTTCTGCATTCACAAATCCAGAGTTATTCCCCCATCAGGATGAAGACGGACGTTGACAAAACAGGGCAGGGAACTAGCAATGCATAAGTCCGTAGTCGTTGATCTAAGTTGGTTTGAATTGGAGGAACTTTAGGCAGAATTTTAGGGAACTAAGCCTTAACAATTTTGGGAACTGAGTTTCTTTATCTTTCTTTCTTTCTTTCTTTTTTTTTTCATTTTTTGTGTTTCATTTAGAATCATTTTCCCATGTTCAATGTTTCAGTGGATGCTAGTGGTACTTGGTTTCAATACTAGTCTTAAAAGTCTTGCTACTCATGGGTATATAAGCCTTTAACAATTTGATTATCTTATGTGTACGGTTCTGTGATTATATGAATGTTTGTTTAATAGCCCTCTTGGTGGCATTGGATGTGTAGTTAAATTTTTTGGCTAGTAAATTCTTTTTTTGCTTTGTTCAGTTCATCACACAGGTAATCAAAGATGCCAACCAAAAGAAAGGCAATAGTTAGTAAGAAGAAGCAGAAGAAGATTAAAACAATTGATGCCCCACTTGACCTAGGAAGGTTCAGATCAAGGGCTGTGACTGTTGAGAGGTTTGTTGACACGGATAAATTGGCTCGGACAGGTATTCCTAATTTGATCATAGACTCCAACCTTGAGAACTTAATGAAACAAAAAGGACAGGCAAATGTGGACATGGTCCGTGAGTTCTTCCACGGAATTATTAGACCGTATGACACAATCAACCACAAGATGGTGTCTGTTTTGAGGGGGGTGAAGGTGGAGTTTTCAGCGGATTCTATTGCAGAGTTCTTAAAGATTGATCGCCCTAACCCGTATGACGAAAGGCAATATCCCTTCTTGTCCGGCGTCAGGCTCCCAGATAAGCTTGAAATTGCGAAGGTGTTGTACATCAACGGGATTAAACCAACAGATGAGTGGTGTGTGCGTTTTCTCAAACCAGATGTCTCGGTGCTCCACGTCATGGTGTGGTACAATCTGGATCCTAGAGGAGTCAAGAATGCATTCAACTTGGAGAAAGCAAGAATGTTATACAAGATAATTAAGAAGGACCCTATTGATGTGGGAAAGATTATTTGGAAGGTTGTGGAGGTGGCTTCCAAGGCAGAGCATGCAACTGCTGCACTACCTTATGGTCTACTGATAACGGAAATTTTGCTTGAGAATGATGTGCCTGTTCGAGATGGTATAGAGGGAGATAGCTGGAAGCCTCAGATGAATGCAATAGCACGTGGCACCCTGGGTAAGACACAGGGCCAGAGTAGGAAACATCGTGCAGGCACTGATCCCGCTTCTTTGGAGAGCATTGCAGCGCGATTGGATGAGGCACTAGCCTTGATAAAAAAAATGCAGTCAGACCACAAGAAGGATATGAACAAGTTCAAGGCAGAGGTGAAGGAGATGCGAAAAGCCCTCCTTCACTGTGAAAATGATTCAAGCACTGATGAGAGCGAAGATGGAGCAGAGAGTGAAGATGGGACTGGGGGCAAAAATGAGGCGGAGAGTGATGATGGGACCGAGAAGGAAGAAGATGGAACCGAGGGTGAATGTGGAGATGATAGCGAAGATACAGATAACAATGAAGATGGAGATGAATAAACGGATACAAATTGTTGAACATCTAAGTTTTTTTATTATTCCTTTATGTTTTCAATGTTTTTGCAACCTTCTTTTGGATGGTTTAGGTATTTTGATCATTTTATAGGTCCTGTTAAGATGCAGTTTAGATGTTATTCCTGCCACTTTTTGTAAAGTTCTTCCTTGCTTGGATAGGTTTTCTGCAGTTTAGATGTCTTTCTAGTTATTTTTCTCCTGGCAATAACCTGTTAAGAATGGATCTGGTGTCTTAAAGTTCTATTTGTGAAGTTGGTTTTCTGCAGTTTAGAAATTCCAAGGGTTCAACCCCCATGTGCGAGTTATTGTTTCCACTGTGTATTTGGCATTTTTGCTTTCTTGCAGCTGCCAAAAGTTGCAGAATGCAAAATGAAAAGCACCCATTTCAATCCCTTTAATTTACGCTTTGCATGTCCTTTCCGTTGTTATTTAATACGTTTTGTGTTCGAATTCGTGCTAGCAGGTCTTGTAGACCATTGGAGGTGAAAAGTAGCAAATTGGAGGCTGCTAGATGCGACAAGGAGCAAAGAGTGAAAACCGAGAAGAAAAGGAGTCAAAACTGAGTTGCAGCGAGCTTGGTCCGGACCAACGTCGCTCTGGTCCAGACTAGAGCTCCACGATCACTTTCCCAGCTCGCAGCACTGCTGGTCTGGACGACCAATCTCTGGTCCAGACCAGAACCTCCTGAGCAAAATCCCAGTTCACAACAGCCTTGGTCTGGACGAGCTGTGCCTTGGTCCAGACCATCGGGACCGACGTTCTCCATTTATTTTTAAGCGTTTTATGTAATATTTAGGGCCCTAAGTATAAATACTCGCTAGAAACATTATTTTAGGCTATCTTATGTTTTGGCAACGGGAGAGAGAGGCAAGAATAACGTTAATAGAGATTTCTCCATGTTCTCCATGATTTCTCCATGTTCGCCATGGATTTGGGGTGTCCTTGACTTGGTATTTTGAGCCCAAGTAAAGCTCTTTTTCTGCTGCGTAGAGGTCGACGTTCGTGAATGACGCGGGGTGCCCTCCAGGAATCGGTTGTCCTACCCCAAGCTTGTTGTCTTCCTCTGTGACTCTGTGGACTAGCATGTGGGGATTTGATTGCACAGTGAGCAGCTCTTCCTGTCATGAACAAGATCTAAAGCAAATTTAGAGTCTTCTTTCTGTCATGTTTTTTTTTTGTTTTCTGGGTTCTGATTCCCGAAAACGTTGTATATTTTTGCTTGACAGAATCGTATGTGAAAAATGATGGAAAATCTTGGAGTGCTTTCAAACATTTCAATTTATCTAATTTCAGAAACGAAAAATTATTGCTTTGCACTTGGACCAATCTCGGCAATAATCACCAGTTCATGACACATCCAATATAGTTGGGCTAACTACAGACATAAACGTTTTGGCCTGTAAACAAATCACAATGAACTTGGAGCACCACGTGCCAATGCCACCCAGCAATTACCTACCAAAAAACATAACTGACCATTTACAATTTAAGTTTTTGCTACATAACATTCTGACATTGTGCATAACGAATGGTCCCTCGTAGATGTCTTCGCCAAACAACCTCGTAGATGTCTTTGCCAAACAAACATTGAACTTCACTCCAGAATTAAATTGTCCCTGACCAAAATTATATATTGTTAGTGTGATTACATTATCGGGACTAAGGAATATAATGTGGAGGATACCCACCTTAGCTTATACTTTTCAATTCTAACAGAAATCTCTGGCCACTTCAAGTTATTTGGATCTCTCACCAAGTCAACCAGCAACCTTAGCCTTTCTAGAGGATCAAACTATTAAACATTCAAAATAAAGATTTAACTATTTAAGCATTCATGACTATGAACAATTTTATTTTTACAAATATCTCACCCCTTGTACACCATTTGGCAATGGGATGCCCTGCATATGCTTTATGACAAACATCCCGCAATCATATCTTCATGAACATTGATGTAGGTTATACGTTAGCAAAAATCATAAGCAATAGGCCTACTTAAAAAATGAACAAGGAGCATTATCAATACGAGTTATCTTGGATAGGAGGATCTTCAAGTGTAATCCAATCAAACATAGTCACGTCAGCAACATAAAAGTGCCCATATTTTGTTTGAAGCATCAAATGCAGAGCATGAACCTGTATGTGGATGCCTAGTTAGACAAAAAACCCAAGGATACTAGTTAAAATAAATAATGTAATAAATCACTCACCAGTTTTATTGCCATTTGTTTTCGTTCACTGTTATCTCTGCAAGTTGGCAGGGAGTCAAGTAGATATATCTTTTGGTATACCATATCCAACTTTAAACAGAACCAATGTGTGTTCGCATCGTTCATTGGAATATATATCTTCCAATCACAAGACAAACAAAGAAGGGTCATGCATGATAATAAGGGGGGAAAAAAACTCATTTTGATTGATAGATTACCTCCTGACAAGCATGAATTTCTCCAGTATATTTAGTCTCACCGAAATAGCACTGTGCTAAAGGTGGGTACTCATCTTCACTGACTTCGTCATTAATAATCCTTTGCTACATACATATGTGAAAGTGATAAACCAATACCTTCAATGCCAAAATGGTAAACAACCTCTGAAAAATAACTCACCGAAATGTAAGTTGGCAAGTACCAAGTTGTGTGACACTTATCTTGATGTCTCTTCTTCTGCACACTTGTTAGTTGCACTGCCACAAGAGTAATAATCTACATAGCATGCAAAGAAATCACTACTAGAAAATTTTCGATAGGTGACGAAAAAGGTGGTGACGAAATTTACTATTTTACTATAGATGACGAAACAACAAAATTTTCGTCATCAAAAGTTACTATAGGTGACGAAAAATTTGTTTTTCGTCACCAAAAGTGACTTTCGGAGACAACCTATAGGTGACGATTGAAATAGTAAATTTCGTCACCTATAGCTTGTCTCCAAAAGTCACTTTTGGCGACAAAAAATAAATTTTTCGTCACCTATAGTAACTTTTGGTGACGAATTTTTTTCTTTTTCGTCAGCTATAGTAAAATAGTAAATTTCGTCACCACTTCTTTCGTCACCTATTGAAAATTTTCTAGTAGTGAATATTGATAAGGTGTAGGAAACAATATTGTAAAGTGGAATTTCATATGCAAACATGAAAAAGTAAACTCGTACAGAACTGTCTAACCAAACTCCCGGCTTTAATGAACACAAATCTCGACGGGTAGCAAGATCTATCGCAAAACTCACAATAGTTTCACTGCAGCAATTATCAATCAGGAATAAAGAAAAATTGTAATGGCACATCCAAGATTCTGCATAAATAATAACATATTTTACCTGAAGGAGAGGTCTCGATCTAGTTCTTTATCAAAACAATATGCCACAAGGACCTTCTCATCTGATGATAGAGGATGTGGAGGTATTGGCTTTGGCTGTGGAAGTGACTTCTTAAAATAAGGTGGAACAAAACAAAGGCAAAACAAGGTTAGGTAAATTCTATTAAGGGGCTCATAGTGGGTAATAACATCAAGAAAGAATTAACCTTAGGAATGGAGGGACCATTAAATGTTGCACAAAGTAAATCCAGTGCAGTGCTAATCTGATAAGAAATTGCAATGAGCAGCGAGTAAGTACCAACAAACATCATTTCTAATCATTTCAAATTAAACATCACTAACAAATGTACATAGTTTACCTTTTGGCATTTGACGTCGTCTGAATCAAGCTCAGATTCTTCATCCATATTTACCTTCGTTATGGTAGCCTTTTTATTGCCTTTCATCCTTTTCATCCCGATATCCAAAGGGATATAAGGTGAGCACAAATATTGACTTCGCTTCAACTCATTGGAAGGTCGAGTTTGTGGACGACCAATACCATTTTGAGAAAATGAATCAAATTCGACAAGTCGTGAAGAACACCTTCGAAGTTGTTTGGTTGGCTTTTTAATGCGTGGATTTTTTCGACTTGCAATTGGATCAACAATTTCAACATCTACACCGGCAGAAATTGTATTCAAATCCGTCATTCCAGAAGTTCTTGCTCTTTTCAGACCTTGGGCGGGTTGCTTTTTAACGAGGGACTTCACATTCACTTCCTCCACCGGTTGGAATGGAAGACAACTTTCATTAGTGTCGATGGATATAGTGACATCAGGCTTTTTTTTGGGCGCAAGGTTCACTTCTACCGGTTGGAGTGAAACAGTTTCTTTTCCAGAAACTTTATTGACCATTTGAGTTAAAAGTGACTTCATCCCAACGAGCTCAATCTCCACTTTTGCCATCCGATCGCCATCACAATGATTTTCAATGAATATCATCTTCATTTCTGTCATCTCTTTCTCAACTTTTGTCATCCGATTGTCGTCATAACGATATTGATCGAAGCTTTTCTTGAACTCAGCCAGCTCAAACTCAACTTTTGCTATCCGACTATCATTACAGATGCATGTGGTCTTTGGAGATGGTTGCTTATGTTCTTCAAAACCTTTGTCATTTGAAGATTCTTGGTTCTGTTCTTCAAAATTTGTGTTCTCAGGAGATGCTTGGTTCTGTTTTTCAATATGGGTGAACTTCATATACACCTAATTTTCAAAATACCATAAACAAGTTAGAATGGAAAATCAACAACCTACAAAGTGAAAAACCTACAAACCAAAATTGAACTAAGAGTGAAATACCTTCTTGTTTTGGTAATCTCCAAGCAGACTCATAGTACCACTTATTTCTACATCCCCCCAATGAGCCAAGGAAGGAGTTGATCGTGGACAAGGTGTGCATGTCTCCTTCGTCGTAACATGATCTAAGAAAAACAACTACCAAACAAGTAGAAATTTAGTGTTATTATCATAACTCATAACGATTTATACAATGAAACTAATTATACTCTACAAACACAGAGTTGGAAAAGATTTTAGTACCATACCACTAAAAGAAGCAAGCATCCGTTTGCCCTTAGATGACCTTTCTGCTTGCATTTTCTAACGCTGCCAATAAGGAAGTCAAGGGTTAGCTTTGCCCAATTACACTCCTTCATGGCTTCGACATTTTTAATAGCATGGAGATAGGATTTCTTGAGCGCAGGTTTTGTTGTTGGACATAAGAACGCACCTAACACGTAGAGGACAAATTTCATCTTGAAATCATCTCCAACACTTTTTGTTTCCTTTAGATAGTCTTTCAATCCCTTCAAAGGAATAGAGCCTTGAACTACTCCAACCATTTTACAGAGATCCATAAATCCTTCCCTTGACCCTTTGAGCTGTACGTCCTTACCCTCACATTGTATACCCAATACATTATGAACCTCAACCGGTGTAAGTAGAAGTTGTTGTCCATGAACATCCATTGAAGAACTTTCGGGATCGAAGTTTTTAATTAACCATCGAGTCAAGATGTGATCTTGTTTCATACATCTCAACCCCAGTAGGCCACCCAATCCAATCTCCCTAATAGCCTCACTTTGTTCAAGGCTTAATTTGCTTATTATCTTCACAATTGAACGTAGGGATATGCGGGCTTGAATATAATCCTGAACAAAAACACAATAAAAAGAACACTTCAAAGAAAAAATTGACTCAACGGGTAACGTGTTATAACAAATCCTTGCAAAAAAATTACCTTTTTATGTTTTGGAGTTGGTGAACCTTGAACCTTCTTACGTTCATCATGATCAAAACTTTCATCATCACCCAGAGGGTTACCTCCTTGTATATCCATTGACCCACCAGTCATGGCCCGATATGGACCATCTACTTTATGTTCTGCACTAGTGTCATTTTCAATAGTGTTATTTTCATAATCAAACATTGTGGGACAGTGAATGTATACATATATGACCTCATTCTTAGCAAACATTGCAAACATATCTCTCATAGCTACATCAGAATTTATCTTAATCATTGTTCCATTCTCATATATTGGTGGAAGCTTCAAGCTTTTGATATATAGGAGAGTTGTCAGGACACCCAATTTCATTTAAAACATCCAAACATTCGAAATAAGACAACTTATCCAGGTCTACTCAGAGATGCCCACCTCTCCACCATTGTAATAACTATTATTCATTACTTCACCCCATAATGAAGTCGTAAAGTAACATAACCATTAGGAGTCATGTGTGTACTGACATGCACAAAATTAGTCTGTAAAATATACGTAAAATTTGAGAAAAATTTATCAAACATTAGTCTGTATTCGTGTACTGATACACAGCGAGAGAGAAGAGAGAGAGACCTTCGTTGAACGGAATCACTGATTCCGATGATGATGGACGAAGCAAACCAATATCGTGGGTTAGAGTTATAGTCTACCCGACAAATCTGGGAATAGGGCAGATCAGTTGATGACTGTTGAGGGAAACGGCGAGGCGAACTCCGACGAGGCAAATTCTCCGTAGAGTTCTTCGTCTGATGAAAATGGCGCTGCAAGGCAGCGAGTGCTCCTGCCGTTAGCGTATTTCGGGGGAGCGTTCACCCGACGACAATTTTGTCTGCAACGAAAAGATTTATTTTAATTTTTTCTTAAGGAGTGCGAGGGGTTACCATAACTCAGTGCACTTGAGGTTTAAATTTTAAGTAACAGTTGGGCCATAAGTTTGGGCTGAAAGAAAAATTAGGCCCTATTTTATTTTTGAGAATTAATTTATGTTAAAAATAATTATTTTAATTTTTAAAAAATTTGAAGCTAAAATTATTTCAAGTGAAAATAATTTACTTCTTTAAAATAGGTTCTCGATAATTACTAAAAGAAAAAGATATTATCATTATCATAATCTAATAAAAAGTCAAGGCATTTTTTACACGATTTTTAAAGTGTTTCATATTTGTAGCCATTTTTTTTGAATTTTTTTGAAATACTATGATGTTTAATATTTTTCACAATATTTTTAATTGCATAGTAAACTTTCACATAAATAGTCTAACTAAAAGGAATAGAGAAGTCGATCATCTGTATTAATAAGTAGGAAATACTAACAAAAAAGTTAATATGGGTGATCAAAAGAGTGATGGTGACGAGATAAATTTACCAATACATTTTAGGTTATGTGTAAAAGACAATAATATTTAGGCCGTGCTATTTATTTTTTGGTCAATAGAACTACTAATGTTTTGTGAATTAGTGCAACCATCCGAATTACAAATAACTAATACTCGTATTTGATAATGTAATCGATTACAAGAGTTATCAATACCAATCAATTACGTAATTGAAACCGCAGAGAAATATAATCTATCATGTAATCAGTTATTTGTGTTATTCAGAACAATTGATTTTTCAATCTATTGCAATGTTGTTTTTAACTTATTTCGCAATTGATTAGAGAACTTACTGAGGCCCATCAATTAGCAAATTGATTGAGTAATAGACTTCACATTGTTATCCAATCGTACTCAATTCAATTATAAAATTGATTAGATTGTCTAATCGATTACATAATTGAACATAATTGAATTGATTACATATTCGATTATGATGTCCAATCGAATATGTAATCAATTACTATATATTTGATTATAATGTCTAATCAATTGAAAAATCAATTATAAAGTCTAATCGATTATGGAATTGAACATTCACATAATAGATTACATATTTGATTAACTACCGTTAAAAAAAAATTTTGATTGAGTAATTGATTGCACAATTGATTTTAGAAAAGTTATGAAATAGACTAAAATGTTACGATTCCGTAGTGAAAATGTTACGAACTGAAAATGTTACGATTCTAAAAATGTTACGAATCTGTTGCTAAAAAGTTACGATTCATTCGTAAAAGTTACGATATACACTAAAAGGTTATGAATCAAAAGTTACGAATTTTTGGTATAAAAGTTACGATAGGCCTAAAATGTTATGAATGACCGGTTCAGCAGGTAATTTTTAATGAGGTGGCACAATATGGACCACACAATAGGTGCATATGATATGCACCTTAAAGGGGTGTGTATTGAAGATTTCTCCTATAAACATGGAAGACTTATTGCGCTGCCGTAGGTGATATAACAATATTAGCAAAACGATCGAAGAAAGTGGAATTCACCGTACCGTTTACAGAGTCGGGCGTGTCAATGGTAGTGCCGGTGAAGCCCAGCCCGAAGGCGTGGATTTTCCTGGAGCCTTTCACTCTGGGAATGTGGTTGGCTACAGCGGCTGTTTTGGTCTACACTATGCTTATAGTTTGGTTCGTCGAACATCGGTCCAATCCAGATTTCAGTGGTCCGTGGAATGATCAACTCGGAAATGCTCTTTGGTTCACCTTCTCTTCACTCTTCCTTGCTCACAGTAAGTACATATATAACGAGATTAATTTCTATACGCGTGTAGCGTAAACATACGAGTTTACGCATATCCAATCAACGGTAACATACCATCAATTTATTACTCTCTCCGTTCCTTTTTAAATGTCCATTATTGTTTTGCGACCCATTTTCAATTGCCTATAACTCGCAATGTATATTATTAAAATTATGTAATATGAGCGGTTTTAAATGTTAGTCGAAGTGCGCGCAAGCTGACCAAAGAAATTCGGTTATAAAAAAATTTATTTGTAATGTGGGCGGTTTAAATGTTAGTGGCTCTCCGTGAGAAAAAGTGATAGTTGAGGGGGGTTCTCTGTGTACTTTCACCATATTTTTATAAAACAATGATTTTAAAAACATAAATATAATATACGTCGAGAGATGTAAGCTATTGAAAATGGCACGCAAAAATGTAGAGAACTTCTAAAAAAGGGGCAGAGGGAGGAAAAAATTTGTTATGGATACCGTTTTTAACTAAACCACTCCATTCTGTTAAGGTTTTTATTTGTAAGTATTTATTTTCTGTTTTACGAGACAGATTATTCTCTCACAATATATCACCTTTAATTTAAAAAATAAATACTTCTTTTAGTTGGCAGAACCGGGGTAACTATGCTCGGAAAGAAAAGTTTACCATGTTAATTATGCAGGGGAGAAGATTCAAAGCAACTATGCTCGGATTGTGGTGGTGGTGTGGCTTTTTCTGGCATTGGTCTTAACCCAAAGCTACACTGCTAACCTCACGTCGATGCTCACAATCTCAAGACTCCGACCAAAACTCTGGTCTCCATCAAAAGTCGGTTGTGATAAAAATACATTCATGCACAATTACGTTCGAGATGTGCTTAACTACAAGAATGTAAGTCTCATCAGCGATGGGGATGAGTATCTGCGAGAGTTTGAGGCCGACAATATCTCGACAGCGTTTCTTGAGATCCCTTATGCCGAAGTTTTTGTCAATAGACATTGCAGGAAATTTACCATCATTGGAACCACATACAAATTTGGAGGATTTGGCTTTGTGAGTATTGAACATGCACTAGTGTTTTTCTTTTTCTTTTCCTTTTATTTCATAGTACTTGATGACTACAAATAGGAACATGCACAAACCTCTAATACAAATATATCTTCATTCATGTTTCTCTGCAGATATTCCAAAAAGGTTCTTTGTTAGTTGTTAATATATCGGAAGCCATTCTCGAACTCTCAGAGGACGGGACTCTGAAAAAGCTAGAAGATAAGTGGTTAACTCCCAACAAAGTGTGTTTAAAATCTTATCAGAATATGACAGAGAGTACGACGGAGGAGAACGTTGATAGCTTGAGCCTCCGAAGCTTCTGGGGCCTATTCCTCTTTTCTGTTGGCATTTCGTCTGTTTGTTTTCTCCTATTCCTTGGGCACTTACTGAGGAACTACTGCCATCATCACTCATCTCAAGTGGCTGATGTGAATGCAAGTAATGAGAGCGTTTCAGTCAAGACGGTTAGAGTTGCACGTTACTTGATGAATGCCGAAATTAGAAGTCCATGGAGATCTCCATCCTCCCGTCGAGTAGGGCTTGAAACTGAAATGATCTAACGCGGATTGTGTCCGGTAGAGAGTACTGTAACCTTGTAATGAACAATGCTATCTGTCATCTCAAAGACTAAAAAGCCGTTATAGTAGACATCTATTTTGTACTGCAAATTCCTTTGTATCCATCAAAGCTGAGATTCAACTTGAAAACTATACATGTTGGATATTTTGCATATTTTAACGCGTATGGGCATATGGACGTCTTTGGGAGGCTCTCATCTTCTGCTTATTTTATTGTCAATGGCAATTAAAGGACACAGCCATTTTACTTGGCTGTTGGAAATCAAGGAGCAAATATTATCCTGTTCATAAATGTTCTGGGGAGAGGATTTCTCCGTGAGTATCGTGTGAATGTTTTAATGTGAAACTGCCACTACGTCGATATCTCTCTCTTTTTGTGCATGCCTCTTGTCACAATCCAAAACCGACCCTGGAAGTAATGACCGGCCAAGTGGGTGTTAAGCCGCTGAAGGCCTTCTCATATTCTAGTTTAGGAATTTCTAGCAGGGCACTGATAATGCCACGAGTGGCTTTGTTAATGCTACAAATTTTATTAGTGTCTTACCCTTAAACCCTTGCCTCTTGAGCTAACATCGTCTCTCTCCTTCACTTTTTCTAAAAGAATTCTCTTCATCCTACATCACTACATCAATTATCAAACCGACAGAACTTTCCTAATTTTACTTTCGACGTCAGAGACATGACATCAAACCTCTCTTTTCTTATGGCAAACCTACTCCTCTCTCTCTCTCTCTCTCTCTCTCTCTCTCTCTCTGTGTGTGTGTGTGTGTGTGTGTGTGTGTGTTCACCGGAGCAAATTTCGTTGAACAAGACCAAATCATTGCCGCCTTCTTTGCCATCGGAGATCTTGGAATCAAGCAATACCCCTACCAATTGATCTTCCCATCAAGCAATTTGTCTTCTGTGATAAGAGGGGAATGGGAGTGACGTTGTTGGCACATTTGTAGCGAGAGAAGAGGGATGAGAAGTCGGGTGGGTCTTGGAGTGACAGAGGCCCTCAAACCTCCCTGTCCTGGTCTCTTACTTTGGCTTCACCATCTACAACTGGGTTTTCCTCTGGCAAACACAATATTAGGAGAGAGAGAGAGAGAGAGAGAGAGAGAGAGAGAGAGAGAGTGACTGGTGGAGGGCAAAATTGGGAGATGAAAGTTATTGTCATGGCATTTTCCCCACCCCATACTTTTTGAGTATATGCATGTTTTAAAATGACGATGATGCTAGAAAGGGTATGCAGAAGTGTACAATAAATAACATAATTAGTCACAGAGCTTTTAAGTGTACAAGTATAAGAGCTTTTAAGTGTACAAGTATAATAATTACAAACCATTAGGCTACTTATGGTTGTCTACATAGCACCGACGAGCATTGATGAGTCGATGGCTAGACATGCTTTTTCTTGGAAAAATGTAAAACGTTTTGCATAAGTCAACTCGGGTGAGATACATATACTAAAATTGACCATGGAAATACTTCATATCATATAACAGTTCATGAGTAAAACAACACACACACATTCAAATATTTTCATTGAATTTCTAGTAACATGCATTTTAATCCCAACACTCATTCCTTTGGTCCAGGAGATAAATTTTTCATTTCTCTTTCACTTTTGCACATTCAAGCAATAATATAATTCAACGGTATATGTTGCCAGTCAGTTGGGCAGCGACCACATTGAAGAGTGGTATGATATCATTAACCAGTGGTGCCTCGCTGCATCTCCAACGTACCTTATAACCTCATGTCACTAGTTTCTTTAAATGTCCCCTAGTGCTCAGAATACCGTTTGAACGAACCATACTATTACAAGCATGCACCAATAACAAAGAAGATTCAAGTTTTCAAAATACATTGCCATAGTCTAATTTTAATAGTAACACATGTAAAATTTATGAACAAGCCATCACATGTACTCCCAATTATCAACATCAATTAAACCAAGTAAGATGCTCAAGTTTCACTCTTTTCAACAAAATCAGGCAATGACATTTTTATTCCAAAAATTTAGAAAACTGCATGTAATTAAGGCATGCGTAGCTCACCAAAAAGTTGCGTTGAAGGCACACGGCAATTCACTCCACATAACTTGCACCTAAACACATGATATGCTGGTGTTAGTTAAGCATCCTACATCCGAAATTAAACTAGGTACATTAGGTGGTAAAGTCCACAACTGGGGTAGTTTCATACTCTTTCCGTCCATTTTGAAATGTTTCAATTTGACTTTCACGCAGTTTTAGGAGTCAACATAATTGTTCCTCCAAAATATTACTTTCCACACTTACCCTCGATGGACACATCATCATTATACTTTTACTCATCAACTTTTCAAAAAAGAATTTACTTTTAGGGGCAAAATAGAAAATATACCAACTTTTATCCACTAACTTTACAAAAGGACACTTATTTAGGAATTATCCAAAATGGAATACAAGACACTTAAAAAGAAAATGAGGGAGTATTAGTTTTAGAAATCAGAATACTCTTTTAAACAATTAGGGTCAATTAGTACACTAAAAGTCTATAACTCTATTAATTTTTAGATATAGCTCTTCCTCTTACGTAAATCTGAGATACCAAAGTGAAAACCTCAAATCTATTTCCAATACCCCAATGAATTTAACTAAAGTCAGTCAACAACAACAACAAGGAATTTCAAATTAGGTTTCTACGATCCTATTTTTATGCAGGATTGATTTTGCTCCTAAACCAAATTACGATGGCAACTCCTGAATTCGAACTCTTTACCGGGAGGAAGAGTTTCACTTGTGTGAACTTTTAGGGGTTTGGGTGTGGCGAGTGTGATAGAGTTTTTGTGCGAGAAAGAGAGGTGCATTGCGCAGGAGTACTGTGTGTGTGTTGTATGCATGTGTGGGTTGTATGTGATTTTTCCTCACATCTATTCGTCTCTCCCCTCATGGCCCGTGTACCCGGCAAGTACCCCCAAGGGGGCTGCCCTCTCACCCTTTTTCTTTAGCTCACTCGGCACACCCATGGCAAATACTACTCGCAGTATAAATAGACAGCAATGTGCCTATTCGTCTTCTTCAAGATGCTTATCAAGCGGAAGAACCGAGCAGATGTTGATGTTTTAGTCTAGTACTGGGCCAATTTGTGTTGGAAATCCAGTCTTTAAAATGATGAAAGTGATGGGGTCGTCTCTTCAAGATTTGGAAACGATAGAAACCATTCGAGTCGCGTTAGGAGAATGCTTTTCCTAAAGACAGTATTTGCCCTCACCAGAAGGTGTGCACCAGGTTACAGCAAATCCGTCTTCAAGATAAATCAAATCCAAACTCTAGGTTTTTTCTGTCTGCGTTTGCACAAACAAAGACAAACAGAATATCCGCTAAGCGAATGTAAGAGAACCAAGGACTGATATTTTATTTATGTGGAATAATAGAATATCGGTTTGCCATTCTAGGAAGAGAATGTGTAGAGAGAGAGAGCAATTCAATATGAAATTTTTCGATCTATCGACTGACTTTACAAATAGCCTATTTATAGACTTATAAGCACCATTGTGTGAAATGTTGTGTCTCTAGTAAACAACCATAAGAAATGGTCATGTCTATTGAAGACAATTAATGGAAAGAACATGCCTATTAGTAGGCACCCTTTAAACAAATAATTAGGAAGGATCATGCCTCTTTGAGGCACCTCATGACTCACATCCCTTCCTAACAATTACAATTTTTTCCAAACGTACACACCCCAATTTAATGGGTGTTACAATCATTTACAAAAAGTCACAACTCATGTGAAAATGTGTAGCAACCTTTCACAAAAATCTCACTCAGTACTTTCCAAAAATTCCAAACTAAAATTCAATTTTATTTTGAAAAACTCCAACATCTTCCAGCCGAGGATGCTAGCCAGTTTGGGAGCCTTTTGAGTTATGACTCGTTGAAGGAGAGATTTGCTTCCCAACCTTGAGGAAAAGGTTGTACGTAATAGAGGGCGGGGGAATCATACGATTGCTATCCAACTTGGTATTGTCTTGATTTTCAGAATTTTAGGGGCATATGTTTTCTCACATTTTATTCCAGTAATTTTGTTATCTCCTTTCCTCGCAACTAGCTCCTTTTACTTGTATAATGTAGATGCCGTATGGCTATGGGTAAGCAATCAATAAGATTTTGCATGCCTTCTGGTTTAGAGGATATTGATCCCCTCGAAGCCATCTACTTCTTCTCTTTCTTTTTAAGCCACAAAATATCAGCGCTAGATCTAGAGCCTTGGTTCTATATATCCTGAGCTGGTTAGGTGATAATGGATTTGATTTTGATTAGGCTCGGCGGAGAGGTGAAGAAATGAATGCAAGCCATGGATGGGGTGGAAAGGAAAGAAGTGTAGAAACTTTACATCCACCTCAAAATTAATTTGCAATGAATGGAGAGGTCCCAAATGTTATTTAGTGATCACCCATTTCACTCTCAAGCGATGTGGAAACTCTATTTCCTTAACATCTCTCATCACGTGCAGCCGTATTTGAGGTCTGTCATGTGTGACCACTTTTTGGATTCTATTATCGTATAGCATTTTTGCTGGTCTGTTATTGTGGGGTGTGAATTGTGAATTTTATAAGTCCTATCATCGTACAATATTTTTGCTGGTCTATCATCATGGGGTGTGAATTATGAATTTTATAAAATGTGAAGTGGAAGGGGACCCGCTCTGATATCATGTAGAAACTTTACATCCATCGCAAAATCAATTGACAATAAGTAAAAAGGTCTCAAATGTTATTAAGTGATCACCTATTCTACTTCCAAGCGATGTGTGACTCTATTTATTTAACAAGAAGAGCAAAAGGAAATCACAGAAAAAGAAGAAAATTAGATTTCAAGACTTAGTACCTATCAACATCGAGTTTCATTATGCCTCAATCAATTTTCCCATTGGATGTATTTTTATTTTATTTTGTTTCCTTTCCATGGCTTTGTACTATGTCATATCCTCTGTGGCTAGTATTTGGTCTCATCTCGATGTACTCTTTATCAAGTTTTTAATAAAAATTTTGTTGTCTATAGAAAAAAACATCGAGTTTAATTAATATTGAAAGTCATGATCATGTTCGGTATTTGATCAAATTTTTATGAACCCAATCTGATCAAATTCGTGCTTGTGACCCATTCTAGTTAGATGGATGCACGAGATACCTGCAACAGGCCAGCCCATGGTAGTCTCCCGGCCCGTGCCCAGTCTAGCTATGTCGGTCCGTAGTCATCTTGACTACCCGGGCTTTGATTGACTTGTTGTCCACAAACCTAGTCGTTTATGATATTAGCTTTTGTATTCTTTGTCTACTTTATCTTATCTCATTCGGATAAATAATCCATTTGACTTTTTTTTTTGTTCTTATTCAATTTTTATTTTTTGTATTTGTTAATTTTTATCAATTTTTTGAGAATTATTATTTTATCATGACGAAAGGAATCTAAAAAGTAAAAAATTATAATCAAATTTTTTTTTAATAAAAACGAAAATACCAAGGGTTGTTCGGCTAAATAAGCGAAATGAATTTTTTTTTTGTCTTTATTAATTTTTTTTTTGTATTTGTTAGTTTTTTGTCAACTTTTTGTGGATTATTACTTCGTCATGACAAGAGGAATCTAAAAAGTACAAAATTATGATCGAAACCTAAATTATTTTGAATAAAGATGAAAAAATTGGCTTATTTTTGTTTTTATTCAAAAAATTTATGTTTCGATCATAATTTTTTACTTTTTAGATTCCTCTCGTTAAGAAGAATCAATAACCCACAAAAAATTGACGAAAAACTAACAAATGCGGAAAAAAAATTGAATAAGGACAAAAAAATAAGCCGTTTGGTTTATTTAGCCGAGCAACTAGTTTTACAAGGGATCATTCAGAGCCTGAGTAGAATCCCAATAACGTGCTCATGAATTCCATCTCTTAATTATAATACTCCCTCTGTCACAATTTGCTTGCCCGTTTTGAAAAAACTAGTTTTTATGGGTAGAATGATGGGAATTATAATTGGTATTAACTTTCTCAATTTGTCCCTACTTTATGCTTTGACATGATACTTAGAAAAGAAATGGTGAAAGAATAATGTTGCACAACTTTTTATGTTGATTTTTCAAAATAAACATTTATTTTGGGACATCTAATAAAAGGAAGAATGACCAACAATTTCGGATGGAGAGAGTAGTCCTGTTGTAGGGATGACATAGGAATTAAGATCGACTATGGGTACTGACGTCCCATAGGATAAATATCATGTACTTATGGTGCGTGCGACCCTTTATTAATTAATGGTCCCACCCGGATAATCCGAAAGCATACCATGAATTTAAAATATTTGTTCGACTAGTCTCGTAAAAAAGGATACATGTAAGTTTTTGATCCAATTTTTCAATTTTTATTAAGAATTCCGAATTCCAACTTCTGATTGAAAATTTGAAATGTCCGATGAAGCACTTACGGATATTGAATAGAGCCAACTTTTTATGAGACCACTTGAAAAAGTATTTTAGAATCATTGAACGGTTCAAATCATTCGTGTGGGATCCTATAGCCTCCCGCACACGCCGGCCATTTGTACATAATTTGTACGCAATGGGTCAGTACCCATAGCATTTTGGGGAATTAATGGGAGCTAAAATCGAGTACAATGTGACAGACTAGCTAGAATCACATGTACTCCCAATTATTAACATCAATTAAACGAAGTAAGAGGCTCGAGTTTCACACTTTTCAACAAAATTAAGCAATGACTTTTCATTCCAATAATTTAGAAAAATGCATGTAATTAAAGTATCCGTAACTCACCAAAAAATAGGGTTTAACTTAGCACACGGCAATTCACTCCACAGAACTTCACCTGAACACATGATATGCTGGTGTTAGTTAAGAATCCTGCAACCGAAATTAAACTAAGTACATTAGGTGGTAAAGTCCATAACTGGGGTAGTTTCATATTAGTTTTAGAAGTCAGAATACTCTTTTAAAAAATTAGGGTCAATCAGTACACTAAAAGTCTAAATCTCTACTAATTTTTAGATATATCTATTCGTCTTACGTAAATCTGAGATACCAAAGTGAACACCTCAAATCTAGTTCCAATACCCCAATGAATTTAACCAAAGTCAGCCAACAACAACAACAATGAATTTCAAATTAGGTTTCTAAGTTCCTATTTTTATGCAAGATTGATTTTGCTCCTAAACCAAATTACTATGGTAACTCCCGAATTTGAACTCTTTGCCGGAAGGAGGGGTTTCACTTGTGCAAAATTTTAGGGGTTTGCGTGTGGCAAGTGCGATAGAGTTCTTGTGCGAGAAAGAGAGGTGCGGTGCGCGTGAGTGTGTGTTATATGCATGTGTGGGTTGTATACTTGTATGTGATTTTTCCTCACATATATCTATTCTCCTCTCACCTCATCTATTCTCCTCTCACGTGAGGTGCGGTGTGGGTATACCCGGCAAGTACTCCCCAAAGGGGCTGCCCTCTCACCCTTTTTCTTTAGCCCACTCGGCACACCCATGGCAAATACCACTCACGGTATAAATAGACAGCAATGTGCCTATTCGTCTTTTTTTTTTTTGTTATTCGTTAAACCTAATCTCTTCTTCAAGATGCTTATCAAGCGGAAGAACCGATCAGATGTTGATGTTTTAGTCTAGTGGGCCAATCTTCCAGTAGAGGATGCTAGTTTGGGAGCCTTATGACTCACAGAAGGAGAGAGATTTCCAGAGTTTATTGCTATTTGCTACCCAACCTTGAGGAAAAGGTTGTAATAAAGGGTGGGGGAGTCATACGATTGCTATCCAATTTGGTATTGTCTTGATTTTCCGAATTTTAGGGGTTAATTCCGCCATATTTTTTGTCACATTTATTTCCAGTAATTTTGTTATCTCCTTTCCTGGCAACTCCATTTACTTGTATAATGTAGATGCCGTATGGCTATGTGTAAGCTATCAATAAGATTTTGCATGCCTTCAGGTTTAGAGGATATTGATCCCCTTGAAGCCATCTACTTCTTCTCTTTCTTCTTTTGTTCTTCTTTTTAAGCCAAAGAATATCAGCACTAGATCTAGAGCCTTGGTTCTATATATCGTGTGCTGGTTAGGTGATAATGGATTTGATTTTGATTAGGCTTGGCGGGGAGTTGTAGAAATGAATGCAAGCCATGGATGGGGTGGAAATTAAAGAAAAGAAGAGCAAAAGGAAATCACAGAAAAAGATCAAAATTAGATTTCAAGACTCGGTACCTATTAATATCGAGTTCAATTAATTGATATTGAAAGTGACCATGTTCGGTATATGATTAAATTTTGATAAACCCGAATTCAAAATCGTACTTGTGACCCATTCTAGCTAGCTAGCTAGATGGATACACGAGATACCGATAACAGGCCCATGGTAGTCTCCCGTGCCCAGACTGGCTATATATCGGTCCCTAGTCATTTTGACTACCCGGGGTTTGATTGACTTGTTCTCCACAAACCTAGTCGTTAACTTACGATATCAAAGCTTTGGATTCTTTGTCTACTCTTAGTTTCTACAAGGGAAAATTCAGAGCCAGCTAGCTGAGTAGAATCCAATAATGTCCTCATGATTTTCATCTCTTAATTAATTCTTACTTTCAAAGTCCTGTTGTACGTAGGGAAGACACAGAAATTAAGACCGACGACTATGGGTACCGATCCATAGGATAAATATCATGTCCATATGGTGAGTGGGACCCTTTATTAATGGTTCCACACCGGACCACACAGATGTTTCGAAACAGTTCCGTAAATTTAAAATTTTGTTCGACTAGTCCCGTTAAAAAATCAGGTTATTTGGATACATTTGAGTAGTTGATCCAATCTTTCAATTTTTATTCAGAATTAATTTCGAATCCTAACTTCTGATTGAAAAATTGAAATATTCAATGAATTGCTTAGAGATATTAAATTGAGCTAATTTCTTACGAGATCACTTGAAAAAGTATTTGAAAATCATTGAACTGCTTGGATCAACCGTATGAGATCATGAGATCCTATAGCCACCTGCACACGTGATCTGTGCATAATCTGTATGCAATGGTTCTGTACCCATAGCATTTTTGAGAATCAATGGGAGGTAAAATCCAGTACAATGTGAAAGACTGGAATCAGGAATTGGAAGATAGTGCATGGGAATTATTCAGAGCCACATATCTCATCTTGTCGAGGAGGAGTGGGGAAATCGAATACTCAAGCGTGTGGAAATTAAACTCCAAATTAAAAGCTGTCAATACAACTAGTGTCTGTAGTTAAAGCTTTGACGAAAAATTAAAAGATTTTGTGGGCAAAAATACAATTGCTGTCTTATTTAACGGTAAATTTGTAATTAATAGAAAGAATATAAACTCCGTGTACCTTTGCGGCTTTGTCCCTGTCCAGCTCTGTTCCTCTCCAACTTAGAATTTTTTTTTGGACCCAACAGTTTCTTGCAAGGCTCTCGCAAAGACTCAAAACAAGTTCGATCATCACAATAGGGCTCAATAGTAGCTAGGCCCTAGTTGCCAAAAGATTTACCAACAGATCGAAGCAGCATGTTCCTTGTATTAAAGGAGGTACCTAAAGAAAAAGAATCAAAAGGGTATTTTATAATACTCCATGAGCCATAAAAATGACTGTAAACTATATCTCTTTGAAGGTGGCATTTCAGTGTTGAATTAGATACATATTCATGTCATATTGCAGTTTCACGTGCAAATCTGGACGGAAGAGTAACAAATTAAAAGTGCTAAGAGAAGCTAAATGATGGATTAAGAGGGCAATGCGAAAGATTTTCTCAAAGAAGGGGGTAAAGTGCAATGTGACACTCATCAGAGAGCAATACTGACCGGCATTGCTAAAGTCTTGTTGACTCAAAGTCATCGACTGTTGTTCTCCAGCATTAATTAGAATTTGAACTTTCATACACCAAGAATTTCAAAAAAAAAAAATTCAAATTCCTTAAGTCCTAAGAATCCACCAAGAATTTTCCATTGTCGATCTTCTGGCCACCCAAGTTATTTGTTTATATCTCTGTTCCCATATATTTTGTGTCTTTAGATTGTGCTAGGTTTTTTTGGCCAAAAAAATTTTTTTTATGAAACTTGGGCGGTCATAAATAGTGTATTCCGGATTATTTTCGGGTAACATTTCTTTGTACATAGCATTTCTGTTGCATTTATCAAAAAGTTGGGTGAGGAAAGTGAAATTTATTGTATATTTAAACTGATTACGTACTTGTGACCCATTGTACTTGTAACCCATTTTAGATGGATGAATGAGATACCTGTAAAATAGGCTCTTCTCCCGTACCCAGACTCCATATATGACAATATTGACTGACTGACTACCCGGGCTAGCTTGACCTTAATTTTGAAGGGATTGACTTGTTCTCCACAATTAACTAGTGGTTCGTATGAAAGCCATTGGGATTCTTTGTCTACTCTTAATTTTACATAGAATCATGGTTTGAACTATTGGTGAGGTTCTGGGCATATACTTATGAATCTAGACCTCTTGATTATTGTCTTTGGTTGGGATTAATAACCCTTCTTTGTATGATTTTCTCGATTGCATCAATTAAATCGATCTTCTACCATTTTGGCAAAAAAATAAAATAAAATTGGTGATATGTATGTTACGGGATTAACAGACAAGCATTGGTATCAATAGGTATCGATTAGTAAAATTAAGGCCGATGTTGTGAAGTGAAGAAAAATTGCTTAATGTATCGGTGATGCGTAATAGTATCGGCAGATACGTAACGACGGTAACAAACCGATACGGATGATATGGACAAAATACCGGCGTTAAGGGAAAAATATGCCGCGGTTATGGTAGGAATTAATGGGATCTAGCATTTAGAGCCACAATTGGAATTCGTTGAGGGAACATTCGGAAGATACTGCATGCGAATGGTCAATTGGAATATGTGAAAATCTTTCCTACGGATATTTCTGTGAAAAAAGTTGTGCGGAGCACCATCACTCGCGTCCAAATTGTATTGGACAGTGCAAATTTAAATGAAACATTTTCTCATTTAAATTCGGACCGTCCAAAATTGAAACGGACGGCTGCGATCGCTCACCTCCATGATTGTCTTATTCACGGCTCCTCCGTAAATATGAGGAAGACACTGCATGCGAATAATCAGAAGTCAGAATCGATAAAATTCTTGAAGCTTTGACAAAACAATGATTTTGCGGCATCAAAATGCAGTTGATGTCTTCTATAGTTGTACCTTCGTTCCTGGTCCTTTAATTAAATTTATTACTCCCTCCGTTCCAATTTAATAGTTCATCGTTCTATTTTAACTGAATAAAAAAGTAGTTATATCTTTCTTTATTTTTTTTGACGGTGAAAAAGGAATATTATATTAAGAAAGAAGCCCTACACCACGGCAATCAAAAGCTATTCAAGCTCCATGGATTGACAAGAAATCAATCCGAACAACGCCCAAAAGAGTCACCCCCGAAAGGAACCAGTGAAACAGCACCAAAACCACAGTAAAACACCCCCACTCACCCACAAACAAAAACACCCCTACCCCCCACTCAGGACAAGACACCCCTCTACCCAAAAACCAAAACACACCCCACCAAAACCCTAACCCAAGAAGCAAAGAATTAGAAAACTAGGCCTGAATATTGTTTGATAGACTTTGATTAGTTCTATAAAAATATTTTTAAAATCACATAAAATATTATAAATTACAAGATACTATCAATTAAAAGTGACACGAACTCTGAAAAATACTATTGAAGTGATGATAGTGTCACGTTTAACTGATAGTATTTTTAACTGTAACATTAAGAAATGTTAGAGTGTGTAAATAAGAAATGTTAGAGTGTGTAGATGTTAGAGTGATAGAGTTAAAATTTTTATTTCTTAATATTATTATTTACTTTTAACTCTGAAAAATATTCCACACTCTAACATTTCTTAATTACACATCATCATTTATATTATTTCACTTTGGCCCATTGAATTTATTTTTGGAATACTTTTTTGGATCTACGTTCATGAAAAAAAAATATAAGATTTATGACTAGTATATAATAACAAATAAGGAAAAAAACCTAGCAGTGACGAGACTACATAAGTTGGGGATAAAAAAAAATTGTCACATATAATAATTGCATTTTTTAAAATTCTTGTCATGGCGGTCGCCGCCATTAGACCTCCTTTGTTCCATCATTGGTTAGCATGTCCGCTGGCGCAAGTCATTATAGGTCATACATTATAATGATGCAATATTATAGTGTATGGCCATTTATTATAAATTCTCTCACCAAAAGTGCAATAAAAAAACTCTTAACCAAAACTCTCTCTTAAATCAAGTCTCGCAAAATACTAATTTCCACAAAAAAAAAAAAAACATTTACTGGCTTCTCCAATCCAAATGGATGAATCTTCAATCAATCAAACAAACAAACAAACAAACAAATTAATGAAGTGCGGAGTCTTCCAATATTGGATTTGAGCAAAAAAATTCCACACACAATCCTTCTCAAATACGAGAATGACTATGTGTGGGGATAAGCTCATTCAATGTGCATTTGAGATATTTCGTTTGTTTATTTTAGCAGACTTTCAGTGAAGACTCTTGCAGTCAGCTTCAATAACAACATATGATGCCCTTGTTTGCCACCAGCTGATAAAGTGGGGACCTATTAATTCAGTGGAAAATGAATTTCATTCAGTCCTTTTCGATTCCCTCGTTCAACAATAAGTTGATAATATTCTCTCATTAGACACTAAACCATCATTCTCAATTAAATGAAACCAAAAAGAGAAACCAAGAATATTTGAATAGTACACATACGTACTTGTCAGCAAGATAATTCCCAGGTCAAGAAATCCTCCCATAGTAACTTCTGATCTGGTTCTTAATTCTCGATCTTATGAATGTTATAGTTGGAATGGTCTCGAAAGACAATTTAAGGAATCTATCTCCAACTAATTAATTAAAAGTGGCACGAGACACTGAGATATACGTGATTATAAAAAGTAAGAAATACAGCTATCTCCAAAAAATGTTTTCTAATGAACCTGGCTATATTTGAATCGGATTGATCACTCTTAATTTTGGTTAGCTCATTAGTTTTGGTTGCATAGTCATAGTCGTAGATTTGATTGGGATCAAGCAAAAATAAACTAAATTAAGAATACAAGAATATCCACGTGGTTGTGTTCCCGAAGCACTGGAAAATCTTTGTGTATATATATATATATTCTCGTACTCACTAATTTTTTTATGCTGGATTGAAGACTCATCTTTCTACATGACTCGATATCCAACCTAATAGAACGACTAATTTGGAGATAGATCTCATCCACTGTTTATTAGCAGGGATTCAATTAAAGTCGAGATAAAGTTCGTAAAGACTGATCCTCAATACAAAAATGCATTGCACTATTAATAGTTATCGGCTCCAAAAAAAATAAAATAACATAACAAAAACTAAACTAAATGATGTTTGTCATTTACACAAGGAGTATGAAAAATGACTAATTTTAATTTTGGGCATCGATAATGACATAATAATTAAATTTCCTTAATTTTTTAGGTTCAGTTGTTTAAGGGTTAGAGTGTGGAATTTTTTTTCTTAATTACAAATCATCATTTATATTATTTCACTTTGGCCCATTGAATTTAGTTTTGGAATACTTTTTTGGGTCTCCTTTCTTGAAAAAAAAATAGAAGATTTATGACTAGAATGTAATAAAAAAATAAGAAAAAAAACCTTGCAATGGCGAGACTATATAAGTTGGGGATAAAAAATATTGTCACATATAATAATTGCATTTTCTAAAATTCTTGACGTGGCGGCCGCCACCACTGGACCCCCCTGGTTCCATCCTTGCTAGAGTCGCTTGAGCAACAAATCTAATGCACGTTCCCACATTTTTCTACCACTGATTCCGCTGATCCCATTATCTTATCGACTACTATAATCACTAATTTCCCTTAAAAAGACTTGATTTTTCCTTCCACCTTATTTCCTTACCAACCTCTATCTTTAAATCACACAATACAATTGATATTCGGATGAAAAAAAAAAAACAATTGATATACTTTTTTTTTTTTTTGGCCAAACAAAATTTGGGTTACTCTTTAAAACAGAAGCTCAAAAAAATTACAAAAATGCTACTTGCACAACCGTTGTGTTGGTTGTGTGCGTAATTCTGACCGTCCTAATGTATTTGGATGGTCTAGATTTTAAACACACTCTTCCAAAAAAAAGTCTAACTTTTATGGAAAATAGTTTGAGTGAATCCTGGTCATTTATTACAGCAATGGACGGCTAGAGATTGGTTGTGTATTGTATTTTACACAACTATTGTGTGTGTAGCACTTTTGAAAAAATTAATAAGTTACAATTCAATAATAAGGGATACAAATCAAAATGTGATTTTGCCATGGGATTTGCCGAAAATATAGATCTTACAAAATTACACATATCAATCATTATACAATCACATACAAACACTTACACACATACACTCACAAAGGTGATGGGCATCACTTTTGTGAATTGTGAGTGTATGTGTGTAAGTGTCTGTGTGTAGTTATAAACTTATTGTTACACAAATATGGATGTCAATATGTCATATTGGGTTTTGAAGTCCAAATCTCGACGGAAGAATCCTAATAGATACAAAATGATACTTCATCCGTCCTACTCAAGGGACTTTGCTAAAGCCTAAAGTCTTGATCAGCGCGTATTACTGTTCAACATTAGAACTTTCAGTACGCACAGAATTTCGAAGTCCTTACGTCCTAAGAAAAAGGAATTAATCCACCTTCTCTCTCTCTCTCTCTCTCTCTGTGTAGGGAGACAGACATCTCCAAACATTACGCGTACGTATAAAACTATAAATAAGTCAAATAATCAATTAATTAACTCACAAACTAGTACGACTTTGCCATTATTATTAAAAAAAAAAAAAATGGGCTCTCCTCCACTCCAGCGCAACTAAACCGATCATCTTGTCCAACCCAGTAGAACTGTTGATATCATTCCTTATTATTATTATTATTCTCTCTCAAGTCTCCGTTGTCGAAGAGTAACCGAAGGGGCTAAAAGATACTAAATGATAGATCAAAAGAAGGCAAGGTGTAGGATTTTTTTGATGATTGGGGTGAAGTGGAAAGTGCGACAATTCAAGGGGCTTTGCCAAGTCTTGTCGACTGTAAGGCATGCACTTGGTTGTTGAGCATTACTATTCAATATTTGAACCTTCTCTCTCACTCTCTCTCTCTCTCTCTCTCTCTCTCTCTCATTTATAAAACTATATATAAATGATGAACCACTAGTTCAATATAACTAACTCATAAAGTACGACTCTTGCCATCATTTTAAATCCCAAAAAAATGCCTTTCCTCCACTCTAGCACAATTAAACCAATCTTCTTGTCCATGCCAATACTGTTGACATCATTCCTTCTTGTTGTCTCTCAAGTCTCTGTTGCTGAAGCTGTTTATTGTAAAGGATATAATGAGAGTGACACATTTACAATAGCAGTTCCAGGCAAGGCCTCTTTTAAAACCTTTGTGAATATAACGCCACATCCTGAGAATCTAGACCAGAAGAAGAATTACTCCGGTTTTTGCATTGATGTTTTTAAAGAGGCTCTGGAGCGATTGGGTTGTGATCTGCCTTTCACATATGTGGAGTTCAATGGGACGTATGATGAATTAGTTCAAAATGTCAGCGACAAGGTAATCAATCTCTCTTCGACCTCTTTTCCTTTGCATTGGTTTCATGACTACGTTGGTCATTTGCCTTTTCTAGCCAATGTGTACTATTCGGGACACAATTAACTTACCATGTAATTCATGGATAAATATAATTTACGACTGCAAAATTTATCCAAAGGTTGCATATAAAAGATTAATATAAGTTAAGAGACACAATGATCCCCATAGACCTATACCAAATGAAATGAATAGAAAAGAACAAAAGAAACATAGTACTCAGTTTTTCACGGGTCAATTTCTTCTCATTTTTCCAAACCCAAGTCCGAATATAGATGGATTTTTTATTATTTATTCAAAAACAATTTATTGTAAGTTAATTTTTTTGTTTAATGTTTGTATTTTTTTTGATCCTAACGTGTATTTGCAACAATAATAATTTTGTACCAGCAAGATAATGAGGTTTAATAAATAAATTTTATGTTTTAAAGTAATTAAAAACATAACAAATGAAAGAATAATAGATCTCCTCTTAGTTATCAAATTTGATAGTAATGAAATCAAAAAATACTAAAAATAAATATTGAACATATATGTTATATATTAGATATTCCCAATATATTTCGAAAATATGTCTAGTGCAATTGGTCAAATACGCGCGCGCATGGGTATGGTTAGTTGAAAGGCCCAGTTTCGAAACACAGGAGGCGCTAGAAATTTATTTTTGTCCCATATGAAAACGAAATTAGCAACGAATTGCCATTGTTACCTATTGGAGACAAAAACCAATTGGCGATGAAATTTCTATATACTTTCTAAAACAAACGCTCTAAAAAAGAAAAATCAATAAGTTACAATTCAATAATAAGGGATACAAATTAAAATATGATTTTGTCATGGAATTTGCCAAAAATATAGACCTTACAGAATTACACATATATGCATGTCATATTGGGTTTTGAGGTCCAAATCTGGACGGAAGAATCCAAGGGGCTAGGAGATACTTCTGTGTGCCTTTTGTGTTTCATTGCTTTCGTAAATTAAATATATTCACCAAAAGGTTTGCATTAAAATTCATAACATCACTTTGAATTTATAGCATTCCCATGTAATGATTCATTGTCTTGATGTTCGATCGGAATTTAATTTTCTGCATACTATATGGAATTAATGCTATATAGATATTATGAATTTCTATGCAAAATCAAGGAGACACATACCGTATGTACACACCAATAGGAATTAATGCGTACGCATGGTAACATTTGTCTTTTACGTGCCCGTTTTAGTTTTGCTACAAGTTATCAAAACAACACTCACACATAAAATGATGAATTGGTGTGACAGCGACATAGGAGTATATTTTAGATGCTTTACGAAAGAAATTCCTCTGTAAAACTGAATTTTGCAGATTAAAAAAAGGGTACGTAGTGACATGATTAAATTCTTCAGTATATGTTTTTGTTTCCATATTTTTCAATGTTTTAACATATATCCTTTTCAACATGTGGATTATAATTACGAAATGGAAGAATTATAGCGCCGCCGTAGGTGATATAACAATACTAGCCAGACGTTGGGAGCTGGACGTGTCATTCACCGCACCATTCACGGAATCGGGCCTAACGTTGGTGGTTCCAGTGAGGCCCGGTCCAAAGGCGGGGATATTTCTCAAGCCTTTCACTACGGGGATGTGGTTGGCTACAGCGGCTGTTTTGGTCTATACAATGTTCATAGTCTGGTTCGTCGAACGTCAGTCCAGGAACGAAGAATTCTGTGGCCCGTTGAGCAATCAACTTGGAAATGCTCTCTGGTTCACCTTTTCTTCACTGTTCCTCGCTCACAGTAAGTATAACGAGATTGATTAAATTCTATACGCGTGTAACATGAACATAGGGGTTTCGCATATCCAATCAAAGATGACACGCCCTAAATTCATTAAAAATACTAACAAAATGGATACCATTTTCGACTATGGGTTTTTCTAGTAGTGAATAAGTTAAATAAGGCAACTAATCGGATCACCAGAAAAAAAAAATGCATCTTCTAGAAAAAAAAAAGTTATGGCGGATTCTTGAAAATTCTTTTTTTTTTTTTGCTCGGCAAAAGAAATATTATTATACCTCAAAAGGATACATCGAGAAGGAGCACCTTAGCCATCAAACATATAATTTATATATGTACCTTTTTTCCTTGCTGTCATGAAACACGATCTAAAAGTACTCAATTTTGCCGATCAAAAAACAATTTAAAGCCGGATAAAAAAAGAGTAATCGACTTTGATTCTATGATCTTGAATCAAACAACCATTTTTCTTTCTAATGATGATGTGAATTTTCTAGTCAATTACCGTTTTCCTTTATTTTTTTACCAATCGTTCAATATTTGAATTGTGCAGGGGAGAGGATTCAAAGCAACTACGCTCGGATTGTGGTTGTGGTGTGGCTTTTCTTGGCATTGGTCTTAACGAGTAGCTACACCGCTAACCTTACATCAATGCTCACAGTGTCACGACTCCAACCGAAACAATGGTCCCCAAAAACAGTCGGTTGTGATGAAAATGCATTCATGCCGAAATACATTCGAGACGAGCTTAACTTCACGAATAATATTATAACTATCAAGGATGAAGACGAGTATCGAGCGTGCTTCAAGAATGGCACTATATCGGCAGCATTTCTCGAGAACCCTTATGCCAAAGCTTTCGTGAACACATATTGCAGGAATTTTACCCTCATTCCAACCAAATATAGCTTTGGAGGATTTGGCTTTGTGAGTATTGAACACTAGTTTATTTTTATTTATTTATTTTTGCACTTGTTTTATTCCAAAGAACTTGATGACAATAAAGCATATAGTGGCGGTCTTAGGAGGCTCATGCAAGCTCTAATAACACACACAACAAAGTAACCAGAATTGAGTTTGAGTACTCTTGGATGGTTGAACCATCATCATTATTTTTTTTACTAGGCAAAAAGAATTTATTTATCTTTATAAAGGATTACAAAAATTAAAAGGATCAATGACACACCAACAAGAAGCCTCTCGAGACCTAAGGGAAGGCAAGAAGCCAGCTGAAAGAAAAAACCCACATAAACCAAAACAGCCCAAAACAATCAGCTGAAAGAAAAAAACCCAAAAGCACCGAAAGAAAAACACCCCAAACCCTAGCACATATTAATGCAGCAAATCCTCTTGCAAATCCATTTCATATCATAATACTATAAAACGGACAGATGTGATCACCTATCTCGCTATTCTAGTTATAGAAAGAGTCCCCTACCCTTTCCTTTCTTAAATAGTAATACGGCATTATCTTTAACTATATATATCTAGGTTTAAAAAACGTAATGTTACTCAACCTTGGTTAGCTTTGTTAATTTTTCATTAACATATTTATTATTGTTAGGATTACCAAAAAAGGAAAGTTAAAAAAGAAAATCAAGAGCAATTTTACCGTCAAGAAACTTCTTTTCACTGCTGGCAAAAACAACAAGTAGGCCTATTAGGTTTTGGGCTTGTCCCTTCGGGTGTCTCCTTGGTTGGCATCTTGCCAATTTAGGAATCGGATATGAAATTGGGCATTTGTTGCTCTCTCCTTGCTTCTGTTAATCTTTGTATTTTCTTCGAAGATTAATAAAAATAATTCGCCATTCAAAAAAAAAACAAGTAGTTGAAATAGATGTCCTCAATTTTTTCAATCAAGGGTGATGTGTCGCTTCTTAATTGTACATGCTTAAATTCCTAAGTTTATGCTGCACGCTTTTACAATAGAATTATCTTCATTCATGTTTTTATGCAGATATTTCAAAAAAAATATTCTCCATTAGCCGCTGATTTCTCAAAAGCCATTCTCAAACTCTCACAGCTAGGGGAACTGAAAAGGCTGGAAAAGAAGTGGTTAACCCCCAAAGCGTGTTCACAAACTCAAACTACGACGGAGGACGTTGATAGCCTAGAATACTCTGAAACTAGGATGGACGACGTTGATAGCCTGGACCTCCTAAGCTTTCGGGGCCTATTCTTCTTCTCACTCGCCACTTCCTCTGTCTGTTTTCTTCTATTCCTGGGGCACCTACTAAAGGACTATATATACCGCAGTCCTAAGCCAGTGGCAGACGGGAATGAAAATAATGAGATCGTTTAGACCAAGGGCACGGCCGCGTTTACAGATTGTATAGTACAGTATTAGTTAGTTTCCATCCTTTCCTACATTTGTAATTATACTTTCTCCGTTCTATATTGAGAGTTTCATACTCTCTCTCTTGCCATTTTTCAAATCAAAAAATCAGCTACTTCCGTGTATAATTTTTCGAATTTTTTCACACCTTATTAAAGATCTCGATTAGTACTTTAATTTGGTGCGAAAAAATTCAAAAAATTATACACGGAAGAAGTAGATTTTTTGATTTAAAAAAATAACACGACTTTTCGCCGTGGACTTTCAATATGGAACGGATGGAGTAGTAAATAAGAGGAGGACTACTAAAAGTTTTTTTTTTCTCGGCCGGACTGCTAAAAGTTTGCACTTTTATATACTGAGTTGTTTTCGTTATTATAGTAAATTCGTTATTGTTTTGATTAATACTACTAAACGTTTGCACTTTGTTATATATTCAGAGTTCTTTTCGTAGTTTTGTCCAGATCAAAGACACAGAACTCCTTCGGTTTTTTTTTTCTTTTTTTCTTGTGCTAAGCAAAGAAAGATTTTGTTAATTAGTGAAGGCGAAGTACAAACACTTATTAAATGGATGATGGGAAAAAAGGGCATTACAATCCCATGAGCATAAAACTAGGTTGGCAGCTTTTCCAAAGACAATCATATATATGACGACCCAAAACCGCAAAAAAAAAAAAAAGAGGGATGGCAAGGAGTCAACCCAAATACAAAGCTTGAAAAGATGCAAAAAGAATACATAGCGATCATAAAAAACCGACCAGCACGACAACACGCGCCTTGACCTGTAAGTAGCAACCCAAAATAAAAAACCTGTAGCATCCCATATCTTTAATTCCATCCGAAGAATAATACCGGGCCTCAGATTAGACTTTAATCATCAACACATAATCAGTAGCATCACTCGAGAAGAAACCTTTAGATAATCAGCAGCAACACATCACCAAAACTTAATCTCCCAAAGAGGGATATATGGAACCAATTAGACCTCACACTCACAAATGGGTTAGAATATCTTAGCTAGGAAATGTTTACGATCATACTTCAACTGGGTTAGAATAAGAGGTGTGCAATAGAAAAGAAATGGCATATAAGAACTTAACAGAAACGTCACGTAGGTTTCCTTAAAAAGTTAAAATCACCGAAAGAGACTAACAGACGAGTGGCATTAACGTTTCAATTGTATTTATGGAATTTTCTCCGTTTCTCCTCGAAATTATTATCCATATCTTTATATAATCTATCTATCTATACTCTTCTATAAACTGTTTGTCGACTTTCCACATTCCCAATCTACCCCTCCTAACTTTCCTCCCAAAACAGTCACAACTCTTCCCTCTCCAGACTCCCAAACAACGCACCCCAATTCCAAACGGCTCCCCCAGCTATACCTTCACATCTCCCCACCGCTTCAAATGAAAACCCACCCCGACCCCATTTCGTCCCACCTCCATCTCTAACCACCAAAATTCCACCGTTCTTTTGTTTTTTTGATAGGCAAAAATTTTATTAAGAAGACTTGACAAAGAGTACATCAAGTTGGAGGGATTCCACCGTACTTCCCTAGACCACAAGAGTTTCGGCCACCGGACAGCCACTGGAAACCATTAACCTGCTAAAGTTTCCGGCAATTCAAACCCCCACTATACCTCCATACCGCCTGAGATTCGGACGCCGGAAAGAATTAACCAGTAAGTGCAACTTAAATAATTGTCCGACCCACATCTCTATCTTCATACATATACATATCTGCATTTAACTGTGCTTCCTAATTAATCATAGCATAACACACACCAACTATTCGATAGAATTACACAACTTTAATTGGTGTTAGATTAAAGGATTTCCTGCCCTACTTAGTACCAAAAAAGGGGAGTGGTTGTATTTACGTGTGTGAGATCAGTTCTAGGTATGAAACCCAGTCATGCGCCCAAGTGTTTTTTTTTTTTTTGTTTCTTGATAAGTACCCAAGTTGGTTTCTATGGGAACTGAGACCATTCTCCTATTTTCTTCCGGAGTGATGCTACAGGTACTGACGGGGTTGGTACCAAAATCGTAGGGACGGCCGTGCCGGGCCGTCTCCGGCCACCGGACGGCCGATCTGAGCCGTCCAAAAATTCTAAAAAAAAAGAAACAAGTGGGCTTACGCGAAAATCAACAGCATCCGAGGTGTGTAAGGTGTTTGATCCGAACATCCTTTTTTCGTGTATATATGTATATTGAATATCATTTTTGTCTCTTCCGTCTTTGGTATGTCTATATGGTCACAAGTGGTTGCATCTTTTCCTGTTATGACTATGGCCGTGCGAATGGTTTGGGGTTTTATACCCATGTGAATTAAATCTTCTGAACTCTGAAGAATTTACTCTACACTCAGTTTTGTGTTTAATTATGTTTTGAACGGTCCTTTGATATGTTAGGATAGGACAATTAAAGGGTTTATTATTGTTGTATTCCCCTGCTTCCTAATGCACGACAGCATGATGCACAACAATCGTACAATACAATGTGTTTTGTTATTGTAATAGTCGCAATATTTGGAAAATACATATGGAAAAGTGGCAAAAAATGGAGAGAGAGAGAGGGTGAGAGACAGAGCGAAAAGGAAAGGTCACGGCAGCATGGATAGTGGAAGGGACAATGGTGGTTGGATCCCTGTGATAAAGAATCATAGGGTCTCGGCAGAGAAAAGGAGAAGGTCCGAGGAAACATTTACCCTTTTCGGGGACAATATTCCTGAGGTAAAGGACCAACAGTGGCTACAGAGCACGTTAAAAAAGTTCGGGGTGGTTAAAGATGATTTTATTCCATGGAAGAGAAGCAAACGAACAGGAAACAAATTTGGTTTTGTTAGGTATGACTGCCATGTGTCTGCTGGCATGGCAGTGTCTCGAATGAATGGGTTTGTTGGGAACATGTGTGAAAGATTAAGTCCCACATCAGATAAATAGAAAAAGAGTTGGACCTTAATATACAATTGGATGGCTCACCACTTACGAGGCTTAGCCTTTTAAGTGGATATGAGTCATTCAATGTATATTGGGTTCAGGCGATGTGGTGTGGACTTTGTGGATACTCCCCAACGGATTGGGCCTGCGCACACACAGAAGACCTCAGGCGAATCAGACTGCCAACAAGTGGTATCAGAGCCGATGGTTGACGATCTTTGGGCGGACTCAAATCGATTTGGTGGACTTGAACGGGGACTCTTGGTGGAACGAGAAAAATCCAAGGTGGCTCTCTATGGAGCAAGGATGCAGGCGGAGCGCTGCATGGAGGCTCTCAATGGAGTTAAGGGGTTGGCTCTCGATCGATTGAGTAGGTGCGGTGAAGTCCAGGGTTAAATCGGTGTTGGAGAATAAAGATCATGGATCAAGGGAGAGTCAAGAGGATCAAATCGAGGGGGAGCTAGTCATCTCGACTACCCGGGCTTTGATTGACTTGTTCTCTACAAACCTAGTTGTTTATGATATCAAAGCTTTTGGATTCTTTGTCTAATTTACCTCATTCGGCTCATTCGGCTATCAGTATTTGGTAAAATTTCAAAATACCCCCAACTTTTACACCAAAATTCAATTAGACTTCTATCCTTTTAAAAACTTCAATTTTGCTCCCAACGTTATCTTCCGTTAATCAAAACGCCCCCTTCCGTCCGAATGACTAACAGATTTCGTTAAAAGCTCCGTTAAATAGCGTCCCGATCGAATTTCGATAATCCGAGCTGTTCAATGTGTTCAAAACGTGATTTTAAGAAAAATTGTGAGACATCAACAACAAAAAATGACTGAAAAAGGCTTCATCTAAATAGTTTTTTATTGAATAGTTCAATAAAAAACTGTTCAGATAAAGCCCTTCCCGATCATTTTTTCTGTTAATTTCTCGTGGATACTCTTAAAATCATGTTTGAATCATATTGAGCGGCTCGGATCATCGAAATTCGATTGGAAAAGGGGAGGTGCGAATCGATCCGAATTTTGTTCAAGTCCGGACGTCTAGATTTTGCTTCGGTCTACACCTTTCCTTTTCTAATCGAATTTCGATGATCCGAGCCGATCAATGTGATTAGAACGTGATTTTTAGTGTACCACCGAGAAATCAGCAAAAAAAAATGATCAGGAAGGGCTTCATTTGAACAGTTTTTTATTGAACTACTCGGATCATCGAAATTTGATCGGGACACAATTTAATAGAGCTTTTATCGAAATCCGTTAGTCATTCGGACGGAAGGGGGCGTTTTGATTAACGGAAGATAACATTGAGAGTAAAATTGAAGTTTTTAAAAGGTTAGAAGTCTAATTGAATTTTGGTGTAAAGGTTGGGGGGTATTTCGAAATTTTCCCTATGTATTTATCTGTTCGTCTTCCTAGTCTTCCACATAAGAAAATGAATTTGCCACACCCTTTCTTGTGTCGAGATAATAACGATTCCAGACTCCCTTTGGGAAAAATTCCCATTCTTAGTTTCTATTTTTTCCAGATGTATTAGAACTCCTTTCTATATATATTCTAATATATTATATTAGAATAGAACATAATATATGTATATCAAACTAGTGGACAAACAAAAAAAGATCGGAAAATTATTTAAGTAAATAGAACTTCGTCACTGAAGTTCGAAAAAAAAAATTTTGATGAGATATTAATAAATAGAGTAAAGTTCGATTACTATAGAAAAAAAATATTCTCATTATTCTTAAGACATATTATATAACAATAAGTCATTTGACTTATTTTTTTGTTATTTTTTTTTCGCATTTGATAATTTTTTTATAAATTTTTTGAGGATTATTACCTTACCATGACGAGAGGAATCTAAAAAGTAAAAAATTACAATCAAAATCTATTTTTTAATAAAGATGAAAATATTGAGGGTTGTTCTGCTAAATAAGCCAAATGGCTTATGTTTTTGTCTTTATTCAATTTTTTTCGTATTTGTTAGTTTTTCGCTAACTTTTTGTGGATTATTACTTTGTCATGACAAGAGAAATCTAACAAGTATAAAATTATGATTGAAACCTAAATTATTTTGAATAAATATGAAAAAATTGGCTTATTGACTTATTTTTGTCTTTATTCAAAAAAATTAGGTTTCGATCGTAATTTTTTACTTTTTAGATTCCTTTCGTCAAGAAGAATCAATAACGTAAAAAAAATTGATGAAAAATTAACAAATGCGAAAAAAAATTGATTAAGGACAAAAAAAATAAGTCACTGGACTTATTTAGCTGAACAACCAGTTTTACAAGGGAACATTCAGAGCCTGAGTAGAATCCCAATAACGTGCTCATGAATTCCATCTCTTAATTATAATACTCCCTCCGTCACAATTTGCTTGCCCGTTTTGAAAAAACGAGTTTTTATGGGTAGAATGATGGGAACTATAATTTGTATTAACTTTCTCAATTTGGCCCTGCTTTATGCTTTGACATGATACTTAAAAATGAAATTGTGAAAAAATAGTGTTGCACAACTTTTTATGTTAACTTTTCAAAATGAACATTCATTTTGGAACATCTATTAAAAAGAAGAATTATAAGCAATTTGTGACGGATGGAGTAATTCTTACATTCAAAGTCATGTTGTAGGGAAGACCGACTATGGGTACTGACGTATGGTGCGTGCGACCCTTTTATTAATTAATGGACCCATCCGGATGATCGGAATGCGTACCATGAATTTAAAATATTTGTTCGACTAGTCCCGTAAAAAAGGATACATGTAAGCTTTTGATCAAGTTTTTTAATTTTATTAAGAATTCTGAATTCCAACTTCTGATTGAAAATTTGAAATGTCCGGTGAAGCACTTACGGATATTGAATAGAGCTGACTTTTCACGAGGCCACTTGAAAAAATTTTTTAGAATCATTGAGCAGCGCGAATCATTCGTGTGTGATCCTGTTTCCCACTTTTCCGCCGGGTAGGTGTGAGCGGAAAATCCAATGGCGTATGCGGTGTGAGCGCGGGCGTGCCAGGACTTGTCGTCGTCCAATGTATGAAAGGCTTGAGCGCCTCAATCTGACTTCGTATGTAGTGCGACTACGTGTGACCCAAATAGTGAGGCCACAACGAGGTTCGTGGTTTGCCACAACGATAGTAAACTTAAAATTTCCAACCGTGTGAGAAAAGAAGTAACAACGTAAAAGTAACTTTATTATATCGTAATAATAAAGTTGGAGATACAAGAGAAATAGGAATAACTTTGTTATGTCGTAATAACGAAGTAGGGGTATAAGAGAGATAGAAATAGGTGAGAAATGAGATAGTTGCTTCACTGAAAAGACTTTGGTTTTTTAAGCGCTGGGCTTGATTGTTGTGTGAACCCTTTTTTCTTCTTGTTTTCTAGTATTTATAGGCAAGATGCTCCACGGATTTTTGCATGTGAATATCTCCAGCCTTGCTTTTGTGGTGCCAAGTGTCCCATGAACTTCTATCATGTGTGAGTGGGTAGTTAACGGCAGTTACTAGAGGAAATGCTTGAAGTAGTGAATTTCCTCCACTACCTGTTTTCGTGGGGATTAAGGAGACATGGGCCATTTGACTTGTCAAGTAGCCTTTTGTAAATAACTGATACAGTAATTTTAATGAACATTCTAGAATTTCTCCTTCTTAGCCGTGGATCATGGAATTCCCTGACCGAACTCAAATAACGAGGCCCAAATAAATTAAACCCATTACTGAGTTGCATTAAAATCAACCAGGCCCAATTGAACACAACCTTGGCCCATTAATTTTAAACCCAATTAACTCCATTTATAGGCCCAATTTAATTGAAGTTCAATTAAATGGCCACGCAACGCTAGTCTAGGACTGAGTGCCAAAAACGGGTGTAAACAGATCCTATAGCCTCCCGTACACGCCGGCCATCTATACATAATCTGTATGCAATGGGTCGGTACCCATAGCATTATAGGGAATTAATGGGAGCTAAATTCGAGTAGAATGTGACAAACTAGCTAAAATTTAGAGAATTAGTAGTGAAAGATGATAGGCGCGTAAATGTTCACATAAGCGTCCCTAATTTATCTTTGTTAAGTCCTATTTATATTATTATTCGGCGCTTAATGCTTAATTTGTGTATTGTAGGTATTTGAAGGATTTGGTACAAAAAATGTGAAATTAAAATATTATATGGGATTGGAAGCAAGTCCATTTAAATGTCATATGTTTAACATGGAACTAATTAGTCATTGGACTGATAGGCGGCAAAACAATTCTATTTAGTTTGCACATGTCTTGGTGGGCCCAAAACCAATGGGTTTACTCGTTTGACTAAAAGTTAGACCAAAGAAAAGAAGGTGTCCTGACAAGGCAATTGTGGGCTGAAAATTAAAAGGAGAGAGTATTTGGGAAGTCGGCTACAGGAGGATATAACAAAGGGACCACGGTTGGGATTGGGAGATTACTACGGACGCATCACAACAGAACAAGGAAGAGAGAGCTGCGCACAAAAGGAGGACTTTTCGACAGCCGATCACTTTTTCAACTTTTCTTTTTTCTTTTTCCTTCACGTTTTAATGTTTTGTTCAATTATTCACACTCTGGTAACTAATTTTAATTTCTGTTTTTAATAAAAATTATTCGCTGCTATTTGATTAGTTGATATTTGTTATTTATTTTTTATCTCGCATAATAGAAGCATGTTTCAAACTAGAGTTTCTTTTATTTCTTGCTTAACAATGAGTGAGTAGTCGTATAGGCAGGGTCGTGGGGCGATTAGCATACCGTGACAAGTCTGGGCAATGCTTCTATTTTCAAACAATGAAAAAAAGCAATTTTAGGTTAATGAAAAACATTCATTAGACGAATCTGGATATTGTCGGAGCTCATGTAAACGGAGAAATGGGGGTCCAAAACTCATTCCCCGCTGCGCATGGATAAATGACGACCATTAAGGTTCGCATCTTTCAGGGTATCTTTTTTTTCTCTAAAGTCGAATGTTTTTAAGAATACCAAATTGAGCAGATAAGTCCGGCTTAGTTGCGAATGCTATGACCCTACGACCGTACCTCCTTTTAAATTATTTGAAAAACCAAACAATTTTCTAGGTTTAGTTAATCTCAATCAATTGACAAAGGGTAGCTACCTAAAAGCCCGTTAAATTAGTAACAACTCGAGTTTTTAGTCAGCATATATTACCGTCTCTGTGGATTCGACTCTGATTTTACCGGATATTGTACTACGTCGATCCCAGACCTACGTACACTTGGGACAACCCGTTATTTTAGGTCTAAAAATCTTTCAAGCAAAAGAATCGGAATTCGTTGATCAAGAGGGAACATTAATTTGGAAGATAGTTTGCATGGGAATATTCAGAGCCCCATAGGCATATCTAGCGTGTCGAGGAGGAGTAGGGAAATCGGATACTCAAGCGTGTGGAAATTAAACTCCAAATAGCTGTCAATACAACTACTAGTGGTGGTTCCGTTTGTATTTTGGGGGCACCAAAATACAAATATTGCTGTCTTATTTTAACTGTAAATTTGCAATTAATCGACAGTCTATAAACTCGGCGTACCTTTGTGGCTTTGTCCCTGTCCAGCTATGATCTTCCCCAACTATGGACAAAAAATTTGGACACAACGGCTAGTTGCAACGCTCTCACGAATGAGATGAGTCTCGTGGGTGCTAGCACCCGCATGAATCGTACTTGATTTAAAAAAATGGAGCGGAGAAATATATATATGAATATCATGTGATTCAAGACGAATGTATAGCATAAGCTCCAAATGAATGAGTTGGATCGTAATAATGGGACTTGAATTAAAAGGAGGCACCCAAGGAAGAAGAATTGAAAGGGAATTTATTATCAGTGTCTTTTTATAATACTTCATGAGCCATAAAAATGACTATAAACTACTACACCCTCAGTCTCTAAATAAATGCCTGGTCCGCAGCCTTTAAAAATATGAATTTATTTTCACAATTTGAAAAAACTCATTAATATTTATTGATTTGTGAAAAAAATTTATTAAAACAAATACATCTTTTTAGATGCCTAGATTTGCGGTCCAGAAATATTTTCTCAAAGAAGGGGGGGTAAAGTGAAATGTGACACTTTAAGGGGTTCTCAGAGATTTTCTATTTTTGTTTTTTATGTGTTGGCATATATTCTCCGGGGCATACTGACAGGCATTGCTAAAGTCTTGTTGACTCAAAGTCATCGACTTTTGTTCTCGAGGATCGGGACAATCAAGAATTTCAAATTGTCCAAAGAATCCACCAGGAATTTTCCATTGTGGAACCTCTACACCAAAGTTCTGATCTGTACAGAAGAGAAGAGAGATACCTAACTCAGATATGACATTTGGCCTTGTCTTGCGTAATATGACATTTGGCCTTGTCTTAGGAATAAAAACCTAACTCAGATACATTGCCCCAACCCCCCCCCACCCCCCCCCGGCCTCTCTTTTTACAGCCTCATGGTGTACCATCTTCTTTCTCATTTCGAGGAAAGTGGCGAGCAGCTAGAGGATCACCCTTTGGAATTTCTACCTCTGTCTCTCTCTTTTAATTTCTTGTATATATAAATGATGAAGCTAGCCCATGAAGCACAAGGCCAATATATAGTTAAATCATCACAAGCTAAGTTACGACACTGGCAATTATTTAGAATCCCAATTAAAATGCCCTTCCTCCGCTCTACCACAAAACCAATCTTCTTGTTCATCCCAATACTGTTGATATCATTCCTTCTTTTTCTTTCTAATGTCTCTGTTGTTGAAGGTGAATGTACAGAAGAGAAGAATCACACATTGATAATTGGAGTTCCGGCCAACTCCCCTTTTAATAACTTTGTGAAGATAACGCCCAGTAATTCTAAGAATCCAGACGAGAAGAGTTACTCCGGTTTTTGCGTTGAAGTTTTTGAAGAGGTTCAAAGGATATTGGGTTATGATAGACCTTACGAATTTGTGGAGTTCAATGGGACGTATGATGAATTAGTTAAAAATGTCGCCGACAAGGTAATCAATCTCATCTTCGACCTCTTTTTCTTTGCATTGGTTTCGCTACATCGGAGCATCATTTTTTGTTTTATCTCATTTTGTTTTATATATCTTCAAAAATTCTACGATAGATATTCCACATTCGGATGTAAACAGTATGTATTCCAAATCGTACAGTACTAATTCATAATTTTAGACATAAATTTATCCCACCAATATTTGAATTCACAATTTTAGTAGACAAATTCATAATATTTGAACATAATTTTCATATTATCAACCTTGAATGCATAATATTGATATGTAATGAGTTTTTACGGTCTTGATAATTTGGAATTTCTATACAAATGTTATGAACTTCTATGCAAAATATTATGCATCTAAGGATCATGTTTGCGTTAGCTGTGGATACGTATTTTATATTCTGCTTCATATTCAAGATTTTAGATTTTTTAGTAAAAGCAGATAAACATGTTTACCGTGGCTGTGAAATTATAATTACGTTAGATTAAAAGCTGGTAATGTTTACTTCAAAGAGCTGGAAATCAACTTTTATTCCAGCTCAAAGTTCTGAAAATCTCAAATTCTAGAAATTTTGGAAAATCTCAAAAAGAAATGAATTTCCGAAAATTCCAAAAGCTGGTTTTGGAAATCTTATCGACCGAAAAGCTCCAGAAGCTATCCAAAACCAGTTTTGGGATTTTCAGAAATTCATTTCTTTTTGAGATTTTCCAAAATTTCTAGAATTTGAGAATCTGTTATCTAGAATTTATGATAAACACTTCAAACTGATTTTGAAAAGCTACAATCTCAAAATCAGTAAAAATAATTTTCCATAAACACCCACTATGCCTGGTAATATAGCACTTCTCTTTTATGTTCCTTTTTCTGTTTCATTATAAGTTAAGGAATGTTTACAGAGTAATTTATTAAAAAATATTGGGACAGTGACATTTCAAATAATAGATTCTTTGCAAAACAAATTTCTATTAGTAACAATTTATAGAGAATGAACCCCAAGTGCTTTTCCTGCTCGCCGATCAAAAAGAAAAAAAATGTTTATCCTCCTCGCATGTTCGAATTTTACGGAGGTCAAATATTCAAAAATTTTGGGCCACTGGAGGATCTGCTCGATTGTTAACTACGTACAAAGTTCTAGAATTAGTTGAGGTCTGGCCCGGAGATCCAGTTATCAAAGAAGAAAAACTATCAAAGATGATGTGCTGAAGTAGGACTGAATTAATTAAATGGGCAATGACATTACTTCTTAGTGAGCTTCGGTGAAGAGGACATAGTATAGGGTTCAATGCCATAATTAGTCCACCAATATTTCCTTTAGAGCCGCAGGACAAATTGGGCAGTTGGTGACAAAAATACCCACCTGCAGCCCGCGCCTAAAATTTGTCGTCAGTTGGCGATATCTAAGAAACAGATTTGAAACTTCTCCTCCCTCACTGGTCTCCGCTGCTAGTTTCGGCGGTGTGAGCATGGCGTCGGCAAGTTTAAGGGAGGAATTGGAGACGCCGCTGGATGTGTTCACGAGGAGCGGGCGGTGGCAGGACAACGGTGAGGAGTATCTCCAGTGGGCGGTGATTGATTGGGGAGGATCTCCGTCGGACGTGTTCTCATTTGGACAGGTTTGGGATATTTGGCGGAGAAGATGATACTGGAATGTGAGGATAGAGAGAGGGGGGAGGAGAAAGAGATAAATGAATCCACGTTGCTTGGGAGTGGATTGAGTGATCATTTCATAACATTTGAGATCTCTCTACTACTTACAAATTGGTTTTGAGATAAATATAAAATTTTTATATGGTATCGGAGCGGGATCCGTTCCATCCCACATTTTAAAAATTAATGATCCACACCTCACGACAACAGATCATCAAAAAGGTTGCACGATGGTAAGATCCAAAAGTAATTACATGTGACAGACCTAGAATGCGGCTGCACGTGAGGGGAGATGTTAAGAAAATGAATCCCACATCGCTTGGGAGTTGATTGAGTGATCGCTTAATAATATTTGAAATCTCTCCACTCATTACCAATTGATTTTGATTTTGATTTTGAGATTAATATAAAACTTCTACAAGTATTGTTCTCAATTGGCTTATTATCAGGTGCCTACTGTCTCTATAAAGTAAGGAGTGTTGAAACTTCTAAATGAATGGCATCTGGCTTGGTAGGAAAATTTACACAAGTTTTGGAGTTTCTAGATCAATGACATCAATTTGTAGGCGTATATCATACCATTAGTTGTAGGATTGACACAACCAAATAGTATGACACTTCAAACTTCAAAGGGTGTGGGTCCGTCCCCCAATGATGTCTGGGTCTTGGAGCCTAAAAAGGTGGTTTCCTTCATTATCTATAGGCGTAGGGAGTAAATTGTATACCGAGCTCTACTCTGTATTATTTTAAAAAATATATATAAAGTTTTCTTTGAAAATTTTGTACTCTGTATAATCCTAATAAACCAGCAAATATGGTTATATATCCAAATTTATACTCTTTTTTTTTTTTGGAATGAAATCTACATTCTTTATTATCAAAAAAATACTACAGCTATGGTAATATTTGAAAAATTAGTACTATATATAATCCCAATAAAATTAACAAATATAATTATATGTCCAAATATATACTCTTTGTTATCAAAAAATACAAAGATAACGTTAAGTTTGAGAAATTGTACTTTGTATAATTATACTAAAACAACATATATGGTCATTTGTCCAAATTTATGCTCTGTATTATTTCAAAAATAACAACATATAAGGTTATTTCTACGAAATAAGCACTTTGTATAATTAAAATCAACAAATATAGTTATATGTTGTAATCTATACTATCTAATATTGTCCCAAAAGACACCAGATAAGATTATTTATTCTCAAAATTTGAGTCTGTAAAATCGCAATAAATAAAGAGATAAGGCCGATTAAAAAAATAAATAAACAAGATTAGGTTATTCGCCCAAATTTATACTTTGCACTATTCAATAAAGACCAACAGATAAATTATGTATTATCACAATAAAATCAATAGATATGGTTATCTGGCCAAATTTATACTCGGTATAATTCCAAAAAATATCAATAGATAAGGTTATATCTGTGAACTATGTACTCTATAATTGTAATAAAATCAACATATATATTTATCTGTTCAAATCTATAATCTGTATTATTCTAAAAAGACAGATAATGTTATCTTTGTAAAATATTTGGGTGAGGTGTGTGAATGAGATCCAAATAGTTAGGCTTATTAGAAACAAATTATGTTTGTTTAGCATGGATAAAGTTATATGCGATCAACGTTATACAAATAACGTTATATGTGCGTGTTATTTGTCAACGCACCTCCATTTGTACCTATTTACTGAAATTCATCAATTTATCTACTTTTTGTAATCACAATAAAACTAACAAAAATGGTTATTTTCTCAAATTTATAATCATTTTATCTCAAAAAAGATAACAAATTGATAAGGTTATTTATGCAGAATTTGTACTTCATCCGTCCCTTTTTAAGTGTCTTGCTTCGTAACTTATTAAGGAGACATTATTATTTCGTATCAACTTTTATCTCTACCTTCTTTACTTACCCTCTATGAAGACATCATTATTACACTGTTATTCACTAATTTCAAAATGAAATATACTTTTAGCTAGGGGAAAAATGAAAAATGCACCAACTTTTACCCACTAACTTTACAAAATGGACATTTATTAAGGGATAGCCAAAAATTGAATACTGGACTCTAAAAATGGGACGCATGGAGTATTTTTTATAATAGCAACAAAATTTACAGATGGGGTTATCTTTTCAAATTTATACTTTGTTTTCTTTCAAAAAGACCAGCATATACAGTTCTCTTTGCGAATTATGTACTCTTTGTGATCTCATTAAAACCAACAGATATAGTTATTTATCCAAATTCATATTATGTGTTATCCTAAAAAGACAAACGGATAATGATATTTGTCCAAACCAACATATATGTTTCATTTTTTTGACTTCAAGCCAATTTTTTTGTTGTAAAAAAAATTGGATATAAATATTTTTTTAATTCATTTTATGAGACAAGACATATCAGGAAGTAAATTTAATTTTGCTAAAAAAATGTAAAGCTAAATTCCATTGCGTAATCATTCATAGTTGGTTAATATAACATGGACCCACACATTTTTTTTTCTTATTAACTAGAGTAAAACAACAACTAGCTAGACACGACTCATACATTTCTAATTAGAACATATTATCCATTCCCCATGAGGTTCAAGAATTCCAAGGTTTAACAACTTCAAAGAAACATATATAATTTTGTAAATCTAGGGAATTGATTTCTACACTCCATTTTTTGATAACCACACTTCCTTTTTTGAATTTTAGTGTTGAAAATGCATGTATTTTTTTGCTAAAAGACAAAAAGGAAGTATGAATATCAAAGAAGAAGTGTAGAAAACAATTCCCTAAATTTATTACCTTTAATTTTTGGGCTTAACAGTACAATAGATAAAGTAAATCATAAGGCCCCCCCTCCCCCCATACAAAACAAAACTGAACATTTAAAAATAAAAACAAAAGTAAAATGATCTATACAGTACTAATTTGAGTAGTATTTTTGGATAATGAATGGAAAGAGAAATGAGAGTAATGATTGGAGAGAGAGAGAGATAAAAAATAGAAAGAGATAGACTGAGAAATGAGAGTAATGATTGAAAAGTTAAAGAGAAAAATGAGAGTAATGATTGAGTTGAAAAATATTATTTGAGTAGAGTAGTGAAGTGAACAAGGCATTACTATTTTCACAACGTCCAATGGGCCCTAGCTTCACATGGTAGTATTTAGGACTGTAAATGAACTGAGCCGTTCGTGAACTATTCGAAGCTCGACTCGGTAAGGGCTCATTCGAGTTCGATTCATCTACTAAATAAACTGAATTTGAACCTCAATTTTAGGCTCGTTCCGTAAATAATCTGAACCTAAGCCTAACAGTATTCGGCTCGGTTAGGCTCGCGAAGTTGGGCTAAAAGTGTAATTAATAATATCTTAGGGGTTCTATCTATTAATATTGTATATTTTAGGAGTATGTGTATAATTGAAGTATTATTTTTTCTCTTCCTGGTTACTATCGAGTGTCGATACAAACGACAGATCATTTCAAAATGTTAGGGTTTTTTTATCCCACAGCCTCTCGGACCCGGGGACCCTGCCGAGCGGCACCCCTGCCGAGCGGGTGCCGAGCGGCCAATCCGGCCGTTCATCTCGGAATCAATGGCCCGAATCGAAACATCTTTTTCCTTTTATTTTTCTTTTTTTTTAAATCCGTTCGGTACCTTTATATTCGGGCCATCCAAAACACTTTTGGACGGCCGAGATGCGCTCGGCACCGCTGCCAAGCACCTCTGCTTGGCAGCATCTCCCAATCCCAGCCTCTCAGCCGGTCCTCGACATCGCCTCTCACCGCCACCTCCTCAACGGCGCCCCTCTCTCTCTCTCTCACTCACCAGGTTTTCCAATCGCCATAAGTTTTGAGGTTCCACTACTACTGGTAATCAAGCTGATTCGTTTTGATTTATTGATGGTAAAATATTTATGCCAGCAAAAAATATGTATGGGATCTCAATTTCTTGTGTTTCTATGGGGTTGCTACAGATTTCCCTTATTGGAGACTTGGAGCAAAGCTTTGTCATATACGAGGGAACTGTATTCGACCCTTAATTCGGGCCTTAACTCTATTCGTAAAAAGAACTGCATTTGAACTTGAATTTAACTCTAACGAGCCGAGCCTGAGCCTGAGCCTGAGCTTTGGGAATTTTTAACGAACCGAACTCGAACTCCATTGTCCAGGCTCGAACTGAGCCCGAGCCGAACTCGAGCCTGACCTAGGCCTTAACGAACCTATCCCGAATATCACAAGATTCGGCTTGATTCGGCTTGTTTACAGGACTAGTAGCATTCAGATATTGATACTGATAACACTACCACACGGCAAGCCTAGGAGAAAATGGATAATTTTTCAGTGCCGGGTGAGTACCACATGGTACCTGTTTGGCGCATACAAGCTGTTTACTGCGTTTTTGGACGGGTTAGACTTAGAAAGAGAAAAAGGAGAAACAAAGTGTTGGGATGAGAAGAGAGAAAAAATTTCAATCCGAGCGATTCAAAAGTGTATTGGACGGTTCGGATGTGATGAACGGATACAATGTGAAATATACCAAAAATTTCTCGGGGAAAATAGTCAGAAGTGACCACATGTCTACAAGTGGGGCCCAATCAAATTCAATTTGCAAAAGATCAGCAAACCAGTCGTCCGCACACTTTGCTCGTGCTAGAGAGAAAAGAGAAAGGGGCCAAGGGGATGGGGCGGGCGCGTGAGAGGAGGGACAGGGTATTTTTGTCCAATCAAGGACCTTCCAGTCTTCCACTGTAACAGTTTTACATCAATGGACCCCAGAATCTATTAAAACCTAGGCTAGACTAACGCTCAATAGGCGCCTATTTTTGGATGTTAGACCAATTTTTTTGTACTTTTTGTGGTAAAACTTAGGCCTCATTTCATAAATTTTTTTAAAAAATAAACAGTCTATTTTACATTTTCAAGCTAAAAAATAATGTATATGAAAAATAGATTTTTCAATTTTTTTTCATCGTATTAAAGATCACATCGAGATTTTTCAAATAAGATCTATATTACATATTTTTAGAATTCAATAAATCCATAATTTTTTAGTTTGAAATTGCCTTTTTAAAAAATAAGGACTTTTTTTCACTTCTGAAACGGGCTCTTATTTCCGGAGATTTTTGTAAAAAAGATTTACGGCGCTCAATCGTTCGCGTCCAAAGTATTTTTAAACAGTCCAGATTGAAAACCTATTTTGACCGATAAAAATTAATCTCAATCGTTGATTACGGAAACGAACAACTGCGATGGCATCGTTCCGAAAAAAACTTGTTTACGTCTCCGCCGTAAATAAATTTCACTGTACTTCTTGAATATATATTTATGGTTCCATTACTTTATTGTTTAACACATGCTCTGTGTACATGTGCATAATACATATGGAAGACTTATTGCGCTGCCGTAGGCGATATAACAATAACAAAGAAGCGATGGAAGAACGTGGAATTCACCGTACCATTTACAGAGTCGGGCGTGTCGATGGTAGTGCCAGTGAAGCCCGGCCCGAAGGAGTGGATTTTTCTGGAGCCTTTCACTTTGGGAGTGTGGTTGGCTACAGCGGCTGTTATGGTCTACACTATGTTTATAGTTTGGTTCGTCGAGCATCGGGACAATCCAGAATTCAGTGGTCCCAGATGGAATGATCAACTCGGAAATGCTCTTTGGTTCACCTTCTCTTCTCTTTTCCTTGTTCACAGTAAGGGCCCGATTGGATGCCGTATGAGTTTTGGGTGTATTATTTATGAAGGGGTGATAAGATAATAAGGGGTATTAGTTAAGAAGGGAGGGCCCACATTGATGTGACATTTATAGAGGGTGTATTAAAAAGTAGATGGTTTGGATGATGTATTAGAGAATGGGGATAAAATAATACTTGGTTTGGATGAAGGATAAATTAGAGGTATAAGAAGGGTGTATGATGTAAAAAGTTGTCAATTGACTCTTTTGTCCTTGTGCAGTATTAAATTAAATTATTGATTAGATTAAATATTTAATTCCGAAATTGAACTTTTATTAATTTTTTTCACAAAAAAGCAAAAGTAAATTAGTAAAAAAGCAAAAGTAAATTAGTTAACTAATATAATAATTAATTATTAAATATTAGAAAACGTTAGACATTTTGCACCTCATCACTCTCACTTTCTTTATACCCCACCGACCCCCCCACTTTCTCGCCTTCTCCCATGGACGACAGTGGCGACTTTCAATTTTTTCGCACGAAGACCAGAAGACGGCAGTCACACGACGGCGATCGTCCCTCCCTCTCTCCCACAAATCCGATCGTGCCTCCCTCTCTCCCACAAACAGTCAAAAAATCCGTTCGTCCCACAAGAAAAACAGGTACATCTCTCTCTTTCTTTCTACATATACATACATATTTCGTGTGTTTTGTGGTGGTAGTGGTGGTGATCTGTTGTTGTTCTTCTTGATTCGCTGTTTGTTGTTGTTGTTCTTCTTCTCGATTCGCTGTAGCTGGGAGAGAGAGAGCCGTTAGTGGAGGGGGATAATGAGGGGTAAAACAGTCCAAATTCGGGTGTATTAGGCCGGAGAAGCTATTGCAGGGCTCAGGGGTAGCAATAATTTAGTACCCCTTCCACTGGATTAGGGTGTATTCGCGTAGACGGGGGAGTGTTGAATACAGGTGAAAATAAGCTTGCCAAACCCAACTAAAACTGTCCCATCACTTCTAAACCGGGTGTATTCCACAATACACCCACCCAATGTTGCATCCAATCGGGCCCTAAGTGTAACGAGACTACGTACACATATCCAATCACCTTAATGGTGACACACCATCAATTTATTACTCTATCTGTCTTTTTTTAAGTGTTCACTACACTTTTGCGTGTCATTTTAAATCACCTATAACTCTCGATGTACATTGTTAAGAATACATAATAAGGATTTTTTTTATTTATAAATCTCAGTCATTTTTATAAGACAAATGATTTTAAAAATATAAGACATAATATACGTAGAGCGATATAAGTGTTTGAGATTCAAACATCCAAATTCACAAGCAAATACACACAATCAAAGAACAAACCAAAAATAAAAAATAATCTTAAGCAAGAAAAGAACAAGACATAGAGATTTACGTGGTTTCGACTTAAGCTGACTGCTTAATTATAGTCTATGAGGTGCTGATGTGTTTCAATATGATAAAAGTATGAAAGAGTTACGATAAGAGGCAACCCTAGCTTTGCTTTAATAGTCCAAGCAAATTTGTACATCAAAAAATCCTAAAAAAACATGCATCTCACGTTATTTCGTGTGCCCACTCGTTCGGACTAACTTGACCCTCGTCCGAACCAACTTCACTTTAGTCCAGACCAGATTTCCAGAAACTTCAATTAATTCTTCGCGGTGGTCCAGACCAGCGTCACCTTCGTTTGGACCAACTTCACTCTGATCCGGATCAGATTTTTAGAAGCTTCAAATTTGTTTTCACTCTCAACAATAAGCCATTGAAAATAGCACGCATAATGTGAATACTTAAAAAAGGATAGAAGGAGTAAAGAACACTTAGAAATTAATATGTTATGGATACTGTTTTTAACAAAACTTGGGTTTAAAGCAACTATGCTTGGAAAGAAAAGTTTATTATGTTAATTGTGCAGGGGAGAAGATTCAAAGCAACTATGCTCGTATTGTGGTGGTGGTGTGGCTTTTTCTGGCATTGATCTTAACACAAAGTTACACCGCTAACTTCACGTCAATGCTCACAATCCCACGACTCCAACCGATACGCTGGTCTCCTACAACAAAAGTCCGTTGTGAGGGTGCTGAATTTATGTATAATTACGTTAAAAAGGTGCTTCACTACCAGAGTGTGAGTCCCTTCACTTAAGAAGATGAGTATCTACGGGCGTTCGAGGTTGCCAATATCTCAGCAGCATTTCTTGAGATTCCTTATGCGAAGGTTTTTGAAAATACAAATTGCAAGGATTTTACCATGATTGGAACCATATACAAATTTGGAGGATTTGGCTTTGTGAGTACTGAACATGCACTATTTTTTATTTTTTATCTTTGCGTTTCTTTTCCTTTTATTTCATAGTTCTTGATGACTACAAATTAAGCATGTACTGGCGGTCCTAGAAATATTCTTGAAAAAGGGTACTCTTACATACTTTTACGTACAAATTTTCTATTAATTTTATGATCTACAGAAACTTTTTCATTGAAGAAAACTCGATGACTCTTAATTATATATAACCCATAACACCCTAACTATGACGGATCTCATGCTCTATTAACACATAAGTATTCTAGACAGACCAAAATTAATTCTTGATTGGTTGAACCATCGTCATTGTCAACACATCCATAATGAATTTAATTTTTTTACATTATCCTCATTCTTATTGGTTGAAATGGTATGAATTCTACTACAAAGTGATGTCATGGTTATCAAAAAGTGTACTGAAAGGATGAGATCTATCACCTATACCATTTCAACCAATAAGAAGAGGGTAACGTTCACCCTCTTTTAGAGGGTGAACATCCATAATGTAGCAACCCCTCTAGCGCCAATCCACTTCACAACAAAAAAGACGGGTGCGATCACCTATCTTGAAATTCCTGCTCCATATCTAAATGCTTTCAAACGGAAGGGAAATGCTACAATAAACACCCCTTAAAAGTTTGTACCATATGATTTATTATATAGTTCATTCATAATATTTTGGTGTGTTTCGTAACTTTTGTTCTAAAACTCGTAACGTTTCAGCAATAGAATTAGTAACATTTTCACTTTACATAACATTTTCATGCATTTCGTAACTTTAATACTTAAAAATTGTAACTTTTCAATAATAGGATTCGTAACATGTAGGATTGGTAATATTTTCACTAGGATCATAACATTTATGTTCGTCGCAATTTTTAGATGAAAATCATAACTTTTCAGTAATATGATTTATAACATTTTCTCTATTAATCATAAGATTCATAATATTTTTGGGTGCATATGATACACATTCATTATAGCATTTCCCTTGAAAGTGCCTCCCTAGAATTTGTGTTTCGAGTTTCTACCACGTCACGCGCACGGTTAGTAGTAGGAGAGCATAGGCTTAGGAACATGCACAAACCTCTAACACAAAGATGTCTTCATTCATGTTCCTATGCAGATATTCCAAAAAGGTTCTTTATTAGTTTCCAATGTCTCGGAAGCCATTCTCCAACTCTCAGAGGATGGGACTCTGAAAAGGCTAGAAGAGAAGTGGTTAACTCCCAACAAAGCGTGTTTAAAATCTTATCAGAATATGACACAGAACTATATGACGGAGGAGAATGTTGATAGCTTGAGCCTCAGAAGCTTTTGAAGCCTGTTCCTCTTCTCCATCGGCACTTCCTCTGTTTGTTTTCTTCTATTCCTCGGGCACTTACTAAGGAATTACTACCTTCATCAGTCATCTCTAGTGGCGCTTGACGTGAATGCAAGTACTGAGAGAATTTTGGTCAAGACTGTTGGAGTTGCACAGTATTTGATGAATGCCAAGATTAGAAGTTGATCATGGAGATCTGAATCCTCCGCTCGGGCTATGCCTGAAACTGAAATGAGCTAAAAACTTGGATTGTGTCTGGTGGAGAGAACTGTAACCTTTGTTTTTTTTTTGTTTTGCCACAGCGATATACATCAGCGGAGGTTAGGTGGGGTGTTAAAGTTAGCACAGGGAGACCAGAAGCTATCCATAGCCTTGGCACCCTAAAGGGCCTGCCCCCTGTGGGGCTCGAACCCAAGATTTTGCTGTGTGTTTTTTCTTTTGCCGACCCTTTGGCTCGGTTTTTCTACCAACTAGTCTCCCCAATCTGGTTTGGTCTAGTCTTTCTAGATCCGGTGAGTGTTGGTGGTGGGCGAATAATTTCTTAGATTAGGGTTTGGTTGTTTGGCCGGAGTTTTCAGCTGCATTAGGGCTTCGTTGCGTGTTTGGGCTGTGCCGGCAGTTTGCTTGTGCGATTGGGATGTAGCTCGTTTCACTAGCGGGTGCTGGTTTCACACCTGTAATGTCGTCCAGATTTCATATGTGCTTTTTGCTTGACCGATTCCTAGACCTAAAATAATGGGTTGCCCCAAGCGTAGGGCGGAAACCGACGCAGCACAATATCCGGTAAGACCGGAGTCGAATCCACAAAGACGGTGATGTGTGCTGAACAAAAACTCGGGTTGTTATAATTTAAACGGGCTCTTAGGTAGCCACCCTTTGACGATTTGGTTGAGATTAATAAAAACTAACAAATAAATAAACTTTTCAGATAATTAAAAGAGGTAAGGTCGTAGGGTTCATAGCACTTGTAACTAGTCCGGATTAACCTGCTCTATTTGGAGTTCTTAAAAACGTTTAATTTTATATTGAAATAGATACCCCGCAAGATGCGAGACCCTATGGTCGCCGTATACCCATGCGCAGCGAAGAATGAGTTTTGGACCCCCATTTTCCCGTTCACATGGGCTCCGACGATGCCCGGATTCGTCCGCGGGAAGTATTTTCCAATCTAACATCGGTTTTTCATTGTTTGATAAAAGGAGCAGTGCCCGAACTAGTCATAACGTGCTAATCACCCCACGACCCTACCAAAACGACTACTCACTGATCATTATGCATAAAATAAAAGAAACTCTAACTTGAAACATGCTGTTATTGTGCGAGATGAAAAATAAACAGAAAATCTAAATTAAACAAGAACCAACGAAAAACTTTTATTAAAAACAGAAATTAAAACTAGTTACTGAAATACGAGTAATTGAACAAGACATCAAAAACTTAAAAGGAAGAAAGAATACTAAACAATATTGCCAGAGCCTTATTCTTCGTTTCGTCCGTGCTTTTCTTTTTTCTTCCGAAAGCTGCTGTAGCCTTTTCCCTTTTTTCCTTCGTAACCTACTGTAGTGTAGGTGAATTATTTATATAGGGTTGAGGGCTTTAATTACACAAAGGCCCTTGAACTTTAAGAAATAATAAATGAGCCACTCAATTTTGGATCATTTCGCATTTTTATCCCAAACGTCTTTAAAATCTTCTTTTTATCCAAAGTCTCGGACAACGGGCTCGAGTAACCTATAAACATAAAAAGCATAAAATAAAAATCAATTAACAAAAATAAAGGACTAATAAATGTAGATTGAAGGGCCAAAATATACATATTTTGGCACTTATCACGCCCCCCAACTTACATTTTGCTAGTCCTCGAGCAAAGAAAATAAAAATAAATAAATAAAACAACTAACTAAGGGATAGATCTTTTAAACCCCCAGGTGGCCCTGGTAGGACGAGTGAAGTCTCGTGAGGGTTTTCAGCAATGATTACCCACAAAACACCGTGAATCCTGTCCACATAGAACCCAAAAACTGCAATGCAACTCATTGATACGCCAATGCCAAGAATATAGCATACGCAACAGTAGTTCTAGATGCTATCAAAACATAGAAATTAATCAGTGCATCCAAACTTAGCGTGAGTGAGTAAAGACCTAGACCACAAGTGAACCACAACCAAGTACTCTCTCCGGACCGAGTCTCGACTTCAATTCTTACCATGCCATGCACTCAACAAAAGAAAACGCTCGAAACGAGGTGCATTTAATAAACTCTCAATGTGTGCGGGCGGAAGTTTTGCAATAAAGAATCAAAGTACCCAGCACACTTAGACACGAATAGAAAGCTTTTTAAAGTAGACACATGATCTCATGAAAGGAATGTCAAGCATTAAAGACTATCTATCCATCGATCCATAACCCATTGCCCCAAAGATCAAATAGGACTTTTATTCGGTTATATCATTGGGTAAGGAAAAGTGCTTCAAAGGTTAGGATAAATCATAAGCAAGTGTCCGAAACTAGGCCAAAACAACATAGGGCAAGTATAACGATGTGCACCCTCTTTCAACTCTTTTCAAATCCGCCATATCCCTCGCACAATTCCACGATGAAACAACTTGTTTCTTTCTTGCAACAAGTGCAAGGGTGTCTTCCCTTTTTCATTCAAGTTCTATTTTTTTTTCTTTATTTCTATTTTCTCAATTTTTCTATTTTTAGCTATAGGGAAGAATACACCATATTTCAAGCACAACTCTCTCAAATACACTTCCTCCATTCTCTTCAAAAATTAATCTTCACATGATTAGCTCGCCATTCTCAAGACACAATTTGGTTGGTAAAGCTTAACAAGAAAAAGGCTCATGCAAGAGGCTCAATGTGGCTCGCAAAGATAAGTATTTAAGAAAAAGAAACAAACCGGCTCAATCAGCAAAGATGGCCTATTATCATCTCCTAGGGGCAATACAACCATATAACTTTCCATTCCCAAAAGAAGATATAATAGGCATGCATTAAGTCCCAATACTTGACGACAAAGATAATGAGATCGACAACGATTAAGCTTCTTTCTCTTTCTTTTTTTTTTTACGACAAACGAAGAGTTTATGTGACACCACTCCAAAGAAAGATAAGGCACTAAAGCTCACATGGGCATAAGTCTCCACTAATCTAGCCATTGAAAGCACTCAAGTCACAACTCACAAACAGTCAAGGTCCAACAAACGTGCAGTGCAAAGATGCTAAGAATGTATGCCAGAATAAATTTCTATCGCCAAGTTAGCAAAAAGAACTAACATGCAATATCATATTCAAGTAATGCCCAACAATTCTCAACACTAGCAACCAACAAGTAAACATTGCAATCTTCAAGTCTCAAGTAGAAAAGATCCAACAAGTATTTTTAATTTTCAATTTTTTTTATTAACAAGATAAAGAACAAAGTGATTCCTCCCCCCAACTTGAACTATTCAATGTCCGCATTGAAAGCATAAAAAAAATAAAAATAAATAAAGATCGGACATAAACAAAAAAGAGAGGAGAGATAACACCTCGGAAATGAGGGTTAAGCAGAGTAAATTAGAGAGTGAGGGATACCCCCCAACTTGAATCGAACAACCTGCAAAATGTTTAGCCTCCAAAACAGCAAGAAAAATAACTCAAAGAAATAAACAAGGTAAGAAAGAAAAATAAAATACAAAAAACCATCCACTTTCTTCACGCGAAAGACACGGGTACTACTTTTCTCCCTATTTCTCAAGCGAGAAACGGGTGGCTATACCAGACCATCAAAAAAAATATGCACATGTAGCCAAACGTGGGTTCCGAACATTTATCATGCCAACAAGAGCTAAGACAATGAACATAGTACTCCATTCTACACCTTTTATCAAGAATTGAACCCGACCATGCCATAAGATAAGATACTTCGAGTAGCACATTTGCCGAATTCGTTTTAGACATTTAAATTCCAACATATGTATAGCCCAAACTAGATTAATTTTCAAATTGTTGACAAAATCCACAAGATATGGATGATAAACTAAATTAAATTCATCAACACCAAGAAAATTAATCAGCTCCACATTTAAAAACTCTTGCAAAAGTGGAGATTCAGTAGCAGGGGTGGCACAATCTAGAGCTGAGAGTACTTGATTATTCAGTGCAATTATAGGCAATGACTCCTCAAAAGGCATATAGCTTTCACAAATAACAAACAGCTCTATTTCCTCTTTTTCTCTCGCATCAAAATCCTTAGGATGTAGCTCTATTTCCTCTTTTTCCCTAGCATCAGAATTAATATCCTCAGAAAGTGGCTCTATTTCCTCTTTTTCTCTAGCATCAAAACTGGTATCCTCAGAACTTTTAGTCAACTCACAAAATTGGAGCTTTTGGGTTAATTCATCTAAGAAATCCCAAGCGTCTTCAGGGGCTTTATCCAGGAATTCGTCAGTGGACCTAAAATCCACCTCGCATGGCTTAAGGTTTAAACCACGGCAAAAGATAACCAGAAGACTGCCAAGCTCACAATTAAAACTCGACCAAGAAAATACAACAAATTTAAATCGCTCCCAACACTGTGACAAAGACTCATCATCTTGTTGAGAGAAATCTGATAGTTCTTGTAAAAGCATATGAGTCTCATACGAGGGATTGAAAGTTTTGAAAAACTGTATGACAATTTCACTCCATGTCAATCCTGGACTCAAAAAAATAAACCAACTTTGAGCACGACCACGCAAAGATTTTGGGAATACATGTAAAAGAGCCACTTCATCGCTAGCAAAAGCTTCCTCAAGGTCATGAATATGCGAAAAAGAATTTTCTGAGGCCAAACCATAAAATATAGGAAGTGATACTGAACAATCAAATTGTTTTGTATAACCTCCATAGCACTTTGCAAAATCGGCCATTTTTTTTTTCAAAAATTTAAAAAAAATAAAAGAACTAAAAAGAAAACAAATAAAAAAATAACTACCCGAATTCTTAACACACGTTACCGTCCCCGGCAACGGCGCCAAAAATGCTTGACCGATTCCTAGACCTAAAATAATGGGTTGCCCCAAGCGTAGGGCGGAAACCGACGCAGCACAATATCCGGTAAGACCGGAGTCGAATCCACAAAGACGGTGATGTGTGCTGAACAAAAACTCGGGTTGTTATAATTTAAACGGGCTCTTAGGTAGCCACCCTTTGACGATTTGGTTGAGATTAATAAAAACTAACAAATAAATAAACTTTTCAGATAATTAAAAGAGGTAAGGTCGTAGGGTTCATAGCACTTGTAACTAGTCCGGATTAACCTGCTCTATTTGGAGTTCTTAAAAACGTTTAATTTTATATTGAAATAGATACCCCGCAAGATGCGAGACCCTATGGTCGCCGTATACCCATGCGCAGCGAAGAATGAGTTTTGGACCCCCATTTTCCCGTTCACATGGGCTCCGACGATGCCCGGATTCGTCCGCGGGAAGTATTTTCCAATCTAACATCGGTTTTTCATTGTTTGATAAAAGGAGCAGTGCCCGAACTAGTCATAACGTGCTAATCACCCCACGACCCTACCAAAACGACTACTCACTGATCATTATGCATAAAATAAAAGAAACTCTAACTTGAAACATGCTGTTATTGTGCGAGATGAAAAATAAACAGAAAATCTAAATTAAACAAGAACCAACGAAAAACTTTTATTAAAAACAGAAATTAAAACTAGTTACTGAAATACGAGTAATTGAACAAGACATCAAAAACTTAAAAGGAAGAAAGAATACTAAACAATATTGCCAGAGCCTTATTCTTCGTTTCGTCCGTGCTTTTCTTTTTTCTTCCGAAAGCTGCTGTAGCCTTTTCCCTTTTTTCCTTCGTAACCTACTGTAGTGTAGGTGAATTATTTATATAGGGTTGAGGGCTTTAATTACACAAAGGCCCTTGAACTTTAAGAAATAATAAATGAGCCACTCAATTTTGGATCATTTCGCATTTTTATCCCAAACGTCTTTAAAATCTTCTTTTTATCCAAAGTCTCGGACAACGGGCTCGAGTAACCTATAAACATAAAAAGCATAAAATAAAAATCAATTAACAAAAATAAAGGACTAATAAATGTAGATTGAAGGGCCAAAATATACATATTTTGGCACTTATCACTTTTTCGGGTTTGAACTGGGGTACGTTTGAGATTCTCTATATCTGGACCTAAATTAGTTCTCATTTGGCGATTTCGTTGGTCTTGCTTTTGCAGGGGTACTGCCTATGTCAAAGTCATGATAGTTTTGGTTCATTCTTGTATTCTTTGATCAAATCTATATTGCCTTTGAACTTTGATATGAAATGAATTGAATCTGTTCATAAAAAAAGAAGAAACAATGATTAGGCCAACTCTCGTCCCAAATTCCACCTGCTATATGCCTATATCCATCCTGAATCATGTGCCTTATCAACCATTTAATCAACGTATGTGTTTTATTACTTATTTTTTCCGGTCAAACGAAAATTCATAAAAACTTACGAAACAAAGTATTACATCAAGAGTATCGACATAATAAACATAGCATGCAAGGAAGTAAAATAACTATTAAGCCTAGTCTAAAACTTGCCTAATGTTCAGGCTATCTGTAGGTGGATAAATTCAAGTAGTGCTCTGAACAGCACTAGAATGTAGCGGCTTCACGTGCCTCTTGAACGTAACCCTAATTTGTCAACGAAACCCTTGTCCTGCAAAACAGACAAGGAGTGAGCGCACCTTTGCCTCTCGTGGCAAAGGCCCTCCGATGCCTTTGTTAGTATCACGTACTAGCAATCAAACCCTAATTATCAGTAGGAAAGCAATATGAAAGCAATGTATTGCGTACCTTTTGCCTCTAGGTTTACCTCATATTTATAGATTTGCATATGCTTGCTGGCCAAGCATCCTTGTTGCCCTAGGATTCCTAACTCGAATAGGAAACCCAGGATATCAAGGATTCTCGTTTCCTTTATCAGTTTATTTCCTTAATCCTTGTAGGACTCTTTCCATAACAAGCCAATCATCCCATACTCGTTGGGTATCTTTCTTAGATCCTATATTCTTGGGATCTCACCCTTTAACGAAATACCGGTGATTCTGGACCCTTCTAGAATGTTCCTTTCAATAGGACTTCTCTCTTTGTTCGGCCATCTCATGGCCGAATAGATGGCCTGGACCAGTTACTTCACATGTAACTGGTTCTTTACGAAACAATGGAGACCATATGCTTTCCTCATTGTTCGGCTCTTTGCCGAACAATGTATCTGAACAGTGGCATCACATGTCACTTTCCTTGTATTTTGGTCCAATAACATCTCGTGTTATTGCACCGAGAATCGTGCAACCTCTCTGGACCATTGACTTCTCATGTCACTGGTCCATAGCGTGTTGACCTTTTCTTTGACCGTGCTCGGGCCCGTTTTGTACCTGTTCGGGAATACCTCCCTACACTATCTTTGATCACAAACTCTCTCATAGCAATGGGCATTTTCGTAATTTGTGCACTGTTTGTCTGTTCGGTAGGTATGGCCAATCGTGGTGTTGGTCCAATCCATGAGATGATGGGCTTCATTTATCATCACGCTTTAGGGGTGTAAGTTTGGATTGCCTTCGTTGATCAGATTCACAAAATTAAGGGAATCCGATTCTATCTTCACGTTCTCTAGTTTCCTCTCCAATATAATTTCCAAGCCCTTATGTATGTTTTATTACTTTTACTCTACGAATAACACTAATATGTTGATTGTATGTCTAAATTAGGACTTCAAATGTGCATGTAAAAGCTTTTTCTGCATGAGTTAGAAATAACATTTCTTGATTGTGTGTGTCTATATATATATATCGGGGCGGTTCAATGGACAACTACTTAGACACCTAAAAAAACACCCCAAATCTCAATCACATAGTTCCCGATCAAATTTTTATGATCCGAACCATTCAATGTGTGCAGAATATGATTTTAAGGGTGCCCGCGAGAAATTAGCAAAAAAAGAAAGACCGGAAAGTGCTTATTTTAAGCAGTTTTTAATTGAACCGTTCATTAAATCTAAGTTAAAAACTGCTCAGATCAAGCTCTTTTCGGTCTTTTTTTTGCTGATTTCTCACGAGTACCCTTAAAATCACGTTCTGATCACATTGAGCGGCTCGGATCATCAAAATTTGATCGGAAACTATGAGGTGTTTTTTTAGGTGTCTAAATAGTTGTCCATTGAACCGCCCTATATATATATATATATATATATATATATATATATATATATACAGTCCGGTTCCTATCCACACCTCTTTTCGTCCGCACCCGTCCACACCTCCCCTTTGAGCGTTCGAACAAACTGCTTGACGAGAGGATCACCATCAGTTCTAACATTGCTGCACGTTTCAACAAAATGGGCAATGTGCTGTTTTGGATTGCCCTTGCCATCAAATTGCTGAAACTTCGGTGGTTGATAACCAGTAGGCATCTTCAAAAGGTCGATCCTTCTAGTATAAAGCTTAGCATAAGTAGAAGAAGATTTTGGCGCCTACTCATACTTCTACTTGATGGTGCCTAGAATGAAATCCTTCAGTTGGTCTATGGGAATCGAACCCTCCCCAGAAAGCGTGAACTCTTTTGATATTGCCTTTAGTTTGTTTGAGGATTCAACTTGACTTGATTCCCCTTTACTTTCGATTCTGCTTTTGAGGGAGGCGATTTCAATGTCATGTTCTTCTAAGGTTTTTGACATTCCCTCAACCACTTTGGCTAGGTTAACGACTTGTTCTTCTAGGCTGATCGCATTTGTTGCCATAACATCATGACTGAAGAATTGGTAAGCTTGGCGGGAGCATTGAATTTTGATTGAGGAGTGCTTTTGGAAGAGTCAGAGTCAGAGTCAGAACTGCAACTGCTCAAATAGCCATCTTCTAGGTTCTTCTGAATTTCTGAATCAGTCTCCTGAGGCATAGAGGGATCTTCAATATCGGTTGCCGCACACTTCATTGCTTCTATGGTAAAGATGACATCCTTCCCTTCTGGTGAACTTGACAGTGCTTTCAGCCGATCAGCCTCAAACATGGGATCTGAAAGCAAAAGTGAGGCTTGGGCAGTAGCCTCGGCAGCAACTTTCACCTTGCTTCGAGTTGTTGGACCAGCACTTTTAAAGTGAGATCTGGTAGCAGCAGCAACCTTCACCTTGCTTCGAAGTGTTCCACCAACACCTTTAGCGCAAGATCCAGAGCCAGTTTTGGCAGCGGTTGAAGATTTGGAGCGTGGAACTGGAGCTTGAGGAGCCTTTGAATGGGCAGTCCTAGGAACCATCGAGAGTTTGTTGATTTGTTGAAGAGAAGAGATGAGAGGCAAAGATTGTCCCACCGGGCGTGCCAAAATCTGTGGAACATAAATTTCGAGTCTACGAAAAGACGGAAAAAATGTTGAACAAGAGTCAATTTAATTAATTGAGAAAATTAGGGTTTACAATCTCTGATGTATTTCCTAATCAAAGAAAATAAAGTCTTTTGATTCTTCTCTTCGGATGTTGAAACGAGAGCTTGATGTTTTATCCCGAATCGAATGGTGGAATCTTCTCCAAGATTTGTGAAGAAGATGATGACTTGGGTTGAATGTTCTTCGAGGCTTTGAGGCTTCGATTCGAAGAACCTTCTTGTTGGATGCAGACTTGAAGAATTGTGAAGGACTTGAGGGCTTAGATCGTCAAAGCTCTGGAGCTTGTATGCTTGAATGTCTAGATGGGAAAATATGAGAGGAGAGCGCTTCTATTTATAGAGATGTAGGATGGAGAGTCATGACCAATCTCTACTCCTTCATAATATTTATCTCCCTTTAATTATTTCTTTATTTAATTTAGATTCAATAATTATCCTTATTTCCTTTATTTTAAGAAAGAGAATTATTTGTGAAGAGAAACAAAAGTATTACTTTACCAGGTGGCTTAACTTGATTGGCCGAGCTTAATAAAAATAATAACTACGTTACTTAGACACGTGACACCATTTGATTGGCTCATTTGAATCACTTTGACCTTTGACCTCAAGACACATGGCAACATTTGATTGGTCATTTATGGTGCCCTATTTTCCAGGTCCCTCAACACGCACTACAACAAAAAACACCAATGGTGACACCATTTGGTGCTTTTTGGTGACAAAAAATTGGTGTTGACACAGAATATACTCAACGGTGACAAGCAATTTTACTGTTTGTCACCAAAAACCTTTGAGTAACCAGGCTAAATAATGAGAAGATTTGGTGACAAAAAATTTGTCACCGAAGACAAATTTCGATGACAAATATAAAGTTGTCACCGAAAGTTCTGAATTTTCGCCCACCCGGGCTCCAATTCATTTTGCCGCGCTTATAAGAAGTAAAATAATTTTTTTTAAGTCAAAATGACGTCGTTTCAGGTCCCTCAACACGTACGTGACAACGTCTGATTGGCTGAAAATTTTACATGCCTACATACGTACTTAACAACTACTTGTGACCCATTGTATTTGTAACCCATTGTAGATGGATGAAGGAGATACTTGTAAAATAGCCTCATTCTTCCATGCCCAGACTCCATATATGACAATCTTGACTGATTGACTACCCAGACTAGCTTGACCTTAATTTTGTAGGGATTGACTTGTTCTCCACAATTAACTAGTGGTTCGTATGAAAGCCGTTGGGATTCTTTGTCTACTCTTAAATTTTACATAGAATCATGGTTTGAACTATTGGTGATATGTATGCAGACAAAATACCGTATGGTCGGGTATTGCCTACATCGATCAAACTACGTACTTTGGTTGGTATGCAAGTAATTATTGATATAAAATGTTAAAATTCTCCTTATAGATACCGTTTAATAAGGGAAGTGGATCCTTTCTAGTTCTTAATTAAATAGTAGTCTTGTTCACCGAGTTGTACATGTGATAACTTTTTGAGTTCTATTTTGATGATCGAGATCATTTATCACTATATAAATCTGGTCCAGATCATCAGTCATGCTAAATATTATGTCAATAGGATCATTTCATATGATTTCAAAGATTGAAACATGAGCAAAATTTTTGGATTATATCATTTTCAAATTTTCTCAGTAATTTTGTTTTTTTGGTGGTGGAATAAACGACTCATATCTACACTAATACTGCTATTAAACAATAAAAAAATTATCCTTAATCAAAAAAATTATACCTTGACCCATCAATCTATCTTTTGGTATCAGTACTCCAGTCAGTTGCTCTTCCGTCCGAATTCAGGTGTTAAATTAAGCTCTAATGAGGCATGCCTTTGGGAATAATTTATGACAAAACAACACCCATTTTCCCTTGGACATTGCAACATAATCATTTCATTGATTCATACTTAATATATATAAATTTTTTTGATAAGGTGCGAGACTTTTATTAAGCACAAACCAAAACGAATACATAGTTAAGGAAGAAATCCCAAACCAAAACATCATAAAACTACTGACTATATATACAAGATGAAACTATATATTCAAAAACAACTACGTATATATACCGCTAGATCTAGATCTTGGCAGGAAAGGCCCCAACTTGAATTGATTGCATAACTGTTCTGAGAAGGCTTCACCATTATCTTATAGCTCAAGAATCGCCTTATGTCATTAACAATTCTGGTATACAGTTGAACTGCATCAATAGCTTTCCCTTGAAAGATGCAAAGATTACGTTCTGGCCAAATTAAGGGCGTATACATAGTTTAATTCAAAGAACATGCTTAATTATCTCTGTGAACCATTTGTTTTGAGGGCCCACCATAGATCCAATTCTGATGATCCTAACATTGATCGTCCATGAACGATATAGAAATCTATTAATGCTAGCATGACTTATATTGGACAGAGCTGACAAAGTGGCAGGGCAGACCTAGTTTTCTTATTCTTTGCTTCTTGGGTTGGGGCCTTGGTGGGGTGTGTTTTCGTTTTTGGGTGGGGGGTGTCTTGTCTTGAATGGGGTTGGGGGTGTCTTTGTTTGTGGGTGTGCGGGGGTGTCTTCTTGTGGTTTTAAAGCTGGGGTGGCTCTGTTGGGCGTTGTTTGGATTGATTTCTTGTCAATCCTTGGAGCTTGAATAGCTTTTGATTGACGTGATGTAGGATTTCTTTATTAATATAATATTTCTTTTTCGTCTTTCAAAAAAAATATTGGTCTTGAAAAAATAGAAGACATACATTGTGACTCTTCACTTTTCAAGATGAATGTACGACGACATAAGATCCAAATGAAGGAGTTGGATCGATCATAGGCCTCAAGTGACAAAGATTTAAAGAGAGAGGCATACATGTTCTTTGAATTAAATGGTGTATCTTAAGAAGAAGAGTTAAAAAGGCATTTACTAAGGGGTTTAACATATATCAGCCCCCTTCTAAACATATATTAAACATAAGCCATAAAAATGATTATAATACTATATATCTCTACGAATGGAGCATTTCAATTAATTTTGATTGGGTTTCGAAGTCCAAATCTGGACGGAAGAGTAACCGGAGGGGCTAAAAGGATACGAAATGATAGATCAAAGAGGGCAAGGTCAAGGTGCAGGATTTTTTTGATGTAGGGGGTAAAGTGGAAAATGTGACAATGCAAGGGGCTTTGCCAAGTCTTGTCGACTCTAAGGCATGGACTTGGTTCTTGAGCATTACTATTCAATATATTTGAACTTTCCCCACGCGCAGAGTTTCAAATTCTTACGTCCCAAGAATTATTCTCTCTCTCTCTCTCTCTCTCTCTCTCTCTCTCTCTCTCTCTCTCACATCTATAAAACTCTATATAAATGATGAACCATTAGTTCAATAACTAACTCATAAAGTACGACTCTTGCCATCATTTTAAATCCCAAAAAAATGCCTTTCCTCCACTCTAGCACAATTAAACCAATCCAGTTGCCCATGCCGATACTGTTGACATCATTCCTTCTTGTTGTCTCTCACGTCTCTGTTGCTGAAGCTGTTTATTGTGAAGGATATAATGAGAATGACACATTTACAATAGCAGTTCCAGGCAAGGCCTCTTTTAAAACCTTTGTGCACAAAACGCCACATCTTGAGAATCCAGACCAGAAGAAGAATTACTCCGGTTTTTGCATTGATGTTTTTCAAGCGGCTCTGGAGCGATTGGGTTGTGATCTGCCTTTCACATATGTGGAGTTCAATGGGACGTATGATCAATTAGTTCAAAATGTCAGCGACAAGGTAATCAATCTCTCTTCGACCTCTTTTCCTTTGCATTGGTTTCATGACTACGTTGGCCATTTACCTTTTTTTGCCAATGTGTACTATTCGGGACACAATTAACTTACCCTGTAATTCATGAATACATATAATTTATGACCGCAAAATTTATCGAAAGGTTGCATATAAAAGATTAATACAAGTTAAGAGACACAGTGATCCCCATAGATCTATACCAAATGAAATGAATAGAAAAGAACAAAAGAAACATAGTACTCAATTTTTAACGGGTCAATTTCTTCTCATTTTTCCAAACCCAAGTCCGAATATAGATGGAATTTTTATTATTTATTCAAAAACAATTTATTGTAAGTTAATTTTTTTTTGTTTAATATTTGTATTTTTTTCCTAATGTGTATTTGCAACAATACTAATTTTGTACCAGCAAGATAATGAGGTTTAATAAATAAATTTTATGTTTTAAAGTTAATTAAAAACATAACAAATAAAAGAATAATAGATCTCCTCTTAGTTATCACATTTGATAGTAATGAAATCAAAAAATACTAAAAATAAATATTGACATATATGTTATATATTAGATATTCCCAATATATTTTGAAAAATATGTCTAGTGCAATTGGTCAAATACGCGCGCCCATGGATATGGTTGGTTGAAAGGCCCAGTTTCGAAACACAGGAGGCGCCAGAAATTTTGTTTTTTCCCATATGAAAACGAAATTAGCAACAAATTGCCATTGTTACCTATTGGCGACAAAAAACCAATTGGCGACGAAATTTCTATATACTTCCTAAAACAGATGCTCTAAAAAAGAAAAATCAATAAGTTACAATTCAATAATAAAGGATACAAATTAAAATATGATTTAGTCATGGAATTTGCCAAAAATATAGACCTTACAGAATTACACTTATATGCATGTCATATTGGGTTTTGAGGTCCAAATCTGGACGGAAGAATCCAAGGGGCTTGGAGATACTTCTGTGTGCCTTAAAAAAAAGGGTACGTAGTGACAATTAAATTCTTCAGTATATGTTATTGTTTCCATATTTTTCAATGTTTTAACATATATCCTTTACAACATGTGTGGATTATAATTACGAAATGGAAGAATTATAGCGCCGCCGTAGGTGATATAACAATACTAGCCGAACGTTGGAAGCCGGACGTGTCATTCACCGCACCATTCACGGAATCGGGCCTAACGTTGGTGGTTCCAGTGAGGCCCGGTCCAAAGGCGGGGATATTTCTCAAGCCTTTCACTACGGGGATGTGGTTGGCTACAGCGGCTGTTTTGGTCTATACAATGTTCATAGTCTGGTTCGTCGAACGTCAGTCCAAGAACGAAGAATTCTGTGGCCCGTTGAGCAATCAACTTGGAAATGCGCTCTGGTTCACCTTTTCTTCACTGTTCCTCGCTCACAGTAAGTATAACGAGATTGATTAAATTCTATACGCGTGTAACATGAACATAGGGGTTTTGCATATCCAATCAAAGATGACACGCCCTAAATTCATTGAAAACACTAACAAAATGGATACCATTTTCGACTATGGGTTTTTCTGGTAGTGAATAAGTTAAATAAGGCAACTAATCGGATCACCAGAAAAAAAAAACGCATCTTCAAGAAAAAAAAAGTTACAGCGTATTCTTGAAAATTCTTTTTTTTTTTTTGCTCGGCAAAAGAAATATTATTATAGCTCAAAAGGATACATCGAGAAGGAGCACCTTAGCCATCAAACATATAATTTATATATGTACCTTTTTTCCTTGCTGTCATGAAACACGATCTAAAAGTACTCAATTTTGCCGATCAAAAAATAATTTAAAACCGGATAAAAAAAGAGTAATCGACTTTGATTCTATGATCTTGAATCAAACAACCATTTTTCTTTCTAATGATGATGTGAATTTTCTGGTCAATTACCGTTTTCCTTTATTTTTTACCAATCGTTCAATATTTGAATTGTGCAGGGGAGAGGATTCAAAGCAACTACGCTCGGATTGTGGTTGTGGTGTGGCTTTTCTTGGCATTGGTCTTAACGAGTAGCTACACCGCTAACCTTACATCAATGCTCACAGTGTCACGACTCCAACCGAAACAATGGTCCCCAAAAACAGTCGGTTGTGATGAAAATGCATTCATGCCGAAATACATTCGAGACGAGCTTAACTTCACGAATATTATAACTATCAAGGATGAAGACGAGTATCAAGCGCGCTTCAAAAATGGCAATATATCGGCAGCATTTCTCGAGAACCCTTATGCCAAAGCTTTCGTGAACACATATTGCAGGAATTTTACCCTCATTCCAACCAAATATAGCTTTGGAGGATTTGGCTTTGTGAGTATTGAACACTAGTTTATTTTTATTTATTTATTTTTGCACTTGTTTTATTCCAAAGAACTTGATGACAATAAAGCATATAGTGGCGGTCTTAGGAGGCTCATGCAAGCTCTAATAACACACACAACAAAGTAACCAGAATTGAGTTTGAGTACTCTTGGATGGTTGAACCATCATCATTATTTTTTTTACTAGGCAAAAAGAATTTATTTATCTTTATAAAGGATTACAAAAATTAAAAAGATCAATGACACACCAACAAGAAGCCTCTCGAGACCTAAGGGAAGGCAAGAAGCCAGCTGAAAGAAAAAACTCACATAAACCAAAACAGCCCAAAACAATCAGCCGAAAGAAAAAAACCCAAAAGCACCGAAAGAAAAACACCCCAAACCCTAGCACATATTAATGCAACAAATCCTCTTGCAAATCCATTTCATATCATAATACTATAAAACGGACAGATGTGATCACCTATCTCGCTATTCTAGTTATAGAAAGAGTCCCCTACCCTTTCCTTTCTTAAATAGTAATACGGCATTATCTTTAACTATATATATCTAGGTTTCAAAAACGTAATGTTACTTAACCTTGGTTAGCTTTGTTAATTTTTCATTAAAATATTTATTATTGTTAGGATTACCAGAAAAGGAAAGTTTAAAAAGAAAATCAAGAGCAATTTTACCGTCGAGAAACTTCTTTTCACTGCTGGCAAAAACAACAAGTAGGCCTATTAGGTTTTGGGCTTGTCCCTTCGGGTGTCTCCTTGGTTGGCATCTTGTCAATTTAGGGATTGGATATGAAATTGGGCATTTGTTGCTCTCTCCTTGCTTCTGTTAATCTTTGTATTTTCTTCGAAGATTAATAAAAATAATTCGCTATTCAAAAAAAAAACAAGTAGTTGAAATAGATGTCCTCAATTTTTTCAATCAAGGGTGATGTGTCACTTCTTAATTGTACATGCTTAAATTCCTAAGTTTATGCAGCACGCTTTTACAATAGAATTATCTTCATTCATGTTTTTTTGCAGATATTTCAAAAAAAATATTCTCCATTAGCCGCTGATGTCTCAAAAGCCATTCTCCAACTCTCACAGCTAGGGGAACTGAAAAGGCTGGAAAAGAAGTGGTTAACCCCCAAAAAGTGTTCACAATCTCAAACTACGACGGAGGATGTTGATAGCCTAGAATACTCTGAAACTTGGATGGACGACGTTGATAGCCTGGACCTCCTAAGCTTTCGGGGCCTATTCTTCTTCTCACTCGCCACTTCCTCTGTCTGTTTTCTTCTATTCCTGGGGCACCTACTAAAGGACTATATATACCGCAGTCCTAAGCCAGTGGCAGACATGAATGAAAATAATGAGATCGTTTAGACCAAGGCCACGGCCGCGTTTAGAGATTGTATAGTTCCATCCTTTCCTACATTTGTAATTATACTTTCTCCGTTCCATATTGAGAGTTTCATACTTTCTCTCTCTTGCCATTTTTCAAATCAAAAAATCAACTACTTCCATGTATAATTTTTCGAATTTTTTCGCACCTTATTAAAGATCTCGATTAGTACTTTAATTTGGTGCGAAAAAATTCAAAAAATTATACCCGGAAGGAGTAGATTTTTTGATTTAAAAAATAACATGACTTTTCGCAGTAAACTCTCAATATGAAACGGAGGGAGTAGTAAATAAGAGATGGACTGCTAAAAGTTTTTTTTTTGCTCGGCAGGACTGGTAAAAGTTTGCACTTTGTTATATACTGAGTTGTTTTCGTTATTATAGTAAATTCGTCATTGTTTTGATTAATATGCTACTAAAACTTTGCACTTTGTTATATATACAGAGTAGTTTTCGTAGTTTTGTCCAGATCAAAGACACAGAATGACAGAACTCCTCCGGTTTTTGTTTTTGTTTTTGTTCTTGTGCTAAGCAAAGAAAGATTTTGTTAATTAGTGAAGGCGAAGTACAAACACTTATTAAAATGGATATTGGGAAAAAGGGCATTACAATCCCATGAGTATAAAACTAGGTTGGCAGCTATATGACGACCCAAAACTGCAAAAAAAAAGAGGGATGGCAAGGAGTCAATCCAAACACAAAGCTTGAAAAGATGCAAAAAGAATACATAGCGATCATAAAAAACCGGCCAGCACGACAACACGCGCCTTGACCTGTAATTAAGTAGCAACCCAAAAAAAAAAACCTGTAGCATCCCATATCTTTAATTCCATCCGAAGAATAATACCGGGCCTCAGATTAGACTTTAATCATCAACACATAAGCAGTAGCATCACTCGAGAAGAAACCTTTAGATAATCAGCAGCAACACATCACCAAAACTTAATCTCCCAAAGAGGGATATATGGAACCAATTAGACCTCACAGGCTCACACTCACAAATGGGTTAGAATATCTTAGCTAGGAAATGTTTACGATCATACTTCAACTGGGTTAGAATAAGAGGTGTGCAATAGAAAAGAAATGGCATATAGGAACTTAACAGAAACGTCGAGTAGGTTTCCTTAAAAAGTTGAAATCACCGAAAAAGACTAACAGACGAGAGACATTAACGTTTCAATTGTATTTATGGAATTTTCTCCGTTTCTCCTCGAAATTATTATCCATATCTTTATATAATCTATCTATCTATACTCTTCTATAAACTGTTTGTCGACTTTTTTACATTCCCAATCTACCCCTCCTAACTTTGAGTTGAGTTTTGTTCACCCTTCACTTAAAGAGGGTGAACATTACCTTCTTTCCTATTGGTTGAAATGGTGTGGATCCCACCACAAAGTGATGTCATGCTTACCAAAAAGTGTATTGCACGGGTGGAACCCACACCATTTCAACCAATAAAAAGGAGGGTAATGTTCACCTCCTTAAAAGGAGGATGAACAAAATTGCACTCCCTAACTTTCCTCCCAAAACAGTCACAACTCTTCCCTCTCCAGACTCCCAAACAACGCACCCCAATTCCAAACGGTTCCCCCAGCTATACCTTCACATCTCCCCACCGCTTCAAATGAAAACCCACCCGACCCCATTTCGTCCCACCTCCATCTCTAACCACCAAAATTCCACCGTTCTTTTTTTTTTTTGATAGGCAAAAATTTTATTAAGAAAACTTGACAAAGAGTACATCAAGTTGGAGGGATTTCACCGTACTTCCCTAGACCACAAGAGTTTCGGCCACCGGACAGCCACTGGAAACCATTAACCCGCTAAAGTTTTCGGCAATTCAAACCCCCACTATACCTCCATACCGCCTGAGATTCGGACGCCGGAAAGAATTAACCAGTAAGTGCAACTTAAATAATTGTCCGACCCACATCTCTATCTTCATACATATACATATCTGCATTTAACTGTGCTTCCTAATTAATCATAGCATAACACACACCAACTATTCGATAGAATTACACAACTTTAATTGGTGTTAGATTAAAGGATTTCCTGCCCTACTTAGTACCAAAAAAGGGGAGTGGTTGTATTTACGTGTGTGAGATCAGTTCTAGGTATGAAACCCAGTCGTGCGCCCAAGTGTTTTTTTTTTTTTTTCTTGATAAGTACCCAAGTTGGTTTTTATGGGAACTGAGACCATTCTCCTATTTTCTTCCGGAGTGATTCCGTCTTTGGTATGTCTATATGGTCACAAGTGGTTGCATCTTTTCCTGTTATGACTATGGCCGTGCGAATGGTTTGGGGTTTTATACCCATGTGAATTAAATCTTCTGAACTCTGAAGAATTTACTCTACACTCAGATTTGTGTTTAATTATGTTTTGAACGGTCCTTTGATATGTTAGGTTAGGACAATTAAAGGGTTTATTATTATTGTACTCCCCTGCTTCCTAATGCACGACAGCATGATGCACAACAATCGTACAATACAATGTGTTTTGTTATTGTAATAGTCGCAATATTTGGAAAATACATATGGAAAAGTGGCAAAAAATGGAGAGAGAGAGGGTGAGAGACAGAGCGAAAAGGAAAGGTCACGGCGGCATGGATAGTGGAAGGGACAATGGTGGTTGGATCCCTGTGATAAAGAATCATAGGGTCTCGGCAGAGAAAAGGAGAAGGTCCGAGGAAACATTTACCCTTTTCGTGGACAATATTCCTGAGGTAAAGGACCAACAGTGGCTGCAGAGCACGTTAAATAAGTTCGGGGTGGTTAAAGATGATTTTATTCCATGGAAGAGAAGCAAACGAACAGGAAACAAATTTGGTTTTGTTAGGTATGACTGCCATGTGTCTGTTGGCATGGCAGTGTCTCGAATGAATGGGGTTTGTTGGAAACATGTGTGAAAGATTAAGTCTCACATCGGATAAATAAAAAAAGAGTTGGACCTAAATATACAATTGGATGGTTCGCCACTTACAAGGCTTAGCCTTTTAAGTGGATATGGGTCATTCAATGTATATTGGGTTCAGGCGATGTGGTGTGGACTTTGTGGATACTCCCCAACGGATTGGGCCTGCGCGCACACGGAAGACCTCAAGTGGATCAGACTCCCAACAATGTTATTAGAGCCGATGGTTGACGATCTTTGGGCAGACTCAAATCGATTTGGTGGACTTGCACGGGGACTCTTGGTGGAGCGAGAAAAATCCAAGGTGGCTCTCCTTGGAGCAAGGATGCAGGCGGAGCGCTGCATGGAGGCTCTCGATGGAGTTAAGGGGTTGGCTCTCGATCGATGGAGTAGGTGCGGTGAAGTCCGGGGTTAAATCGGTGTTGGAGAATAAAGATCATGGATCAAAGGGGAGTCAAGAGGATCAAATCGAGGGGGAGCTAGGCCCAATGGATGGTTCACACATGAGGGGGAGATTGTTGGGAACATGTGTGAAAGATTAAGTCCCACATCGGATAAATAGAAAAAGAGTTGGACCTTAATATACAATTGGATGGCTCACCACTTACAAGGCTTAGCCTTTTAAGTAGATATGGGTCATTCAATGTATATTGGGTTCAAGCGATGTGGTGTGGACTTTATGGATACTCCCCAACGGATTGGACTTGCGCGCACACGGAAGACCTCAAGCGGATCAGACTACCAACCGGGTTTGGGTGGACAATAAAAGGTTGTTTGTTAAGGAGGCTTGCTTTGGCCACAATGCAGAGCAAAAGAATCAGACGGTACCCAGATTCCACAAGAACAAGGTTATGACCAGCAAAGGGGTAAGCCCCAGTCTACATTCAGGGGCTGGGGTGAGAAACAAGGATAAGTTGTCAGGGTATGCCACTCAATGCGTGGTCGGCAAAAACATTCAAACGGATTGGAGAACTATGGGGTCATTTTATTATGTTGGATGATGAAACTATGAAGGATCGTTTTTTTGCTAAAGGTAGAATCCTAATAGCAACGGAACATGCTTCAAAAATTGATAGATGGATTAAACTAGAGGTGCAACGGGTGGTGTATGATGTTAAAGTGATGGAGGAATCGTCCATTATTAATCCTGGCGAGATAAATATGGTGCAGAGTTTGGATGAGGTGAAGTCAGTGCAAAGGAGAGACGGCGAGGGGGAGAACTTGGATGAGGAAGAACAGCCGGACTACGGTCACCGCATGCAATTCGCGGTGACCGTCCACCGCACGTCTTTTGGGACTCATTCCGGGTCTCAAAAAAATACAAAAAAATATTCATAAATTTTAAAATAGTATTTTATGGGACCCTGTAAAAAATCAGTTCTAACGGATATCGGTAGATATGTTTTTTGAATTTGTAGGACGAAACTGCAAAACTAAACAGTTTCGTTCCTACGAATTTCGAAAAAACATATCTACTTGTATTCGTTGGAGCTGATTTTTTATAGTGTCCTGTAAAATATTATTTTAAAATTTATGAATATTTAATGCTTGACAGGGACATTGCTCAGGATTGTTCAGATGATTTTGAATCCGTCGTGGGGGACTCAGTGAGCCCGGTTGAAGGTGTAGGCAGTGGTTCGGACCATTTGGCCCATGATGCCAACTTGGGCTTTGTACAAAATACAGTGGGCCTTTTAGCCCAAGATGGGCCGTGTTCTCCAAATTGCGAGGTGAGGGAGCTGGGCTTGGGCCTAGTGAATTTTCAGCCCGAAATTGAATGGGGTTTTGTCGGCTGATCCAAATAGGGGGTTACATACTGATCACTTGGAGCTTTTTCCCCAACTCGGGGATCCAAACCAGAGCACAACTAATCTGTCTCAGCGACTCAGTATCAATCTCCTGGTGGATCTGAATGACGCGGATTGCCGGAAAAGGAGGCGAAGACAACTCGCAAACCTCATCCAAATTCGTGAGGAATTATCAAGGGAGCCCAGCATAGTGGAGGTTCCTTCATCTACATCGGGGGAAATTGAAAGCAATCCAAGCATCGCTATGGAGGTCACAGCATCCATGGCAGTCAGAGGTGAGTTAGACATTCAATTTTTACCTAATGATGTTGTTTTGAAGAAGATGATTGAGCTGGAAATTGAGGAATACGCTTGCCTCCGAGCGAGAGAAGGTCAGAATTAGTCTCTGGGACTGATTTAGTGGAGTTTTCAAAAGGGCACCTGGGTTTTTATGCAGATAATTTCATGGAATGTTAGAGGCTTGGGGAGTGTTGTAAAAAAGAGATTTTTATCTAAACTTATTAAGAAAAGAAAACCGGATATGATATTTGTGCAAGAAACGAAGCTAGAATCGATGGAGAGGATAGCCGTCCAAAGAATGTGGGGCTGCTCTAATATGGACTTTGTATGCTCGAATTCTGTTGGAGCCTCAGGGGGATCGCTTATCATTTGGAACAATGATTTTTTTAAGAGTGCTGCTACAGGTACAGAAAATTGGGGACCGAATCCGGACCGACGGCCGCCGGCGAGCCATCTCCGGCCACCGGACGGCCGATCCGAGCCGTCCAAAAATTCTAAAAAAAAAAACCGAGGGGCCCTTCGCGGGAATCAACGTCATCCGAGGTGTGTAGGGTGCTTGATCGGAGCACCCCTTTTCGTGTGTATATGTATTATTATACATATACACACGAAAAGGGGTGCTCCGATCAAGCACCCTACACACCTCGGATGACGTTGATTCCCGCGAAGGGCCCCTCGGTTTTTTTTTTTAGAATTTTTGGACGGCTCGGATCGGCCGTCCGGTGGCCGGAGATGGCTCGCCGGCGGCCGTCGGTCCGGATTCGGTCCCCAATTTTCTGTACCTGTATCATTTTTGTTTTTTTAAACCTTCTAATGTTATTGTCCAGCGTTTTTTTTGTTCTTTTACAGGGTGTGCTTTATAATTCATTTCCGTGTGTCTTGGTAAATGTTTATGCCCCTAATGAAGTGGCTAATAGAAGGGAGTTGTGGGAGGTGCTCCTGGGGTTTAAGGTTAATCTTCAAGTCCCGTGGTGTATAGGGGGGGATTTTAATGAAATCAAAGAGGTAAGTGAAAGGGTCAGGTGCAATAGAATGGAGAGGGGTATTAGGGATTTCTCAGAGTTCTGTTTCAACATGGAACTAATGGATTTACCTATGATAGGTAGGAAATTTACTTGGACCAACTATCAAAATCATGCCTTTCATAGTCGCTTGGATAGATTTCTGGTATCCCAACAATGGTTGGAGAGGTTCAAAATTCTGCCGTGGGGTTTGCCGAGACCATTATCTGATCATTGCCCAATCGTAATTCAGGATGATAGTAGGGATTGGGGGCCTAGGCCTTTCCGGTTTCTGGATATCTGGCTTTCCAATCCCAATTGTAGGAGGATCGCTAGAGAAACGTGGGATGACGTTCACGTGACCGGTTGGGCTGGTTTCATTTTTGTGCAGAAACTTAGGGCCATTAAAGACAAGTTGAAGGTGTGGAATAAGGAGGATTTTGGAGATATAAATTGTGCACTCCAACATACAGAGGCTGAACTCCACCAACTGGATGTCTTAGCGGAGGAGAGTCAACTTACTACAGAGGAGAAAGCCACGAGATGCAAGACAAAATCTGAATTCTGGAGATTGACAAGATTGTCTGAATCATTCTGGAGGCAAAAATCTAGGGTGAACTGGTTGAAATTGGGACACAGAAATACCAGATTCTTTCAAGGAATAGCTAACTATAGATTCAAAAAGAACATGGTGGGATCTATCAAGGTGAATGGAAGAGTAATAGAGGAACCTGAAGAGATTAAAGAAGCTGTAGTGGAGTACTTCATGAATAACTTCACAGAGGAAAGACAAAATCGATCAGTTTTGGGCGGAACTTTCCTTACACGCTTGAGTGCGAATGCTGCTTGTCAACTTGAAAAACAGTTTGAGGAGGGGGAAGATTGGGGTTGCACTGAAGGATTGCAATAGTCTCAAAGCTCCAAGCCTTGACGGTTTCAACTTTTCTTTTGTTAAGAAAGGCTGGGATTTCATGAAGGATCTGGTACTACAATTTTTTGCTGAATTCCATGAGAACGGAAAGTTCACCAAAGGTATAAACTCAACTTTCATTGCCTTGATTCCTAAGGTGGACTGTCTTACATCTTTTAAAGATTTCAGACCCATTAGCATGGTGGGTTGCATTTATAAAATGTTGTCTAAAGTGTTGGCCAATAGGTTTAAATTACTCCTCCCAAATGTCATTGGTGAGACTCAGGCTACTTTTGTTGGAGGAAAACAGATTTTGGATGGTGTCCTTATTGCCAACGAGGTCATTCATAGTTCGAAACAAAGTGCTCGAGGAGGTCTCATCCTCAAACTAGACTTTGAAAGGGCTTACGACTGTGTCAATTGGGGCTTTCTATTTGACTTGTTGGTGAAGGTGGACTGTGGTGGGAAATGGTGTGACTGGATTAGAGAATGTTGCTCCCCAGTTTCTATGTCTGTCTTGATTAATGGCTCTGCGTTAAAAAAATTCCAAACTCAGAAGGGAATTAGACAAGGAGACCCCCTTTCCCCTTTTCTCTTCAACATAGTGGCTGAGGCTCTGAACATTTTGCTAGAAAGAGCTAGGGGGAGACATCATCAAAGGAGTAAAGCTTGGGAGGAATGGGGTAATTATCTCTCACCTACAGTTTGCGGATGATACAATAATTTTTTGTAACAATGATATGGAGGAAATTAGCAATATCAAAAGGATTTTACGGTGCTTCCAGCTAATGTCAGGACTAAAGATAAATTTCTCTAAAAGCTCTCTTTGTGGTGTTAAAGTTCAGCAACAAGATGTGTTCAATCTTGCTCAGATTATGGGGTGCAGAGTGGAATCCTTACCTATTAAATATATGGGCCTTCCTTTGGGTACTAATCCAAGGAGGATAAAAAAGTGGCAGCCTGTCATTGATCGAACCCAAAAGAGGCTTAATGTGTGGGGGTGGTAGCTCAATGTCTACCGGAGGTCGCCTCACCCTTATCAATTCCAATATGAGTAGTTTGCCCATGTACTTTATGTCATTGTTCAAAATGCCAGGTGCGGTAGCTAAAACTCTTGAGAAGTTGGAGAGACGTTTCTTTTGGGGAGATAAAGTGGATAAGAAGAAGTTGTACCTAGTAAAATGGGAGCAGATTACTAAAAGCAAACAAGATGGGGGCTTAAGGGTAAAAAAGTTGATGCAACAAAACTTGGCACTCCTTGCAAAATGGTGGTAAAGGTTTAGCAATGATAAAGATTCGCTTTGGGTAAAAGTCATTAGAGGGAAATATAACCTTGATCAGGGTTGTTGGTTGCCCTATGTTCATCGGCCAGCCTCAACTTCCATCCTTTGGAAGGACATATGCTATGTTGGGAACCTCGAATTAGGCGTTGGAAGTATTATTCAAGAGGGTTTTGGTGTGCAGGTCAACTCGGGTCATGAAACCTTGTTCTAGAATCATATTTGGCTGGGGAATATAGCTCTCAAAGATGACTATCCTCGACTGTTCTCTCTGTCTACTCAAAAGGATGCGTTAGTAAGTTCAGTGGGGGAAAATCTGGAAAACGGAAGGTGGAATCTGACATTTAGCCGAAGGCTGCGTGATTTGGAAAATCAACGAGTAGAGAGCTTAATATTGAGGCTTCAAAATGTGGCTTTAGACCCTTCTAAACCTGATTCGTTACAATGGAAATGGGCAGCGGATAGATGTTTCATGGTGAGATCAGCGTATGGGCAAGCGGAGCTGCATTCTCAGCCAAAGAACTCAGTGCTGGGGTCTTTGTGAAAGAACTTGAGTCCTCCAAAGGTGGAAATATTTGCATGGATTGCTATTCAGGAGAAAGTAGTAACCAGGTCTGTCTTACATTCCCGAAACATCATCACAAAAACTCATTTGCTAGACTGCCCCATTTGTGCTCACCATCTGGAAACACCTAAACATTTGTTTCTACATTGTCAATTTTCATAGGCTGTGTGGTCTTTAATTATGGAGTGGTGGCATGTTAAATGGGTCTGCCCCTCATCAATGGAGGCTCTTGCTAGTTGGTGGTTTGTAAACAGGCTTCGAAATTTGAAAAAAAACCTATGGGAATCATGTTTTTTTGCAACTATATGGTCGATTTGACTTGTGAGGAATGATTACATCTTCAATAACGCATCGACGCAAGTTTGGGACGTGGCGGATCTTATCAAAAGCAGGGTGGCTATGTGGATGAAGACTAAGTACGACCTCAAGCTATATACGGTAGAGGATTTTAAAGGCTACCTTGATGGGATTCGTAAGCTAAGATTGTAGTTCTCTTATGAGGTGTTCCTCATCCAACTTTTTGTTGGATGAAGTTTCGTTTCTTTTATTGTATGTTCCATCTCTTTTATTTTCAGTGAGATGTTCTTTTTATCTCTCGTTTTTTCCTCGATGTACCCCTTCGAGATTAATAAAATTTCGTTTGCCAAGAAAAAAAAAATCGTACAATACAATTATGCAACTTCAGTTGGTGTTGGATTTTAGAACTTCCTGCCCCTTTAGGCTCAAAAAAAAAAAAAAAGAAAAAAGAAAAAAGTATGCATGCTTGAACTATAGGATTTGAGGGCCTTTAAAAGACCGAGTAGATTTATATGGGCACTGAGAATCACCTGTTTCGTGGTCATGCATAGTGAAAATTTCGTGTACTACTCTTGAAAAAATGCATAGAAGTCATTGTTTGCTCAATTTTTTGGATTCACAACTCATCCCTAGCAGCATTGTTTCAATGCATTTTAGTACTCACAAACAAGTGACTATCAAGAATTAGAATTAGAGCCAAAATACAGACTCCAAATGCTTCTATTCAATGCATGCACCACTTTTTGGTCATTTTTATTGTATTTTGGCGACTTAATGGATATATATGAAACCCCGTCAGTAATTAAAGGGCTTTTTGGAAAGTTCAAGTTTGTAAAGTTAAGTTTTCTCAGCATTCAGCATTAGCAAACATATTAACATTATGCATGAAGATTTCCCTCCCCCCCCCCACCCCCCGACTTTCCAATCCCAAAAGACGTCCAAACACAAAAGCACTTTATTATTTACGTGTGTGTTTAAAATATAAGATTGGTTGGCCTTTTATAGGCCGAGCTGCTGTAGTTGTGTGTGTTTAAAATATAGGACAAATAAAACCCATTATTCTTGTATTGCCTCCAACAACATTTTCCCGATGTCTCATTTCTTCCTTTCATTGTGTTGTGAATTTGTTTAGGGCCCTTTTCAAACAGATTGTCAGAAAACATTTTCCAGTACAAGTCGCCGAAAAATGGGATCCAAAGAAGGTGAAACTTTGTTACAATGACTGGAACAACAGTGAATGGAACAATTCTACACATTTGTTATTTTTGGTTTTTTTTTTTCCCGTGTTTCCAAACAAACAAAAAACAATTCTATACATATGTTTGTCTTTATACATCAAACCATGTATTTTGATTTCATATGCTAACAAGAAAAGAAAACAGTTTTTTTTTTGATCGGCGAGAAAAGAAAACATGCAGTTACATCAAATCATGTATCCATTTTTCAATTATTTTGCCTTCATTACAGTTTAAATTGAGTCATTGTAAGAAGCACTAAATAATAGAGACTAACATTAAACTTGGTTTTTTTTGCAAAGGAAATGAATTTATCAGTTTTCTAAAATGGAGTGCTTCAAAATATTAGAAGACTTGACATCGCTTTTAAAAGGAACTGAACAAGACACTTTGATCGTCAAGAGGATTGCGGGCAGGACAAATGCAACCATTACGCATATCTTTCGCCATGCAAACCAAGTTCCCGATTGCTTAGCTCATCTGGGTCCTTAGCAAAAGGAGGAGTTGATCATCACCATAGACGTCCCGTTTGCGGCCAGAGAATTCGTTCTTGCTGATGCTATGGGGGTTGGCCATCTTAGAACTTAGTTATGGTTCTTATATTTTCCTCATTTAGGTATGTCTGTAATATGGTACTTTGTCTTCATGACTCGTTTTTAGTTATGCTTTCCGTTTAACCCAAAAAAAATGAAAGAGAGAGAGGAAGTTATGGAGTGATATCTATTTGGAAAAAAAACAAAAAAAAATTTGCAATGATAAGACGCGCCCTAACATGTAAGTAGCAACCAAAAAAAAAAACCTATAGCATCCCAAATCTTTCCATGCAAAGAATATATAACACCCAGCCTCAGATTAGACTTTAATCATCAACACACAATTAGGTCAAACCAGCAAACCCAACGACATCCGGAGCCCAAGCATCGTAGACAAGTAGTAGAAGACTAGTAGCAAATCAAAATAGGGCCACATACCACTCAAAAGAACATCATACCAACTCCAAATTAATGAAGACATCGATCAGTAGCATCACTCGAGAAGAAACCGTTTGATGACCAGCAGCAAATACATCAACAAACTTAATCTCCCAAAGAGGGGGCATGTGCAGGGCTGTTGGTTTGGGTTTTGTTGGTCACAGGACCGACGCTTGGGTCTCGGGTAGTCTTGGGGTTAAGTTATTTTAGTTTTCAATTGCCTTTATCCTTTTAATCTATGTAATTAAGTGCGGAGATTAATAAAATTTCTTTTGCTGAAAAAAAAAGAAAAAAAAAGAGGGAGATCGAACCAGTTAGACCCCACACCCACAAATGGGTTAGAATTTTGACCAAAAAAAACAAATGGGTTAGAATATCTTAGGAAATATTTATGATTATACTTCAACTGGGACGTTAGAATATAAGCAATAGAAGAAATGGCATATAGGAACTTATAAACAGAAATGACACACATTGGTCTCCTTAAAAAGTTGAAATTACCAAAGAGACTAACAGACAATTGTTTTATGGCATTTTCTTTTTTTCTTCTCGAAATTATTATCCCTATCTTTATCTTCTTTAAGATAAAAAAATAGAGAGAGAGGAACGGATGGAGAAATTTCTATTTGAAAAAACAATTACAATGATTAGAAGTACAAAAAAAAAAATGTCATTTTTGGAAACGTAAGTCCGTTCGGACAAATAAGCCACAGTGACTTATTTTTTGTCCTTATTCAAATATTTTTCATATCACTTGGCCTATTGTCATTTTTTTGGGAATTATTGCATCCTCACGACAAGAGGAATCTAAAAAGTAAAAATTTTTGACCAAAATCCAATTTTTTTTAATAAAGATGAAAAAATTGGCTTATTGATTTACTTTCGTCTTTATTCAAAAAAATATGGATTTCGGTCAAAAAATTTTACTTTTTAGATTCCTCTTGTCGTGAGGATGCAATAATCCCCCAAAAAATGCCAATAAGCTAAGTGATATGAAAAAAATTTGAATAAGAACAAAAAATAAGTCACTTTGACTTATTTGTCCGAACACCCAATGCTCTTTAACTTCTGCCACCCCAGATGTCATGTTACTTGTGGAAGACTTTCCCCACAAACAAACGCATGTGGGATCCCAGCCCCATATGTATGGAGCATCGCCTAGCTCGTGACTGTCGTGATTGCACCCCATTAATGAAATAGCTACTGTCTACTATTCCTGTTTCAAAAACTTCGGGCATTAAAAGTTTAAAAAAAAAAAAACAGATCAAGAAAAAAAAAATGTAAAGGGCTGAAGTATACGGCTCAAATGTTAGGTCGCAGACCCACCTCCTTGAGTCGGCCTGGGGCTAGGCCAGGGTGCTTCATGCCAACGTACAGGGATGCCTTCTTATGCCCGTCAGTGTGCTCAGCTTAAGGCTAAGCTCTTAGGCTCAGCCAGAGCCAAGTCTGCATAAGAACCCTCTCACGTTATTCACTCCGACTCTTGTAATCCCCACTGGGAGCCGAACTTTTAGGTTCGGCCATGGCCAAAGCTCCGACAGAGGGTCTTCTTCGTATCAACCTTTCCTCCAAGGACGCTTCGCTGGTGCCGATCTATTAGGCTCGGCCATGCTCGGTGGAACATTCCTCCCCCGTGCAGGAAACTAACTCACCTCTCGGTGACGTATATGACATCACCCTCAGCAATCACGCCAAAAGATAATAATGAGCGTACATGGAAGTGTCAGCTCATATCAAAATGGTTACCAACCCTACCAGGAAGAGTGTAAACGAGCCGAATCGAACTGAAACAAGCCAAAAACTTGAGTTCGAGCTCGGTTTGAGTCCTAACAAGCCGAGCTTAGTCATTTACTAAATGAGCCTCTTTAATCGAGTCAAGTCTCTATTAACGAGCCAAACTTTTGTCAAACGAGCAGAGCTCCACTTAGGTCGTTTAGTAAACGAGCCAAAACTCGAGCTCAGGAGCCGAGCCTTGACGAGCCAAACTCGTGAGCTGCTCGGTTCGTTTACAATCCTGCCTACCAGTGATATTAAGTGATGTCAGCCGACGCATGCAAGCCACATATGCGTACTTGAAAAGCAAGCAAGGAGAACTCTATAAATACTCATTGATGACAATCCTAGAGAGGTACATGTTTCTCCCCCACTCAAACCCTAGTACTTTCTATAAAATTTTGTAAGAAACCCTAAAGCCAAGAACTCATGTCAAACCATTGAAGAAAATGATACCAGATGCATACCTGTTGGCATGGAGGATGAAAACCTTAGTGTGTGGTCATTCGTTTTCCGCTTCCAAAGCCATTCTCTTGATCTAGACCTTAGTCTCACACACGATGGGATGATATGAGAAAAAATGCTAGGGTTTGGAGTGGGGACCTTGATCACATATTTATAAGCCCCAATTCTATCATAGCCCATTATAATAGATGAAATCATATTGGGCCTTTATTTACATATAAAATAAGTCCATACCACTTAGTGCACGTAATATGACCCAAATATGTGTTAATAGAGACATGTCCATTATCCGGTCACATTAATTAAACGATCACAACTTAATGGGTAATATTGACATCACTCAAGCTAATTTGACCACATACAATGTTTAATTTTATGATCTATATAAGTCCACCAACAGAAAATTGCGAACACTTTCCTTCTTACTTTTACATCTTTCTCATCCTCACGCCGGAGCGCTATTTCGAAACTCCTCTGGTGTGGTCTTTTAGTCACGCTTCCTTGTGCAGGCTAGGGGTCACTCTCATCCTAACCAAAGGACCAGAGGAAGCGAACTAGATTCATCGGAGCCCTACAAAAAAGTTAAGAAAAACCAGATCACTTTTTATAGATCTGCTTGAAATTAATTAGAGTCAGTTAGAGGTTCAAACTTTATTCGTTATCGAACATTTTTTTTTCTTTTGATCGTAATTTTTATTTACTTTTAGTTCCTTTGACGTGACAAATAATTAATTTATTAATATTAAAAGTACATTTATTATATGTTTACAAAAAAAAAATTGAAAGTTATATCGAAATACTTCCTCCGTTCCAATTTGTGAGTCCCTTTTCGGTTATCCAACTATTTAAGAAAAGCTTATTATTGCATTGTCAGATTTTTTAGTTTCCAATTTTGCCCCTAATTAAATAGTTTTCAATTATTTTATGATGGCATTAAATTAGTCCTGCAATTTCTGGCGCCAAAGAAGCAGTACTTTTTCTCTACAATTTCGGCGCCCCTTCAGGAATTTGAATTTGACTGAGTCTATTTTTCTAGAATGGGTGGCAATCAATTGGAGGGAAAACTGAGTATGATGTCATTTCATTTGTTGAAATCATTATTTAATGAGTATTTAAGTTTGGAGAAGGAAGGGCAAAATGGAAAAATTTGAGCTTTTTTGGTGTTCATTTTTGGAAATGGACACTCATTTTGGAACATCCAAAAAAAAAAAAGATGGACCCTCAAATAGAAACCGAGAGAGTAATAGTTTATGCCTGAGTTCCATCTGTTTTATCATGGTCGTGGTTCAAGACCAACGAATAAGAATATGATAAGGGTAGTTTTGGAAAGTTAAAATTTGAACAACACAATAATTATGTCCTAACAAAAAGTTGGAATCCAGAAGCGAGAATTAAGGGACGAAAGGAATACTATTTTAGAAGTTAACCCACAACTCATTGCAATTTATAGTACAAATACACAACTTCGTAGGCAACTAATCCAGTTGTCAAAGTGACATTTACAGCTTCTAGTATTTATTTACATGTGAAGTTAGTCTCGTTTGTTGGTAGGCTTACTCCTTGCATAATTGGTTATGGTTCGATTTTCGGAATTAGGCCGCGAAAAATTATTTATTGAAAGATCTCATCGAGATCTTTTATATGATGCAAAAAAAATTAAAAATTTATTTTTCATTTATATTATTTTTGAGTTTGAAAATGTGAAATAAGCTGCTTATTTTTTAAGAAGGTTTCTGAAACGGTGCTTTAGTCTCGTTTGTTGGTAGGCTTACTCCTTGCATAATTGGTTATGGTTCGATTTTCGGGATTTGGTCGCAAAAATTATTTTTCTCCTAAATTACCGAATTAATTCCGGCCTGGATTACTCGCATTTGATTTGATTGGACCGGAAAGAAGCAATTAAGTTTACTCAGACACCCTTGGCTTTCGAAAAAACGAAGCTACCATTCGTCAGCCGTTCGTACAGCTTTCCATTAATGCCGTAAATGTGTGTAAGCTACTCCTGACTCTGTTTATTTTTGTTTTAAAGTAGTTGGAGTACAAGAAAGAAGATAATGGGTCGGGCAATTAACAAGTTGGTTGAGCCAGTTGTGGCCGAATTTAATGCCTACAGCAGTACAGCAGGTGAGATGATCAGATCCAGTTGGACCCGCGAAAGTTTTTTCCCAATCCGACCGGATAATGTTTGTGTTTTCATATCTTATCGAATCCTGTTTTTCGAGACTAACGATGTGACCTAAATATCCACACACAAATACTTATCAGAAAGTCTATGGATACAGAAAAATTGGTACAGATTTTGAACATAGATTTTTTGTGGGGCTCATTACGGGTCTCATACAAATGATACGAGTCGTTTACTAAATGTAAAATATTTTTTCAAGGGCCCTCGCAAAAATTCAGCTCAATCCGATACTTATATTTTTTCAAGGGCCCTCGCAAAAATTCAGCTCAATCCGATACTTACATATATTCGATCTAATCATCTAACTTTTTCATATCCTGAAATCTAAATGAAAAATTAGATGATTGGATTGAACACCTATAAGTAGCGGATTGAGCTGAATTTTTGCTGGAGCCCTTGAAAAACTATTTTACATTTAATGATCGGCTTGGATCATTTGTGTGAGACCCGTAGTGGGCCCCACAAAAAATTATGTACAAAATTTGTACCAATTTTTCTGTACCAGTAGTTGGACTCAATACTTATCCACATCCAAGGGTATTTCGGTAATGAAAAAATTGTAGATTTTTATTTGTAGTTGAGAAATTGTTAGGTGTTTTCGATAGTAGATAAATTGTTGAGAAATGTCAAGTTGTTTCCGATAGTGAATAGCTGTTGATGGGTTTGTGATTAGAATTACTGCAGCAAAAATAGTTTTTGTTGACAACTTTTTTTTTTAGCGGAAACGAAATGGTGAAATATTAAAACTCTTTTTTTTAATAAAAACGAGATGATAAAATGCGTCAAGTTTTTAGTGGTTTTTGTTAGTGGAAACGGGGCCTCATCACAATAGGAGCTAGTTTGACAATGAGTTTATTTCATATTTTCGAATCCTTTTTTTCGAGATAAATGATGTGATGTAAATATTATATCCAAATTTTTCAAAAATTACTGTACTCCACAAGAAAACAATAAAACAATAAAACCATAGCAAAAAGACTCCTATAAAGATTGCCTAAAGGAGGCCAGTACGATTGCTTAAGTTATCATCAAGTGTTGACACACTACAAAAATACTATTCCCCCTGTCCCATAAAGTTGGTTTACTACAAAATTACGTGTAATTTTTAAACTGTTTAAGAGATCTCATTAAGATTTATCAAATAAAATTGATATTACACAAAAATTTATTTCGATAAATACTTTATTTTTTAGTTCAAAAATTACACGTAATTTCATAAAGGCTTAACTTTATGAGACTGAGAGAGTATCATTGTTGCTTACTATTGTGGAATTTGGAATTATGGGTTTTTGGCAATTATAGATCGTGAGTTAGTGTGCGATTGAATTCTAGGTTATGGTGATGTATTGTTTTTACTTTCTTTACCATTCAATTTACCTAATCTATGACCCTGATACATGATATGCATGATTCGGAAAAGCGGAATGCTCAAAACATAGCCAAAACCTCATGCACAAGTATAATTGACAGGTCCAACTCCGGCATCTTGGTTCCAGGCAACTTTTGGTTTGTTTGTTTGTTGTATTTAGTTTTTTTTTGTTTTCTCTGTATTTTCGAACGAGTAGTATCCGTTTTTATTGTAATATTTTCTTATATATATTATCTGCATTTCCTGTTTAGTCGAAAAAAAAAAAATCTAAGCCAGATCTCACTTAAAGCAATGTACGTAGTAGGGTCCTCCAATGGGAGCCTGCAGGCAGCAATTATTTGAAGAATTTTTCAGTGCCGGGTGGGTACCATATGGTGCCCGCTCAGCATATCTGTATTGCGGTTTTAGATGGCTCGAATTTGAAGAGAGAGTGTGTGGTGGGGTGAGAGGAGAAATAGGATTTTAATCTAAGCCGCCAAAAATGTATTAGACGGCCCAGATGTATCGAACAGGCACCACGTGGAATATACCCATTTGGCATTGAAAAATTTCTCCAATTATTGTCCCAACCAGAATCAGAAACTATGACACATTTGTATCGGACTTGAATGCATCTTAATCGGTATTTAGATAGTAGCTAGTAGTTGGTAATGGTGGAACAACTTAAAAACTTGTGCCTTCTGTTTAATGCCAGTTGTTATTTTAGTTCAGACGAATCATATTTTGATTAGGCTCATCAAATGGCCGGCCAACCACAAATGTCAGCAATGCTGTTTGGAAAAATCAATTCAAGCACATATCGTTGGATCCCATTCCGCTTAACTTTTAGTGTTTTTTGTCATTATTTGAATTTTTTTGTTTTTGTTAGTTTTATGCTAAACTTTTGTGGATTATTGATTCATTTGGATGAGAAAAATTGAAAAAGTAAAATATATTTACTTTTACCCAAATATTTTGGAAAATAAACATTTTTTAGCAAAAAAAAGTTTATTAAAAAAAAGGTCAAAAAAGTAAAAGACAATTTTTTTGGTTGAGAAGTGGTTATTTTCCAAAATATTTGGGTAAAAGTAAAAAAAAAATTACTTTTCTGATTTGTCTTGACGAAAAGAATCGGAAAACCAAAAAAGTGAGGCGCAAAATTAATAAACGCGAAAATAATTTATAATGACAACAAAAAAAAAACCCTAAAAGAGCGTAGTGTTAGTAGTGTCGATGAAATTCAGATAATAACAAAAGTTACTGCACATAATTAATGAATAAAAACATTGATCATACCAATCCCACCATTCTCTAGATCTCGATGAGAATATGAATTTTGATTGATAGAATTCGATGTGATTTTTTGAATGATGTAAGAGAATATTCTGCCATTGTTTGTACCCTTTAATTAGTACGTACCTCACTCTCACCAAACCTGACATCTGCTATGTCATCAATCAAGTTTGTTAGTTCATGCACACTCTCACCGCTGTATATCTTCATGCTATAAAATGCATCTTACGTTATCTATAGGGTTCTCTGGGCCTTGGCCTAACCATCAGTCCACGGTGTGCGAAATTAAGCAACAAATACTAAAATGGATGCGATTTATGTGTTGCTAACGATAAACCAAATCAAAACGAGCAATAAAGTACACAGAGAAACCTAAACATACAAGAGAGAGACACAGATTTACTTGGTTCGGATTATTGCAACAAAACCTTCTAGTAGAGTCCGTCATATTCCGAAACAATGTGGACGATTTTAGTGAAATCCAGAATATTCCAGAAGTTCTGGAGATGTACTTCCAGAGATCGAGTTTGGGATGACTCTCAATAAGTTCCAAATTAGTACGTAAATTATAAAATCTATCAGTACTCTTGTAAGTCTAAAAATAACGGGAGTGGAGCAATATATTGGTGTTATGAAAAAATTTTAGTTTAATTTTTGGGTAATAAGTGAAGAGAAAAATTAAGGTAATAATTGGAAATAAGGGTAATGAGGGGAGAGAGATAGAGAGAGAAATGAAAAATAATGATTGAAGAGATGAGGAAGAAATGAGAGTAATAATTGAAAATAAGAATAATGAGAGTTTTTTGAGTTGAATTTTTTTTTTCAAAATGCCATCCAAACAAAGCATTAACAGATTTTACCATTTCGTTTTCACTTACAAAAAAAGTCTCAACATTTTACCATCTCGTATCCACTAACAAAAAAGTTGTCAACAAAAACATTTTTTGCTACAGTAACTCTACTCACAAACTCATCAACAATTTATTCACTATCGGAAACAACTTGACATTTCACAACTTATTCACTACCGGAAACACCTAACAACTTGTCAACCACAAATAAAAATCTATAAAATTTTCACTATCGAAAACACCCCCTGAGTGTTCACGTGTGTTAATAAATCGTCTATATATAATGATTATTCTTGAGGGTGTTCAAGTGACCACCCTATTCAAAGGGTAGAGCCGCCAGTGAGTGTCCATGTGTGTTAATAAATCATAGTATATATAATGCTCATTCTTGAGGGTGGGTGTTCAAGTGACCACCCTATTAAAAGGTTAGAGCCACTCGCTAGTGAGTGTCCATGTCATGTGTGTTGAATTTCTGGATCAACCAATGGTAACTTGGTAACCCGCTTGTTAAAGCATCCAACTCCAAACCAATTGGCAAAGAGTGGAGAGGCCGCTCAAGCTCATATACTAGTTTTGGAGGAGATAATTAACCGATGTGGGACAAATCCCAACACTCCCCCGCACGTGCGACCCCCGATTCGCACGTGGAGAGGTCAATAAAGGATCCGAAACACACAGATCACAATGAACCAAAGTGCAACTATGGCACAAACAAAGGGGAAAAGCCTCCGAAAGCCTAGCTCTGATACCATGTTAAAGCATCCAACTCCAAACCAATTGGCAAAGAGTGGAGAGGCCGCTCAAGCTCATATACTAGTTTTGGAGGAGATAATTAACCGATGTGGGACAAATCCCAACACCGCTAACGATTAATTCGTCATTAATTTGTCATTGGATCGAGCAATACGTGGACACTGATCAGTAGTACTTGTGAGTAAAACTAACAAATTTTCAAAATCACTGCAACACCACTAGTGAACTACTCGATCCATATTGGACGTTTTCTATCAATTTTCTATGGTATGATATTAAATGCTGACAGATCGACATCAACCTAACTCAATGAATAACCCTGGTGACCTATTTATGGGCATTTGACCATATATGGATGTCTGCCTCCCCAATAGTAAACACCAACTTTCCTCATTAGCCTTTTTTTGGGGTTTTGTCTCTCTGCATGCAGTATCCATCCATCTACCCATGACGAGCATGCGTGTGATAATGGTGGTAGCAATTTTGGCAATGGCAACAGTGATGCCAACGTTGTTCGTAGAGGGTTTCATGGACTACCATCCCATAAGGGCACTGGCGGCCAAAAACAACGTGACGTGTGTTTTGGTGTTTGGAGATTCGAGTGTTGACCCTGGAAACAACAACCATCTCCACCTTGCCCCCAAGGGGAACTTCCCTCCTTACGGGAAAGACTTGTTTGATGGCCACCCTACAGGGAGGCTCAGTAATGGAAGGCTTGCCACTGACTTCATTGGTATGCATGTATTGTTCCCTATAATATTGTTTAGCTTTATATTTGTTCCAGTTGATAGAGAAAATTGATTTACAAGTATCTAATGGTATAACATGTAGCATAAGAACAGTTCACAAGCACAACTGCGAAGGTTAGCCTGGTGATCAAAATTTGCGCGGAATCATTCAAATTTAAGAATATGCGACATTCTTAGGTTTCGGGTCTGAAACCTACTGAGTGTGCACTACCAAATCTTTTGAGATCAGTTCATACTAGACTCTAGTTCGGCTTTTTTTTTTTAATCATGACTCTAGTTAGGCTTTAAGTGGGCTTTGCTTGCTTATAATGAGATAAATTGTCTCTAAAATTACTCGAAATGTGTGGAAACTGGTCTAAACATGACTGGGACCCGTTCGGCTAAATAAGCCAACTGGCTTATTTTTTTGTCCTTGTTCAAATTTTTTTCGTATTTGTTAGTTTTTCGTCAATTTTTTGGAGATTATTGCATCGTCATGACAAGAGGAATCTAAAAAGTAAAAACCTATGATCGAAACCTAATTTTTTTGAATAAAGACAAAAATAAGCCAATAAGTCAATTTTTTCGTCTTTATTCAAAAAAATTGGATTTTGATTATAATTTTTTACTTTTTAGATTCTTCTCGTCATGACGATGTAATAATTTCAAAAAAATTGACGAAAGCTAACAAATACAAAAAAAAATTGAATAAGGATAAAAAAATAAGCCAATTGACTTATTTAGCCTAACGGGATAATTGCATTATCTAAATTTGCTGGAGACTAGCTATCAAGACTAACATGGGTCTTAACATCAACCTGTGAATCGCCACGGTTCAAATGTATGATTCATCACTTTCCTTTTATGGAAGGCTTAGATCCGGAAATTTGCTCTTATCTGTGAGATGGAATATTGTAGTTGCAGTGTACTTGGGGAGTACTAGTTGAGGCAGCAGCCCAAACCTAGTAGTTAGCCAAAATTAGAAACAAAAATGTGAGGTATTTATTCCTAGGGAAAATGACGGCCAAGGACGTGTTTGATAATTAATACCCTCCAAAGACATTTTCAGCATTAACAAATGTACTCAAATGTTCTCAGCATGTCCTTGGCGGGTATTAATTATCAAAACACGTCCTGGGCCGTCATTTTCCCTTATTCCTATATATAAGCATGCATAGGAAATCAGAAAGTTATGAAACCAACCACCCTAGATTATAAAGTAATCCCTCAATCCCAATTTGTTTATTCAATCTCGAAAATTCATCTTTTTAGTGAACACAATGATTACACCTAAAAAAATTGTACTTTCCATATTTACCCTCAACATTTTCAAAAAAGTTACTTTATTCCACTAAAGAAATGGCAAAAAGGGAAAATCGATCCAATTAGAAATCAAATGAACAAACATTTTGGGACACTTAAAAATCAAAAAGTGGACAAACAAATCGGGACGGAGGGAGTACAACTTAACAAAGATGTTTCATGTAATTAAAGAAGTGTTAATGAGAGTGCTAAAAAGGTTATCCAGTTGATCTGCATATTTAATTTTTCCAGCCAGTTGGCTGAGGATGTTGAGTAATTCTTCTTTCAGCGTTCTTAAGGCACCATCATGTAGTGTCGAACACCATTTTCACCATACATTCTAGTGGAGTCCATACAGTTAGTATTGAGGGCTCTATAAAAATGTGTGATGTAGAAATATATTTGGACATCACGTAATAGTGCCCAAGACGCTTGAATAAGTTTTTCTGGTGTAGTGATGATTACTCTACGATTGATGCCCCGTTACAGAATACCTTCTTAAAAAATAAGTATTTATTTCACATTTTTAAATTAAAAAATAATATAAATGAAAAATAATTTTTTAATTTTTTTTTGCACCGTATTAAAGATCTCAATGAGATCTATTAAACAAGATTTATATTGATAGAAAAATTATTTGTGTAAGCACATAATTTTTGAACTTGAAATTACCTTCTTAAAAGTTAAGTACTTATTTCCCTTTTGGGAACGGAACATGAAAGCACAACATAGTACTTTTTGGAAGGGTTTTGTTACCATGGGCCCTGAAGGCACATGTTAGGAGAGCATTTAGGCTAAGGGGGTGTTCCAGCTAAAAAAAAAGGAAGGTTTTTGGAAAAAAAAAGTAATTTTAAACTCAAATATAACGAAAATGAAAAATAATTTTTCAATTTTTTTTCACCTTTTAAAAGATTTCAATGAGATCTATCAAACAAGATTCATATTGATAGGAAAATTATTTGCGTTAACACATAATTTTTGACCTTGAAATTACATTCTTTTCCAAAACCTTCCTTTTGTTTTAGTTGGAACACCACCTAAGTTCCGTTAAAAATTTTGGAGCTTTTTCTTGGTTTATCTTTATTTAATATTTTTTTTTTTTGCATTTGATAATTTGTCGTTTAATTTTTTTAAATAATTAATTCATCTTGAAGAGAGAAATCGGAAAGTGAAAAATTATGAATTTTACTCAAATATTTTCAAAAATATCCAAGAAAAATTCCAAAAGTTGGCTTTTTGAGCTTTATCTTGCATATTTCCGAAGCTATTTGGGTAAAATTCATAATTTTTACTTTTTCAATTCGTATTGACGAGAGGAATCGATAATGCACAAAAATTAGGCACAAAACTAAAATACGTGAAAAAAATTTGAATAAGGATAACAAAAGAAGCTCCAAAAATCTTAGCGGAACTTAGCCGTACTCTTTTGTTTTGCTCTACGTACTTTCACGGGGAGTGTAATCAATTCTTTTTCATGGGATACAAATGCCCCTTCCTTTATGTGTAGTGGGTTTTGTCATTCCCATTAGAAAGTGTGAGGTTTATGTTAATTTTGGATTACTACGGAGTATTTCATGACTTCTGTTACTTACTAAATATTCTTACAGCGGAGGCACTTGGTTATACAAGTGTAATACCAGCATTTCTGGATCCGACTCTAACAAGCGCAGATCTATTACATGGTGTTAGCTTTGCATCGGCTGGTTCGGGTTACGATGAATTGACCGCCAATTTATCGGTAAGTTTATAGTTATCCACATGACTTGGAGTACTAATTATTCAGAAGTCCCGATCGAGCACCATCACGTAGTATATATTTGATCAGGATCATCCCAGCATCACGCATTGTATGTGGACCACTCAAGAATGTGTGGTGGAATTTCCCGAGCTCCAAGTGGCTCTGCTCCTGGAGCACGGAATAATTTGACGTTATACCTATAAGAGGAAGACGACCAATATATATCTTTTTGTGTGTGTGTGTGGTTGTTGATTCTTAATTTGTTTGTCGGACTGATCAGAAGTATCTAATGATCCTTTGGTTTTCTTGCTTTTTTTGACGTGGTGAAATCAGAATTCGTTGTCTGTTTCACACCAACTGCAGTATTTCAGGCATTACAAGATTCACCTGGGACATTTAGTGGGAGAGATAAAAGCTGAAGAAATCACCAGTAATGCCATATATGTTCTAAGCATGGGCTCGAATGACTTCCTCCAGAACTATTACAGAGAACTTGAACGTCCCCAAGAGTTCACCCCCGAACAATACGTGAATTTCTTAGCTGCTCGCATGCTCCATGCTGTTCAGGTTCTCTCTCTCTCTCTCTCTGCTAAACCGGAAAACTGGAGTAAACTGGTCAAATTAAATCAAATCAAAACAAACCAAACTGTCATTAATATTTGGTTTGGTTTTGGTATGTGATCGAAATGTCCAGAGCGAAATTTCTGTAATTTGAAAAATACTTAAATTGGACCAAATCGAACTGTTCACACCCCTACTCTTACTAGGACACAGCAAAAAAGGAGTATTAGATATTGGTTAGTAAGGTCAAAATGCAGAGCGTATATTATAAACTGCTCGGGGCACGATTACAATTTTAATGTTTTCAATTTTAGACCCAACCATGGCAAAAAAGCACCTAAAATAAAACCCACTCCTGAGATGACTAAGGATCAATCATTATACTGAGAAGCCAATTCTTTTTTGGAGCCAATTCTGGTATGCATTTTATGGAAGTTAATTCTGAAAACAGTTCTGGAGAATTCAAATTCAAAAATCCTTTTTAGATGAGTTTTTTTTATTCTGATTATTTTCTTTTGAATTGAAAACTTAATGATGGTTTCACCTGGATATATAGCAGTATGATCATTATTTTTGTTTTGGGAGGTGCAGGGAATGCATGGTTTGGGAGCAAGGAGAATGGCAGTGGTAGGGCTAAGCCCAATTGGTTGCGCGCCATTTGTTAGGACCCTAAAGAATCTCCAACGCAAATGCGACGATGAATACAACGGAGTGGCACGCTCTTTCAATGCCAAGCTACAGCAGAATTTGGCAACCCTGAAGGCGTCCCTAGGAATGCAAATTGTCTACATCGATATCTACTCTATCATGATGAGCGCAATTAACGCCCCTCAGAAATACGGTCAGTATACACACATCATTCGTAATCGATCCATCTTGAATCAAAACTTTTAATGATCTGAATCGTTTATTTTGTAACTAGTGGAGATTTTTTTAACCATTCTGAAAATATATTGTTCGGATGCCGACCTATGATTTTAGAGCACATTTAATATAATGAAAAAAACAGAGAGATAGATACAAACGCACTGATTGCAATATACTATCCATTAATTAGAACATGAACGTGATTTTTTATATTAGTGACAGATATACGACCAACGTTATTGTGGACACTATCTTCTCGACTGGCTTTATGAAATGAACAATTGGAAATACGGCCGGAGATAGATCCAAAAGTTTCAGAATATAGACTAGTGGAAACTGGAGAGGTAGAGTACTAGCTACTATATTCTAGTCTAGACTAGTGTAAACTTATACATGCTTCGCGCTTGGCAGGTTTTAAGGAGACGTCGAAGGGGTGCTGTGGAACAGGGATGTATGAATACAGCGAAACATGCAGGGGAATGAGCACATGTCCAGACCCATCAAAGTACGTGTTTTGGGATGCTGCTCATCCAACTCAGAGAATGTACGAAATTATTGCTGGTGAAGCTGTGGAGACTATTGTGCATGGCTACTCCAACAATTAACTATCTAATTATGCTTTTGAGTGTTGGCGACATTAATTATGTAATAGGCTAGTAGTGTTATGGTTAGTCTAAGCCGTGGGTCCGATCTCATCTGTCCCAAAAACCCCAATGCCTCTGTGTCGAGGGGTTTTCGTTTTCGGCACAGAAGATCCTGCCTCGTCTAAGCCACGTGGGCGGGCCCAAATGAGGCTAAGGAATTCCGTATTATATTGCCCATGGTTTTAGTTGGTTTTGTAAGTGCATGATTTCATGAATTCCTCTGTAGGAGACATGTTAATGTGTTGCTTTGTGCGTGTTTGCATAAACTTTGGTATTTCTCTTGTGGTTTGTCGATTCCTGAATCCCTCTTTCCTTCATTACCAATTAGCCCATAGCCTCCTGGATTTTAATCTATAGTGAGTGGATCTATATATGCAGAGGTGAACAAATTATTTGTGTTTAATTAGCAGTGGTATGAAATACACATATTTCTACATTCATAGCAAAAGGTATCCCGAGATATATATTGCTACTTGCTGGGTCGTCCAAGAAAAGCGACGAGATTGCGTGTGCATGCATGCGTAGCAACTGTTTACTACATGCAATAAAAATTGATGATGACTTGGAGTTTCAGGGATTTTTGCCAAGGAAAATTCTATATATCCCGAAAGAATACGAAGAAATGACCCCAAATTCTTTCGAAGAAATGACCCCAAATTTGAAAATCGACAGTTCAAATTGACTTTAAGTGAATCTGGAACATTGATTTTCAAATTCGAGGTTATTTCTGTGTATTCTTTCGGGGTACCTAGCACTCCTCCTTTGCCAAACATGTATACGCTTTGAAGAATGTTTTTGACCCAAGGAACTTGCTAGGGACAATTGCATTGTACTTCCTCCAAAATTAATGTCATTAAAAATTAGCATAATGTGTGCGAATATTTGAAATTGTACAGGTAGGGGGGGGGGGGGGCGCCCCAAAATGATGAATTTATTGTGTTTTCTTATCTTATCTTTATTTAATTTATTGCCAGAACTCTCCACCGAAACGAAGTAAATGCTCATAACCGTTGCTCCACCTATAGCTAAACGATGAACTAAATGCTTTGTCCTTCCATTTATTTATTTTTATTTTTTGTCATACGTTATTCATCAGCAGGTATTAGTATATTAGTCAACGAGAGGTTCAGACTTCAAAGTCATACGTTATACATTAGCGGAAGTTAGCAGAGTGTTAGTACGTTAGTCAACGAGGGGTTTAGAGAACATCCATAGCCTTGAACCCCAAACCTGCTCCCTATGGAACTCGAGAAGCTTGATTTCTCACCTTCCTTTTATTTACTACGTAAAATATTTTAGCATATTAATTGCAATCATCCGTAGCTTGACATTTGGATCCACATGTTACATCACGTACAGGAATTCGTAATTCATTCGTATCAAATTTTTTCCTTTTATAAACTGCACCTTATAAGTTCCGCCATGATTTTTGGGACTTCTTCTTGTTTTTGTTCTTATTCAATTTTTTTCGCATTTGTTTATTTTTGTGCTTAACTTTCGTGAATTATTGATATGCGTCGAAGAGAGAAATCGAAAAAGTAAAAAAAAAATATGACTTTTACCCAAATATTTTTAGAAATATCCAAAAAAAAAGTCCAAAGCCGATTTTTTTCGACTTTTTGAGTTTTATCTAGAATATTTTCAAAACTATTTCGATAAAAGTCATATTTGTGTATTTGGGGCCACACATACATGGGTATGTGTTGTGACATTTGCGTGTGCTATTAATATAGATACTTCATCGCTTTCTTTCTCTATTAATTCTACGGTATAGTGCAACAGTTGTAGTTTCTGTGAATAAAATTTAACTGAGCGAGCTAGGTGCTTGTTTTTGAAAAAATTTATTTGCAAATTTTGAGATTCTAACTTTTCAAAATTCATTTGGAGTGTTTCTCAAAAATTCTACACGACACATTGTTGGATTCGTAGATCCTGAAAAGCCAAAAAAGTAATGAAATTCACAAAATCCCAAAGCTAGGTTTTGGTAGCTTTAGGGATTTCTGCAATACCAATTCTCAAAAAATAAATGAAATCCTCATAATCCTGCAGTTGCAACAAACATATTTCTCATCTTCTACTAAAATTGGAATATAAAATTTACAGCAGAATCTAAAGCTAAAATTTAAAATATATATGTCCACAGCTGTACGTCGCAACCATACCCTAGATCGATTTAGTGTTCTCCATTCCGAACCCATATATCTATGTTTGGGTTAAACAATTCATTACATTGAATGGATGTAACTGAAAACTACGGATTCGGATCTTCCGTGAGAATTCTCCTCTGAGGATTTTGTGAGGCTTTTGCTGTGGACTTGACAACACACCAATAAGAGATCTAATGGTCCACAACAGTCTTCTCCATTTCTAAACCAAAACGGCGCCGTTCATGGCTGTCTAGATATGAAATTAATTGTTTGGTCAGAAATGTTTCTTCGTGGTACACTTAATTAACATAGTTTCGTTGGAAAACACGGCACATGATAATTATAACAAGCAAAATAACTATAGCTAATTTAATTCCTGAATCTTAGCCATTATCAGCCATACATTAAAAGTTGGGAAATATTAGTCAGTAATAAGAAAATCAATGTCAGAATTAGTGGCCTCAAAGAGGAGCTTGTATGTCTTCTCTGACGGGTGTATCGAGTCCCAAAACATGTACCTCGATGCATCAGAGCAACATAGGAATCTTGGTTGCATAAAAATGACATTTCCAATAAGCCTGTCCCACAACATCCACTGCTAACTCCATCGAAATCTTAAAGTAGGCCAAAAAAAAAAATGTTGTTAGCTAATGGTTGTAAATCTTGGCATCAGGAAATTGCGAGACATTGGAACAAATAGATTGTCACTTACATATTGTCACTTGTAGTGTTTACAAGACAAAAGGCATGCATTTAGTGTTGATATTTGTGTCACAATTTTAATGCTGTCACAATCCTTCTTCATGGCAGTACTGAAGGCAATCTTTTCGTGACAACTTTTATGTTGTAACAAGAAAAATTGTCCCTATACTTCAACTTTCTTGTAGTGATGTCGTTATTACGTACGTAGCTAAACTAAATGACAATTTACTTAAGTATATGACTAAGAAGATAATATAAATAAAATAAACTAGCCCATCAAATTTGTAACCAAAAGAAATATATATTTTTTGTAGAGTTTAGTACAAAATTCTTCTAATATTTTTTGTCATTGCTAAATTAAAATTCAGGAGCCGCGCTGGGCGCCCCCTAAAGTTTTTTGATCCACAAAGGAAAATTTAAATATAATAATTGCAATAGAATGACAAATCCCAAGGGGTTTGACTAAGTGGCTATGAGAAAGCAATAAATACACCTTCATGAGGTAACATGTTCCATTTCCACGGAGGCCAAGCATTCCAAACAATGAAATCATTGGGGGATTATGTCCAGTCCTTACTTTTAGGGTTCTGAAATTAATTGAAGTGGGCGCAAAATGACTTGGACATCCGGTTATCAGAAAAAATTTAGAATGACAAATCTTAATTGAATAGTTGGGCTATAACTTATCAGATTTGAAGTCTGAATACGTTGTGCCAGATCCTTCGATTTACTATTGGAGTGTTAAATGCTTTGGGCTTGGGCAACTAAGGACCCAAGCTACTGGCCTACATCAAACGTCCAGTGTCACTCAACAGCAAACAGATGAGGGAGCATATACAGTACATGAAACAGTGTCCATGAAGCTCCAAAAAAGGAAATGGGAGCTGGTATGGTACATGAAACAGTTTCATGTAAGGAAAACATTTTCGAGCAGAAGAAGGGGAGTCCACTTACCGTACTTGAGGCTTTGAATGATCATGTCAGAAAGAGGCTCATATACATCAATGTAGACAATTCTAACCCCGGAATCTGGTGATGCGCTGTATTGCATGGTGTTGAGCTTTGTTTGGAGCATTAGATTGTGTTGCCCGGCAACTAAGGAGAAAAAATCAACACACCCACGGTTTAGAAATGCGTTATCCGAATTAACGGTAATAACTATAGGTCAGCAACCCATTGGTGGCAATCCAACAACTTAGGTTCTTTGAGCCCTTTGTTCCGACAAATTATCCTACAAGCCCAAGACAAGGTAAACTGATCCATATTCCAATAAACGCACAGTGAAGACCACAAAAAGCATCATCATTGTTACATATCCTTTCATTTCATGTATCAGAAATTACATAAATTATGTCGTTCTTTAACGAAATAATGTTTCAAGTAATCAAACCTGCATGAATTGCTGGACTTGCTGCAACAAGAACTCCATGTAATCTGGGAGACTGTATCTTTTCCTCCGGATTGGTACGGTAAAATAATTGACAACAAAGTCATTTGTACCAGCACTCACAATGTACAGAGCATTTTTTACCAGATTTTTTGTTCTTTTTCTCCCTATCACCAGCTCCACTCACTTTTGATACTCTTTGAAGTATTCCAATTGCTTTGGCAGCGAGATTACATTCTGGGGTAAAAAAAAAAAAAAACAGAATTTAATTTCATTAACATATGTTGAAACTCGAAATTGATGACATAGGCCAAGTTTTGTAAAACATAATTCAAACCAAGCTCTACTTGAACAAATTCTGTTCTCGTAAAACAAACTATCCCGTTCAAGATCACTTTCTTAAACACGAGAAATAAAAGCTAGAAAAAACTGGGATCAAAATCACCAATGAAGTCATTCGCTAGGTGTCAATTGCGAAAACCTTCCGGTTGGGACTTGATTTGGAAAATCTCTCCCGTAGGGCAGGAAATTGCCCTTGAATATAGTCGTTACATAGTTGTTGTTTCCAGGGTCGGCTGTCGAGTCCCCAAACACAAAATTGGCTTGAACTGAATTGTTCAAAGCCTTTGCCTCGCTAGTTCTTGGACTTGAGCTTGGGCTTTGGACGGCGATGAACAAAACACAACGAAACAATATAAGAGAAAGATATTGAAAATGAAAAAGATTTAACCAATGTTTGAGGGAGGAATTCATATCGGTGGGATTGATTGGAAAACAAAGGAAATTAACTTGCTGATTATATAGAACAGAGTGAGTGAGTTCCCCATCTTTCGATCCTCTAAAGGTAATTAGTTAAAAAAAAAAAAAGAACCCTTGGATTGTCATCTGGGTGTTAGATGTGGTTTGGAAAAACCGAGTTTCTGTATAGTCTGGAATTCCCAACCACCTTGGACAAGTTAAGTTATTTGGTGATGTTGACAAGAAAATGGTAATTCATAAAAGTAACAGAGTGTGTACCCTGTTGAACACACACACACACATTGTTATTTTCTGCTTCAAGCAAACTATAGAGAGTCTGGATCCCTTCCGACATGCTACGGTCTGGTTTAGGGAAGCAAAACAGGTCCTCAGTACACATTGTTCTCTTTCCTTTAGGTTTTGTTTATAAAAATCTAACTTTTTTTGTAAATCCGTTGTCTTTGTGCTTTAAAGTCTAAGTTGGATGATCTTCTAGATATATATATTGTGAAGAGCTTTGAAAACTGCTACTAGTAATTCGTACCCTAAAATTAAGTATGTTAGTTCATGCTTCAAGTCATTACATAGACAGGATGTTGTGTAATTTTCACCTTTATAACCATGTGTCATCACAAGAGATTGATCATTCGAGTCAGTACAGCATTATTCGGGTCTTTTTCTAAATGCCCAAAGTCATCAGGTCTCCACTCGGGTCTTTTTACCCACACAATGACCCAATCCCATTAAAAAGGAATATTTTTGGGAAGTAATTTTTGTTGTGCTTCATAGGGTACCATTTAGTTTTTTTTCGTTCAATTGTTTGGAATTTTCAGGTCAGCTTACTCGAAGAAAAAAAAAAGTTCATGCTATTAGGTTAAACAAACGAGTACTGCTATGGGTACCGACGGTACCCATAGGGAAAATGCACCGACGGCCACCGGACGGTCGTCTCCGGTCACCGGACGGCCGATCCGAGCCGTCCAAAAATTTTAAAAAATAAAACCGAGTGGCCTTGCGCGAGAATCAATGGCATCCGAGGTGTGTAGGGTACTTGATCCGAGCACCCATTTTTCGTGTATATTTGTATATACGTGTATATACACGAAAAAGGGGTACTCGGATCAAGTACCCTACACACCTCGGATGCCATTGATTCTCGCGTAAGGCCACTCGGTTTTATTTTTTAAAATTTTTGGACGGCTCGGATCGGCCGTCCGGTGACCGGAGACGGCCGTCCGGTGGCCGTCGGTGCATTTTCCCTATGGGTACCGTCGGTACCAATAGGATTTCTGTAAACAAATTGATTAAAGGAATGTGCTAGGAAGCCCAACAAGTAAAAAAGCACATGAAAGGTACAGATTCTGGTATACAAATTGGCCAAATAAGCCTTACGACACACAAAGTCCTTGGACACCATCAATTTTTTTGTTTTGTCAATCGATAGAAGATAATTTTACATCATATATGAATTAATAGTACAAATTCGAGACGCTACAACAACTGTGTGAGTCTACGAGACAACAAAGCATAACAACTCAATAATATAAAAAATAAGCCCATTATAGGAAAAAGCTCTCTAAGGAAAAAATACTCACACGCAGGTAGAGAAATTCAAACTCCCGACCTCCTGGTGAGATGCAAGAGTTCTGGACAACTGAACTAGCCCAAGTTGATTTTGGACACCACCAAGTTGCTGGTCCTTTATTGATGGCAGCGGAAACTGAACTTGCTGCTGCTTTAATTAGTTATAGAATTGATGGCATCAATATTGGCACCAGCTATAACTGAACTTGCAGCTTCAGTTAGATGCACCGAGTCAAAGAATTCGTACTTTGACCTATCAGAACAAACTGCTGAAAGTGGGTTGCACAGAACTGACTGCTCCAGCAGACCAGTCCCACAACACCCCTTGTTGATCACATCAAAACCTACAAACAAACAAACAAGTAAGAACGTAAAAAGCATCCCGAGCTCACACCTCTATTTTGGAGACTAAAAAAATAAATAAAATTATACAGAAAATGCGTATAGAGAATATCAGTATTCACACATTTCAAACCCACATCTCCATTTATATCTTCAAAACTCAAATATCCCTCCAAATTCTCAATTCTTAATATACATCAGATCTATGCATAATAGGTTATTTTCTTTTATTAAAATGGGTACTCATCTCTTTTTTTGAGAGGAGTCTCCATATTTGGAGACCCAAATTAAATAGAGATGTGAAGCATAGTTGGTGATGCGATAAGTGATCATAAAGTCCAAAAAATACAAAGACATGGACATACTACTATATAGCCTTTTTTTTAGCAAAAGAAAAGAAAGGATGTGTGTTGATCCCATTCGGGCCATCCATATTTGGCAATGGACGGTTCAGATTTTACCTCGGGACAGTTGAGATCTGTTCAGCTGAAATAAAATCTGAGTTGTCCATTGCTGAACATGAACTGCCCGGATGGGGCTAACACCCATGCACAGGCTGTCCAGTTGAGCTGAAATCTGAGCCATCCATTGTCGAGCATGGACGGCCCAGATGGGGCCAACACTCATGCTGTCCCTTGGGTTCTGAAGCTTGCCTGAAAAGACGTTTCTTAAAATAGGAGATTGAAGTGGTTAAAACTTGCTGATGAAAAAAAAAATGGTGGTTAAAACTTGCTTCCAAACATAACAAAAGTTTAAAAGTTTATTTCTACGTTCTGTACTTTTATCTTCATGCTTCGTCTTCCTTCGTATACACTAATTTAACAAGGATAGCAGACGATGATATTGTGTGTCCGACGGATATATGTGTGTGTAACATACTTAACGTGTATACATTCCTCAAAATATTTGTTCAAGGACAGTGAACCTGCCCTTAAACTATGTGTCAGAATAATGAATCTAGCTCCTGAATAATTTTTGGCCAATGACAATTGACATACATACCATAGTTGGCCGGATTTTGCAAAATGTTAAGCATTGGCGTATATGTATCGAAGTAGGCGAGTTTGAGGCCCTGATTAGCTAAGCTGCTTTGCATGGTCTTCAAAGCCTCTTGAACCTTTGCATTATAATCACTTCCAACAGAATTTAGAGTTTCATTACAAGTACGTGTTACTAGTGCAGTCGCGGGGTCTGATGAGTAGAGTGTAATGACATTCGGCCAGCATCCAAACAACGGTACACCAGAGACTGCAATTCTTCGAGCCCCAAGGTCAACTAAACCCTGCAACCATGCAAACATATATATACTGTATTGATTATTTTGAACATGTTATGGGACATTGATTCATTTGTTTTTCGGTAAATAAAATTAACTTTTCTGGAGCCTCAATAAACAAAAGCAAAATAAACCCAAAAAAAAAAAAAACTTTACCCAAATTTAAATCCCAATTAATACTAGTTGAAACTCCCTAAACGTGACAAATTAATGTCTAGAGCTTCATCCCAAAAACTTCTTTGATTTGTTTCGCACTTTGTTTGGCAGACCACAACAGCTAAATATATCATCTGCACCAATATTTAGTAATGCATGTTCCTTTCCTACCCAAAAAAAAAGGTCAGGTAAATTCTTAGGTAGTACAAAAAAGCAGGGGCCAAACCTGTACGAATTCTTGCAATTGTTGTAACACAAACTCTTCATATTGCTCAATAGTTGTCCCATCCGGAAGGCCTACGACATTTCCAGGTCCATAGTAAGTGATGGCGAAATCGTTCACTGCGCAATTCACAATGAAAACGGCATTCGTGGTCTGATTATCCGCTTCCTCTTGTCCAATGGTGCTTGCAAGTTTTGCTTTGTATTCTTTGAAGTATTCCAATTGCGTTGACATTGGTATTACATTCTAAAGTGCAGAGAACCAAATGATAAAAATACAAATAACAAAAAAAGTACCCAGTTTTTATATTTTGGTAACGTCTCGGAAAACAGTTTTCTCTGCCACATTGAATTAGGTGTGGTACTGGAAGAAAGAAGAAAAAGAGCCTACTTAAAAGGTTTTTTTCGATTGGATGTAATTTGGTCCACTTATGTAAGTTTAGCTAACACCACTCCGATGCCCCTTTTTGCCATGCATAAACTGAACTAGCAATTAAGATAAGCACGAAAGTGAAAGCTTCGATAAATATAGATACACTGCGATCCCATAGAAAGGCATTTCGGTCCCTTGCGGACCAAAGTTGCATAGTCCTGCAAAGGTTTTACTTATGAAGGGATATGATAGCAAATGTAATCCTCTTTCCTCACAACAACAAAAAAAAGAAAAAAGAAAAAGGCACAATTTAATTAACAGTGTTAATTACTTGCTTACATGCATTTAATGCTTAAGCTGGTTTGTTTGGCCATAGCCATCTCCCAGTACATCTGTTGCGAACAAGCTAGTGCGGTACCCGTGCAATGCACTTGAACACAAACAAAAAAATGTGTTATAGTTAATGGTACTTATGATTTAGAATTTAATTATTGAATTCAGAAATATTATTGGGAGGGAAAGTTTGAAAGTCCTTTTTGTTTCTGTTAATTGGGAAAATCAATAGAGAAGGGAGATGAGTAGTAATGGCTTTGGTGCATTTTTGTGTAATTTTTTAATTATTTGTAGAAAGTGAAAATGTAGAATATTTTTTTGAAAGCCCTTACAATAAATAAACTCAATCCAATACATACCTATAGGTGGCGGATCGAAAGAAAAAAAGGCAAATGCTAAGGAATGCCGCTGGGGCACTTGATCAAGTGCAATTTATTGTTAATGGTTAATGCTAGTTTCTTGTTCCCATGCAATGACTTATTAGCTCCACCAACTTTAATTAATTGTCACTGTAGAAATAATTTTACGTACCAACTATACCCTTGCTTGAAGGTTTTTTCCATGATAATGAATGCTTCACATTTTGATTTCAAATAAAAAAGTCAATACCATAGCATATTGCAGTAACGTAAAACTTGACTTCTTTTTTTTTTTTTTTTTGTAAATAAAAGCTCACCCTTCGTCTAAGTTGGGAGAGAAAAAGAAGAGAAGATATTGTTCATCCAATTCACCGTTCACATTTTCCAAATCCTATTTTATTCATCTTATGTGTATGTGATATTTATGGCCTCATAAAATTGTTATTATTTAAAAGATATTTGCAATACCTGTAACATAAGACCCATTTCGAGTCAATAAAATTTTCCCTTTGCCAAGCAAAAAAAAAAAAAAAACATGTTATAGTAAAAACAAACCGGAAAAGTAATGACTTTTACCCAAATATTTTTTGAAATATACAAGATAAAGCCGATTTTTTGGGTAAAAGTTATACAATTTTTGCTTTTTTGATTTCTCGCATCAAGATAAATCAATAATCAACAAAAGTTTGTCGCAAAACTAACAAACGCAAATTTTTTTTGAATAAAAACAACAACAAAAAAAGCCCCAAAAAATAAAAAAATCTCTTAGCGGAATGCCACCTGAATTTAAGTCGACTTAAATAGAGCATCTTTCCAAACCAATTTTTCCTATATCATACTCCTACCTTCTAAAACAAAAGCTATTCTAAAGGGTAATGTTGGCAGTCAAGATGATGCAATTAATGCCATTAACAGAATCAAGGAAAGTGCTTCCAATTATGCAAAATTTTAATGCATAGAAATTCGTTGAACTAGATAAAACATTATTAATTACAATTAAAGAGGGCCCCTAAACATCATTAACTTCAAATTACATCATTAATTGCTCCTAAGTAGATGCGCAGGGGCACTTATTAGTAGGACCGAAAAAAAGAACCCATAGGTGCTCGATCCAATCATTTTATTTTTCAGAATCTTGAAATCTAAATGAAAAGTTAGATAATTGGATTGAGCACTTTAAGTATGCAATTGAACTGATTTTTTGTGAGAGCCCTCAAAAAAATATTTTAAAATTAATAAACGACTCGAATTGTTTATGTGGGACTTGAAATGGGTCCCACACCGTGATCTTTGCACAATCGCTATGCACAAAATCTGTGGGAACTTTTTGTCTTTCATCAATCTTTTTTCCGATTTATATGATCATACTATTATTCTAATTTTTGGATTTCCTCTCGTTATACGAATCATTACCGAATAAAACAAATTGATCCGATCGAAACAAATAAATGCAATTTTTTTTTAAATAAACACAAAAAAACAATACTACTCCACATGATTATTAAGTCAAAACGGGCCTCAGGCAATTGGGAATGCATGCATCTGGTAGGGAGTCAAGTGTCAAGTGTCACAGTAATGGTAAATGGACGATTCCAAACTTTAATGCTGAGAGAGAGAGAGAGAGAGAGAGAGAGAGAGAGAGAGATACAAGTGCTGCTGCAGTCCGTTTGTCAAATCCAGTGCCAGCGGAGGCAAAACCAACTGCTGGCTTGGCTTGGATGGTAAAATCTGGGTCCAAATATGGCACATAATTCTCAAAACCCAAGTAGGAAGCTGCAACAAAACAACACAATCCATACCCAAGTTAATACAGTATTGGCCCTGTACTAGGAGGGTTCAAAGTTTCGGACTCCCTTGATAATTAGGTGGAAAATTTATGAAAAGATACAATTACAAGAATTCTGAAAATAGTACAATCATGTTTACAGTTTAATTATTAAATGAAAATTCCAAAAACAAAATTTTTGTGATATACAGCGTTCAAAATGCAGAAGAATTTTTTCGGATTATCTTAGTTAACAAATATCCTGCTTGATGAAACAAAAGCATTTACAAAAAAAAAAGTGTATCGACATGATTACCCTGATATGTTTTTCAAAGTATAATATATTCTAATATATTTGGTGATCTCCCTTTCATGTGTTTTCATTTCCAAAAATACCCTCAAACTTGTAATTTATGTGGGTAAAAATTGTAGGGGTAAAACAGTAAGACCCCAAATAAAGAACCTTTTTCACAAGCAAAGATTGGGAGAGAGAGAGAGAGTGACAGGCGTTTTTTGCTTTTGGCTTCAATTTGTTTGGACTGCACACTCATCAAGATCAAGGCTACAAAAGTGAGGACAATCTGACAACTGTGTGGTGTGTTTGAAATAAGGGTGGGCACGGGTCGGACGGGTCGGGTTCGGCCCCGACCCCGACCCGACCAGTCGGGTATCACTTTTTTGGAACCCGAACCCGAACCGAAGGAGGGGGGATATCCGTCCGTGTAACCGATTTTTTTGGTCGGGTCAGGTCGGGTTATGGTCGGGTCGGGTTGGTCGGGCCCGACCAAAACCGAAGTAAAGTATATGAATTCCTTTGTTTTTTGGTCGGGTCGGGTTAGAAAAAACAGCACCCCGAGCCCTGAACCGAAAACTGATTTTTTTAAAAAATTGTACCCGTACCCGACCGAACCACATGTTCGGCCCCACCCGAAACCCTTTGGGTCGGGTCGGGTCGGGTTCGTCGGGTCTCGGTTTTTTTGCACACCCCTAGACTTTGAAATACTCTTATTTCTCCATCTTTTCCCTTCGCTTTCTTATACTATTGTGTGGTGTATATTTCTTATGGGGAAGGGTACTAACTGATATGGTTTAGAATGAAATGTTGGTAAAGCTATGCGTAAAGGGGAAAAAAAAATATGAAGAATTCTCATGGTGCAAATGTCCTCCCATTTAATGTAATCATTTCAGGAATTCAAATTAGGGTAAATCCAAAAGTTTTTGAAATTTCTCACATTTTCCAAAAGTTTTTGAACCATCACTGGTTCATCACCATCGCTGACTGCAATTGTTCTCCCATTTAATGTAACTAGAGGCCGGGCACACACGATGCGTGTGCAAGTCGGATTTTTACAACGTTTTCGTAAAAATGCTTCCTACTCATTGTTTGATCAAATTTTTACAAATGTTGTGAAAATCCGACTTGCACACGTATCGCGTGTGCCCGGCCTCTAATTATTAATTAAGCTTGTAATCAAACTTATCAAATACCAATTGTACATCAGTCTCGAAAGAATAGAAAATGCTTGACATATTTAATATTTCTCACACCGTATGGGGAACCATAATTTGGTAAAATAAGCTCCAATAAAAACAGTAGTGGACAAGTTGTTTGGAATGAATAGTGACAACTGATTTATTATTATCTTTGTATCATCAAATTTTCAACTTGAATGGTCATGTCAACGACAGGGATCTAAAAAATAAAGACTATAACAAAATCCTAAAATAAATTGTTAATTAAGGAGAAAAATAATCTAAAAGAGACAGAATTTTGGAATTCTTTTTTGCTTATTGTGTTCTTCTCGTCGGGGCAAATACAAAAATGTGAAATTAGCACTGTGTCCTAAAGTTAACTAAAAATTAAAAAAATACACATAATGCTAATTACAAGTTATTCATTAATCATACATGTCAATCCTGGACTAGTTGAAGAAGAAAAGAAGCAAAACATATTATTATTATTTATTTCTACCTCACCTTCATTCCAATGTGACATACTGGTTAATTTTGTTTACCAACTTATTTTATCTTTTAGAAAAAATATATTTATGCTTTCAATTCGTCTCGAAAGAAGCAATAAAAAAAAAGTGAAACAAATAGAGTAGTTCTTTTTCACCTCCTTGTAAGCTTTTCTTTATTTTTTTTCAAAAAAAAAGACCCACCACTGGGGCAATTGAAAAAGAGCTCCACTATCAGGGAAATTAGAAACAAAATCTACAACTCGAAATAAATATTTTTCTTAATCTTCATGGTTGAATCTTATCGCCTTTTTTAAAGTAAGCTTTCTTGTGAACTTTCATGGTTTTGAACTTTCCGATGAGTACACATAATGTTTTACTTCAAAATTAAGACAATTAATGTAAAAAAAAGATTCTGTCTTACCAAGAAAATCAGCAATGACCTTCCCATCACTGAACCTGCCAGTGGCTTTCTGGTTCACAAAATCAATTCCATAAGGTGCAAAGTTGCTCCTGGCAATAGAACCAATGTAGTTGTTGTTTCCAGGGTCCACATAAGAGTCTCCAAACACATAAAAGGCTGCGATCGAGTGGTTGGAAACCTCTCGAGCTTGATTTCGAGATATCAAATTGGGAAAAATAAACAACAAACCAATAATAAAAAGCACAGATTTGATTTTGGAACTCATATTCACGTCAAGTGAATAGAGTAGAGATGAAAAAACTGAACAAGTTCTACTCCCTACTTCTCGAACCCTGGTTGTGGTATGCGAAACTGAAGCATTGATTCTTTATTTATAAGTACGTTCCCTCGTTGGGTTCATTTTCGTTTATGAAGCTCGCACAGACGTAGAAGATTCATTTGATGTGCCATTGATCCCCCCCATAGTTATATCCACATGAGAACAAATTCTACACCGAACTTCCAACCAAGCCACTTTGTACTAGAGGTGTCGAATAGACTGCACCGTGCCAGCCCAGCCCATTTATTTTCGTGCCTAATGTGTTTTGTGCCGTGCTGTGCTAACGCTGAACGTGTTGTGCTCGTGCTTGTGCCAGCCTGACCCATTTGACACATTTACATAGTACAGCCAGTCGGCCAACCGGACATTAGAACTTGACATCTCACCTAATATATAGGTTATCAATTGTGGGTCAACGACCTTTACGAAAATCAGCCTTAATAGCAACAAACTATACGTAACGAACAATTTATAACGTTTTTTGGGTAAGTCACAAAGAGAAATTGATTTGCTAGAGTGAAAATCCAGTGGATACTGGATTTTAGTAAAGGAGCATAGGTTTTAAGAGATTTCTTGGAGGGAGTCAACTTAAAAATAGTCATCAATATGTGAAGTAGTCTCTCTAGATGATATTAACGAAAATTAATAGGTCGTTCGGCTAAATAAGTCACTTGGCTTATTTTTTTGTTCTTATTCAATTTTTTTTTCGTATTTGTTAGTTTTTTGTTAATTTTTTGGGGATTATTACTTCTTCATGACAAGAAGAATCTAAAAAGTAAAAAATTACGATCGAAATTCAAATTTTTTTAAATAAAGACAAAAAAATTGGCTTATTGGCTTATTTTTGTCTTTATTCAAAAAAATTAGGTTTCGATCGTAATTTTTTACTTTTAAGATTCCTTTCATCATGACGAAACAATAATCCCCAAAAAAATTGACGAAAAACTAACAAATGCAAAAAAATAAGCCACTTGACTTATTTAGCCGAACGACCCCAGTGGCTTAGGTGAGGTGTGGGATAAAGTTTAACATTCTAATCTCTAGGGTACCACCCGGAGGGACGTGTATTGATTGAAAAAGTGAGGATTATATATTTCTGAAAACTACTCGGTGAAGCAGGCCAACTCATCCAGTAGTGAAAGTGACATGCATTTATAGTTTCTAGTATTCATTAACATGTGAAGTTAGTCTAGTTGGTTGGTGGCTTGGTTATCACACAATTGATTATAGTTTGATTTTTGAGATCAAGTCTATAAGATAATAAATTCTTCGTAAATTTCATAATTCTAGTATGGATTACTTGCATTTGACCGGATCAAAAATGAAATTAGTTCAGAGACTTGACTGTCGAAAAAACGAAGCTACCATTAGTCAGCCGTTCATACAGCTTCCATTAAAGCCCTTATTTCTGGGTCGGGCAATTAACAAGTTCGTTGAGCCAGTTGGGGCCGAATTTAATGCATACAGCAGTACAGCAGGTGAGATCAATGATCCACAGTCGATTGTACTATAGCTAAGTACAATTCTGGGTCTCGATCGGTTCAATTGCACCACAGTCAATTGTAGTTGAAACCGTATTTTAATGCTTGTAAGTGCATACGCATCAGACTCTTTATATTTTGGATCAATTACATCTTAAAAAATCACTTTATTATTTTAGCTATTCAGTTTTAAAATGTCTACTGCAAGACTCTCCATATAAAAACTATCCCATTAAAATATTATTTTTTTATTCTAAAAAGAAAACACAATAAAAAAAAGAGTGAAAACCTTTTTTTTTTTTTTTTTTTTCTGGTCAAGCGGGAAGGAAAGTGGACAAATCTATTTTCACCAACCAAACCAGCAAACAATTCTCCCCCCTCTCTCTCTAACTTTACTCTCTCTTCTTCTCAACCCAAAACCCAAAAAATTCAGCAAACAAAACCCAGCCCTGGTTCTTCTCATCGAAGGCAGGTGTTCAAAGCCAGAATCAAAGGCGTTCTTCTCATCAAAGTAATCAGACCAATCAAGCCCAGAAGGATCAAATACCCCTCGATCGTTGGGCTCCAACTCCCCCAGTACCAGATCTAAGAAGAAGGTCAAACTGAACCGCCGTGGATCACTTCAAACCTCTCTCTCTCTCTCTCTCTCTGAGTTGAACTGTTGAGAGTTTGCATACATTACAGTATTTTATTGGCAAACGGATGAATAGTTCCTCGTGTATTTCAACGAGGAATTGTAGCTCTTCTACTTCTTCGGCGACTTCCACAAGCTTGATAACGCAGGGTTTTGGGGGATTTTCTTGGAGATGGCTCGTTACTTTAGTTTAGAAGAGAGAGTATAGAGAAAGATGCAGATGCCCTAATGGATTATTGTACGATGTCGATTCACTCATTACCTATATTTGGAAAAAAATTTAAACCTTATTGTTCGGTTATAGATTTGGAAAAAAAATTTCAAACCCAAATCCACTCATTATTTATATTTTCAATTATTACTTTCATTTTTTTTGCACTCATTATTCATATATCCAATCATTAATCTCATTTCTATCTCTATCTACTAATTACTCATATTTTCAATTATTACCATATTTTCTCTCCTCGCTCATTACCCAAAAACCAAATGCAAAAATTTTTCAAACCCACAATTGAACAAGGCATTTTTCTTTGGGTATAGTCTCCAATAAATTTTCAATATCTATTTATCTCCACTCATTACCCTCAAAAGCTTCGATCAAAATTCAAACCGAACGAGACCAAAAAAACGACCTCAATTAGTGTAGTTTTATCCTATCTGTAGTGCGATAAGATTACTGTAGATGAAAATTAGGAATTTGCATACCTAAATTGACAGTGGATGTTGTGGTATATTGTGGTATAGTATGCAACAAGACATCAAATCCGGTCTTTATCTTTCTTGAGTGAGCTGGATTCGAGGTTGATGAAATATCCTTCAATGAAGTTTGATCGAGTGTCTTGGTTCAATTGGTTCATTATTTGCTTTTAGTCATGAGCTATGTAGCATGAACACAGACATGACGGGGTCACGAACACGAATATGAGACCGATTGTGTGTGCCCGTACACATACACAGATGTTTTATATTACAATTTTTTGTGAAATACTTTCGAATGGGTTATTGGGCTGGTGGCCGTCTCAAAGGTATAAGAATGTGGAAAAAAGGTTGTTGGAACTCTATGTTTCTTTGCAGTCATATGGTCAATATGGATGTCTAGAAATGATATTGTTTGGTCAGAAATGTTTCTTCGTGGTACACTTAATTAACAAGAATAATTATAGCTAATTTAATTCCTGAATCGCAGCCATTATCAGCCATATATACATTAAAAGTTGGAAATGTTAGTCAGCAATAAGAAAATCAATGTCAGACTTAGCGGCCTCAAAGAGGAGCTTGTATGTCTTCTTCGACGGGTGTATCGAGTTCCAAAAAACATACTTCAATGCATTAGAGCAAGCATATGAGTCCTGATTGTATAAAAATACCGTTTCCAGTAAGCCAGCCCCACAACATCCACTGCGCACCTCATCGAAATCTAAAAGTATGACAAAAAAATATATTGTTAGCTAATGGTTGTAAATCTTCTTGGTATCAGGAAATTGTGGACATTTAAACGAATAGATTGTCACTTACATATTGTCACTAATAGGGTTCACAAACCAGAAGGCATTCTTTTAGTGTTGATATTTGTGTCACAATTTTAATGTTGTCACAAAAGTATTTCTTATTTTTTGTAACCCTTCTCCACTGAACTAAAATTCTGGAGTCATGCTGGGTGCCCCTAAAATTAGTTGTGCTTTTTGAAGTAAAAAGCGTAGCATATATCCATAGTCAAAACTTAAGTTTTTGGATCGGAAAAAAAAAATTATTATAATAATTGCAATGTAGTGCTGACACATCCAAATTGAATAGTTGGGCTCTAACTTATCAGATTTGAAGTTTGAATACGTTGTGCCAGATCCTTCAGTTTACTATTGGAGTATTAATTGTTTGGGCTTGGACAACTAAGGACCCAAGATACTGGCCCACATCAAGAGAGCTGGTACATTACATGAAGCTGGATCCATGAAACGATTTATTGAACAATTTCACGTATCTTAACATTTTCGAGCAGAGGAATGGGAGTCCACTTACCGTACTTGAGACTCTGGATGATCATGTCAGAAAGAGGCTAACATACATCAGTATAGGCAGTTCTAACCCCATAATCAACTCATACGTTGAATTGCATGGCGCTGAGCTTTGTTTGGAGCATTAGATTGTATTGCCTGGCAACTAAGAAGAAAAAATCGACATACCCAGGGTTTAGAATTGCATTATCCGAATTAACATGGTAATAACTATAGGCAAGCAACTCATTGGTGGCAATCCAATCACTCTTATTCTTTGAGCCCTTTGTTCCAACAAACCCTGCACGTCAAAACAAGGCAAACTGATCCATGTTTCAATAAACGCATAGTGAGATTCACATTGGCAGTGGCAAAAAAACCACGATTTTCAGTGATATGGTAACCCCGCAGTTTCGTCTAGAGCCGAGATTATTATGTATTATCAGTTCGATTAACTTGTAACATCTCATTTGTTAGAATAGATGACGAAGTGTTCATGAGTATCTCTATTATAAAACAGAAGGGTGTGGGGACAAGTTTGTTGGAACGGCTTAGATTCTTTTGATTCAAAGGCTGTAGTGCATCCTCCCATTTTCCGATTAAGTACCTACACTACAAGAAAAATTGCATTGGGTGACGAATGAAAATCGTCGCAAATTGTATGTTTTTCGTCACAAATAATATAGGTGACGAAAAAAAATTTGTCGACTAAAGGTTGTCGAGGATTCCTACCTGGTGACGAAATCTATTTTTTGTCACCTATAATGTCTTTTGGTGACGAAAAATTTCGTCACGGAAAAATGACTTGGTGACGAAATTTTCTTCGTCACCTATTGTGCTTTTTTAATGACAAAAAATTTCGTCACAAATTATTCCCTTTGGCTCGTCAAAGGTGACCTATCGGTGACGAAATTTTTCGTCGCGAAAGATATTCTTATATGTGAAAAAAATCTCACTTTCTTGCTCCTGCGGGGTTTCGAACCCGAGTCTCTTAAGTTTTGCACACAGGTTTTAACCAACTACACCACACAAACTTTTCAGCATATGTTTGAAATATCTAATATATAACACATACATTGAACATTAAAATATATTTTGAACGGCATTTTGAACTATTAAACATTAAAATTAGCAATTTTAATAAACATGAAAGTCGTAGCTCTTTATGTTATTGTTCAAACCCAATTTAAATTATCTCAATCGGAGTTCTGAGAAAAGAGTTATGCCCGAAATATATTTGGAGACAAAGCGTAATTCATAAATTTCGTCACCAAATGATAAATTTTTCGTCACTGAAAACGTAAAAAGAAGACGAAAATATTTTTCGTCTCCAAATTGGTTCATTTGGTGACAAAATATTTTTTCCGTCACCGAATAGTTATCTTTGGCGACAAAAAATAATTTCGTCTCCTTTTTTATTCTTTTAATGACGAAAATTTTATTTCGTCGCCAAATAGGAGCCTTTGGTGACAAAAATATCTTTTTTGTCGCTAAATAGTTATAATTGGTGACAAAATAATTTCGTCAAGGAAGTTATCAAAACAGTGACGAATTTATTTTTTTTGTCGCCAAATATACTCATTTAGCGACGAAATTAAATTTTGTCGCCACTTTTTTGTCACTAAACATACTTTTTCTTGTAGTGCTATGGTTTTCACTTAAATCACACAACTGCCATCCCATTCCAATTAGGATGCGTAGTGCCATAGACACGGGCTAACACTAGTAAGAGATAATTTTATAAGTAATTTTCGTTGTTTAAGATTGAGACCAACTCCATCCACATAAACAGATGACAAAGTCGTGACCTGATATTGCATGTTCTTTCCAAGGTTACGAATCTCATACCGTACCGGCCGGCATCGGCCTGTATATATCAGTATTGTCTAAATTCGGTACCATACACCTATAAATCCTTTTCACTTCAAATACCGGTCGGTACCGGCCAGTAGCAGACTAATTTTATTTTATGCTTCCATTACTGGACCATACCGATCTGTACCAGTAATTACCAAACGGTACATGACAAATACCAGACTACTTTATATTTTTATTTTTAATAAATGTGTGGTTCTGGAGTAATCCGAAGTACCACTTGGCGATACTTCCGGACTATTGAATAAGTACTCTTAAGGTGAGTTGATCCAGTGTCTTTCAAGGTTTCCTAACCGATTTCAAATGTTTTGCAGGGACAGGATCACCGCTGTAATCTCCCCTCCAAACTTTATTTTGCGGATCATATTTGGGACAGAAAACATTGATCAAAATTCTTTGGTTTTTATTGACACGTGGAGAAGAACTTCTGTAATCAAAAGCATTTTGATCAGATAAAAAATACAACTTTTTTATCGATCTTATCGATCAAATGACATCCGGTCAGATGGATTCGTTGATTGACATTTTTTTGTGAATTTACAAGATGAACGACAAAATCAACATTACGGGCTCTAGACCCACAAAATAAAGTTTAAAGAGGTGTTGATGATCAGGGACACGGTTTTGAGGGGAGGTGGTTGGATGTTTTGGAGAGGTAGTTCCGATATTGCACCCACAATTAACCTAGAGAGAAATTGCCCCATCGCTCCAATGCAAAAATTAATAGTCCATCCTATATTACTCGGTCAATGGTTCACTCAAAGGTGTTACAGGTGGTACCAGAGTAAGCAATGTACATGACTATCAATTCGAGTCATTGTGCGGCCATTGGAAAAAAGACCGAAGAGAAGCCCTGGTAACTCTGGACATTAAGAAAAAAAGACCCGAATAACGTTGTAATGATTCGAATGCTCAATCTCTAGCACGGGCACTCTAAAAGTGCAAATTTCGTGACATTCCGTATAGGTGAGTAAATATACTTTGCACTCCCTAATTTGGCCTTGTTATGTTTGTTTAATGTATTATTTGGAGTTTGATATTCATTTTCCTTGTTACAGGACCCACAAAGCCATTAGATAACCTTTGGATCTAAATCAACAAAAAAAAAAGAAAAAGAAAAAGAAAAGAAAGATTAATGACGCAAAGCGAGCTCGAAGATCATGCTTAGAGAATGTTGTACTTGCGGATCAAATTAATCAAGAAGTTGGACCAAGCTTATTATAATAGATGGAAGAGATAGAGAACTTCTACACGAACAAACAGAGAGGCGGCTGCGGCTTCCGATTAATGTGGTTCATAGAGGAGATAATAAAGAGCAACAACTCAACGATGATCAGCCAATCTCCTCGACTAGTGTGACGAGGACATGTCTTCAAGTAGCATAGCTGTTAGATTTTTAGGCCTTTATATTCAACTCGATTGTGAGACTTGGTTGATTCATAACATTTTATGAAGTTCTACATTTTTCTCAATCTTCAAACGTATTTGTATCCATGGTTTCAAGCACAGTCTTACAATGATTTCTCATGTTTCAAGATAGGCTTTGAGATAGACTATACGATGTGAGACGGGTCGTGCTATTGGTTAAATCTAGTGAGACGATCCATGTCGTATTGAAATAACTTATATGGAGTACGAATCTTGGTTATATTTTTGGGGATTGTCGATAGAAATTGCTACCATACGGTGGTTGCTTAGCCTCCGAACTTCGCCTTCCAATAAAGTTGAAACACCCCAAGCGTAGAGCTAGGTCGTCGATAGCATAATAACCGGAAAGTCTGGGATCGTACCCACAGAGAATCGAATATAGCTTAATCGGATTGTAGGTTTTATATGGTGGTTTCGGCGTTTAAGACGGCCAACTTGGTTTTCCTTTAAACGGTGGAAAAGATAGCGAAAAAGACTAGAAATGAACTTTATGAACTAAACGAGGTAAGTCTAGGGATCATCCTTCCCTTGACAAAGGCCGCTACCGGTTCTCAAAATAACTCAAGCGAGAGACACGATCGCGTGCTCACGCCCGGAAGATTTAACTTTAACGACTACGTTTATTAAAAGATGTGATTAAACGGAACTAAACTAACATATTTTTGCTAATGTATCTAACACGTAGGAGGCCACGAGCCCTCGGTATGCTGCTTGCCAAGACCGCTTGACTAAACTTCATATCAAGGAGTTGACACCTCTCGCTTAGACCAAAATGGCTAGGTTAATGAAATTTCGAAAATCATGATTTTAAGCCCGAGGGTTCGAGAACCAAATAACACCCTAAGTATTTAGGAAAGAGTAGCCCAAGACTTAGCCAAGAAACTACTCACACATATTGAAAAGACTAGAAATTATACTAGGAAATGAAAACATGATTAACCGATAAAAACAAAAATAAACTTGATATTAGTGAGAATCTAATCCGTACAAACAACTTTAATAAACGGAAAATTAACAAACGAGAAAGACTTACAAGTATTCTTGAAAGATTTAACTAAGAAAGCTTGGAAGACATTAATGGAGAAAGACTAACCTAAACTAACTACCTCCCCTTTACAAGTGAGAGAGCGTGAGTATTTATACAAAAAGACTGCCTCTCTCCTCCAAAATATCCAGAAACACACCAAAAGTAGAAAGTTGCCACTTATGGAAAGTTAAAAGCTGTCAAAAAGTAAGTCGGTAAGTCTCCCGTATCGATACTCCAAAGCCGTATCGATACTGAGCTGTTTTGCTCTGAAACCCAAGATTCCCTGTAGAGGAACCGTACCGATACAAAAGGAACTGTATCGATACTCCAAAATCCGTATCGATACGCTGAAGCTTGACCTGCTCTCTGTTTTAATGAAGTATCGATACTCCAATAACCGTATCGATACGGTTCTGTTATCCTTGCATCTTGGCCACAGCTTCACAGCTCCTCAGCATTTTATTTTCATTCTCTAAACTTAAGTAAAAACTACATTTTAAATATTTCTTTTACCTTTTCTTTACTTTAATTTATTTAATGAAAATAAGAAAGTACCCCCCATTTGGAAACAATGGCATTACTAGAATTACAAGATTCCAATTAAATCAAAATGTCAACTCCCCACTTTTAGTGTAAAATGAAAAACCGCACATTTTTCTCAAGAGAAAATGGCTCAAAGCATAACATTGTTCTTCAAATAAAACCTTGCAATTTTGTAGCTACTCTTAGAAAAATTCAAGGATCAATTACCGCCATTTTTTATCTTGAAAATCGAAACTTTTTCAGAAAGTCATTTTTCTATACTTAGACAGATTTTAAGGGGCCGATAGGGTCTTCGGGTACTTGGAAGCACTTGGGCCATCCATGGCGTTGAAATGCGCCTTATTTGCACGTTTTACCTGAAACACACAAAAACATACCTTACATGCAATATCACTATATAAGCTAAATAAACACAAGTTAAAAACAATATAAAATAGAACTAGTCGCACCAAATATTTGCAATATTGGGTGCTCATCAGTGGTCTAGTTGAGTGTTGAATATGAACTCTAAGTTTTGAAACAATTACATTACGAGGGGATCAAGATATAATCAGAAGCGCTGGTTCCTTCTCTAATTAGTTTTCAAATCCTTTACTTGCTTGCTAGTTTAGTAATTAGTTTAATCAAATCAACTCAAATCCAAACTTCACTTTCCTTTCAGAATTAAAATAAAAATTAATTAAAGTATTGCGACTCAATTTTTACTACCTATGAATGATCCTGGATTGAACCACTGTTCTTTGGAATAATTGTTAATTCTTGGTTTTATAACAGAAACGACAGACAGTCTGTGTAATGATGCAAAATCTACGTGCATGGCTAATATTCTGCATATAAACTATACGGAGCAGGAATGGTAATTCGGGACTCCACGGTCTGCTTTGTGGCTGATCATTCAATTAGTTTAGGCTCAACAAGATCAGCACATTGTGCCGAGGCAGGAGCGTGCAGAGCGGCGTTGGAGTTTGCCGAGTTTTTGGGGATGAGTAGGATCAGGGTAGAGGGAGACCCGCAACAACTTGTAAGGATTATGAACAAGGAGATGTAGTATCTGACGGAGGTAGTAGAGGTGATTGTGGAAGACATTAGAAGGTGTGCGGAAATTTAAGGAAGTTGCAGTTTTCAGTTTGTTTGGCGATGGGCAAATGGATAAACTCGCACGGTTCGAATATTGAGAGGTCATGGTATAGAGTACTTGGGAAGCCAGACCTCCCGAATTGTTATTCGATTCATTAGAACAAGATAATCAATCTTTCTTAATTTGTCGGTTCGTTGTAATTATCAATAAAATTTGTTATACTATTTTGAGAAAGGGAAAATAAAAAAAAGGTGCTCCTACTAGTACCTTACTAGTACTAGTTACTTGCATATTTGAGCTCATGTTATTGAATGAAGTTCACATACTCCATTAGAATTAGAGTCAATAGATATCACACATCATTTTATTAAAGGAAAGTGCTAAGAAGCACCAAGAAGTAAAAAAGAACACGAAAGGTACAGTTTGCAGATATGCAAATTGGGCACATAGGCCTTATGACCACAGGAGTTCTAGGACGACCCCACCATATACATAATGTAGGCATGTGAAAATTTTAGCCTATCACAAATCGCCACGTGTTGTTAGGACATACAAATTGGCCAATCAAATGCTGCCAAATGCCTGTAAGTCAATGTCAAAATTTCATGGATGGGCCAATCAAGTGATGCCAAGTGTCCGTGGTCAAAAGTCAGAGACATGTAAATGGACCAATCAAATGGCGCCACGTGTTAAAATGACACAGTTATTATTTTATCAAGTTCGGCCAATCAAATTAGGCTAATTGGTGAATAATAATATATCTCTTTATATATAATTACCTTTTCTAAAATAAAAAGAAAGGAAAGGTAATTATCAAATAATAATTATTCCTTTTTCAATAAAGGAAATAATTAAAGAGATCAATATGGAAGGTTAGGGTTGGAGTCTCCACCCAAATCCTTATAAATAGAGGTGCTCCCTCTCATATTTTTTCCCATATGCACATTGAAGCAAAAAGCTCCAGAGCTCTGAAGATCGAAGCCTTCAAGTCCTTCAGAATTCTTCAAGTGTGCATCCAACAAGAAGGTTCTTCGAATCGAAGCCTCAAAGCCTCGAAGAACATTCAACCCAAGTTATCAACTTCTTCGCAAATCATAGAGAAGATTCCGCCGTTTGATTCGAGATTAGGCACAAAGCCCTCGTTTCAAAAATCGAAGAGAAGAATCAGAAGACTTTATTTTCTTTGATTAGAAAATAGATCATAGATTGTAAACCCTAATATCATACATCAATAAAATTGACTTTTGTTCAACATTTTTCCGTCTTTTTCGCAGACTCGAAATTGTGTTCAACACATAACACATGGACAAAGTTGCTGGCCCTTATTTAGTCATACTAGTATTTATGGCAGCAACAATATTGGCGTCCGCGATAATTGAACTTAAAATTGCTGCTTTCTTAACTAGTTATAGAATTGATGGCAGCAACATTGGCGTCCACTATAATGGAAGCTGTTGTTTCAGTTGGATGGGCTGAGTCAAAGAATTCGTACTCCGATCTATTAGCACAAAGTGTGGAAAGCGAGTTGCAAAGGGGTCCGAATTCTAGCAAACCAGTCCCGCAGCAACCCTTGTTGGTAACATCAATACCTACAATTAAACAAACAAACAAAAATGGGACTAAGAAATTTAATCGTATTCATAAAAAGAAAGTCGTATTAATGAAAAGGAAGATGCATATGGGAAAATCACAAAAATAGAAGCATCGGCTGAAAAAACCGTTTCCCATACTAGGTGTGATATATAAAGTGTAGCAGGCCGAGCAAAATGGCTCGGGCCGTTCCGAGCGTGATCTAGTATTCCTTTCAACTCCAAGACATCTTTCTTTGGATGTTCGGATTAGCAACCGTAGCCGAGGGTCCCTTTAGCCGAGGGTCCTTCTAGTTACTACTTCCTTTAATGCTCCATTCCCTACACCTGCTCGGGGTGGAGAATACGTTCGTTTGGATAGCTGCCGAAGGTCCCGCAACATGCTCGGTGCCGAGCGTAGCTTGGCCGACGATCTAGCTTATCCGCATCAGAACAGTAACCATGGCAATGATGATGGTCGTGACGTCATCCAAACGGTTATGAGGACAATGATGGTGGCACGTGAAGGTGCCAGCTCATCATGAAAACGGTTGAGCGTTGGTGCAATCTTAGAGACCAAGCTAAGGGTCCCTATAAATATCCCATTATGCCTACTTGGAAGAGGTACGCTCAAACAAAATCCTAGCTCCTAATCCCTAACTCCTTCTGGCAAGCAATCTGACTCTTGCACCGGAGGGCCATCCCGGAGTACCTCCGGTGTGGTCTCTTAGTCGTGCTTCGTTTTGCAGGACTGATCAAGGAGATAAGAGCTAACCAAGAACCCACATTCAGAAAGTACGAACCAACCGGAACGGAGCCCCCACATAAAGCTTGCTTGAAAAATGTAACAACAGTTTCAAAAATTTATTTGGGTTCAGTTTCGTGCTTTTATCTTCATCGTTCTTCTTCTTTATGTAGTACCTAACGCGAATAGCAATCGATGATTGTATTGGTGTCTCCAACTGATAGGTGCAAACGTGTATGCATTGGTCAAATATTTGTTCGAGCAAAGTACTATTGCCCTTAAGCTATGTTTCAAAATAATAATGATCACTTATTAAACGACTCTACCGAAGAATTAAGTTTCTGATCATGATCATTGACGTACCAAACACGGCCGGGTTTCGCCGAATGTTAACCATTGGCGTATAGGTATCGAAGTAGGCAAGTTTGAGTCCAATATTTCCCGAGCTATTTTGCTGGGTCCTTAATGCTGCTTGAACCTTCATGTTATAATCGTTTCCGACAGCATTTAGGGTGTCATTGCAAGCACGCGTTACCAGTGCATTTGTGGGGTTTGACGAGTAGAGAGTAATGACAATGGGCCAGCATCCGAACAACGGTACTCCAGAGACCGCAATTCTTCGAGCCCCAAGGCCGACCAACCCCTGCAACCAAACAAAAAAAACAAACAAAATTATTTGGCCGCTTAAAAGGGATGGATGTTTATTCATTTTTACCCGGAAAAAAAAAAAATTATAACCAAGTATCCGGACAATTTTGAGGGCGCTTCGACTATAGCACTCAGAGAAATCAATATCGTTACTACCACACCTTCAAACACAATACACGCTAATAAGCAAAATTTCCCCACCAACAAAATTAATAGCAAAGACAACATATCTACCTACTGGATCAAGATAAAGCCTAAGAAAAACTATATACAATTTTAGCCCACAAAATATTAGTTTTACCTCCCTAAACATGGAAAATTATTCAATTCTGCTAAGCTACCACCACGTGGCGCTCCAGGCCTCTCCTCAATCACACATTTTGGTGATGAAATTTGTATTTTGTCGGCAAATAAATAAAGACTAACTATTTTTTGTTTTTAGTATAGAATATCTTATTTAAAATAAATAATGCGTTTCTTGTATAATATATACATATTGTCCATCGATTAATTAAAAAAATTATTCATAACAGGTTAATTTAAATTAAATTAAGCAAAAATAACAACAAATTTTGGGAACCAGATCGAGGTCGTGAGTTCGAATAAGAGCAGCGGCAAAATTGAATACTCCATTATTTTTCTGGTTTGGTCGCATTTAGAGACGAAAGTAACTATATCGCCAAAATGTTACATTTAGGTGTCAAAAATTTTCATTGTCAAAACCTAAGATACACTTTTTGCGACAATTGATAGGTGAAGAAACATGGTGACAAAATATTTCCTCACTAATACTTTTGCCAATGAAATCGTTTCGTGACCAAAAGACATTTTATTTTATTTTTTGTCAAAATGTTAGGAGTTTTCATTAATAGGAGAAACATTATATCAAAAAGAGTAAGATTCCTACAACACAATGGGCGAATCAAGCCACAAGGGAGATGCCAACAAGAAAGCACCCCACTCCCACACACCTTCTGGGCACAACATTTGCCGCAGAAAGAACGCATAACCAAATCAAAAGAAACCCCCGAAGGGGAGGAAACAACCCCATCAGGGGTAGGAAACCAAAAAAACAAACGCAACAGAGAAAACAAACCAAAACCTACAGAAACAGATCTACACTCTTAAATCCGATCACCGAGATTGCAGATCACCGTAGCAACCACACCCCACCATCTAGCAACACCAACAGCTATCTCCGTCCCACAACAACAACTTTGTTAGGGCTTGAACAAGCGATGCCCAAATGACAAGGCCGGGCCGGCCTGGTAACGCAGATAGAACTCGCACGGTTGGCGCCATCGATGGGGAGCACCAAACTCAGGGAGGGACAGATCTGGAGAGAGAGGGATGAGGAGGAAACAGAACTCCAGCCGTAATCATGTCACCCAACAAACCGTCGCTCCGGTTCCGGGGGCTTATTTGCTGTAGGATCTCACCAAGCGGCCCAACAACCCGTCATAGTAGGGAGTAGACGGCCAGTGATGGAGGGGTGTGGGGTGGGGTGAGGCGGTAGCCCCAGCCCCCTACCAGGAAACCCTACCATATGTATGTAGAGAGAAGGCAAAGAAAAGAAAAGTTGGAGAGAGAGAGAGAGAGAGAGAGAGAGGGGGGGGGGGGGGGGGGGGGGGGGTTGGGCGGGTGGGCGGGGCAAAAGACATTGTGGTAAGTACAATTCTGAGAATTCAAGTTGATTTATTTCGTTGTTATAGTTTTATGATGACCTTTACGCATGCAGAACACCAGCGGAGGACAAGAGAAACAAATTAAACATGGAGAAAAACTTATTCACGGAAGAGTCGTGAATAAGTTTTACGGTGCTAAATCTCGGCCGTCCAAAAGTGTTTTGGACGATCCGAATTATAAACAATCTATTAACGGTAATAGATTAATTTGTTTTGGACAGCTGAGATTGCGTGGAACCGTGAATAACCTTCTCATTGCTCCGCCGTGAATAAGTTTCTTCCTTGGACATAGTGATAAAGTCATCTAAATTGTTAGGTAGTGTCAGCCCAAAGGTTTCTATGCAATACCTTATTGATTTTTGATGATAACAAAATATATTTTATATTGAAAAGAAATATAATTAATATTGTGATATTTGGAATACCTTAATGTTTATTTTGTAGGATTTGGTTGAAGTGCACATGGGAAGATTGCTACACCAAATCACTATCTTCAATGGTCAAGATAAATTGAAAGGAGGAAGATTAAGGACAAATCTTCTCCTATTTTTAAATTGGCTACAAGGGATTTTATGGAAAGCAAAATGCTAATCAATGAGAAAGATTGAAGATTACTTGAGAGCTTAATTCTCTCTAACGGCTACTGCAGAAAAGATATGGAAATAAGGAATTGACTGGCTACACTTTGACTAGAAAATTGTCCTAACGGCTAGTGGAATTTGGATGGAAGCAATTGATGTGCTGGTTGCATTCTTGGAGTATATAAAGGGAAGTAAGGATTACACAACACAGCTTCGGAGAAATATTTCAAAGAATACATCAATCTCTTCATACTCTATTCTTCAACCTGATAATTTTACACTTGTGTGAGAGAGCTCTTATTTTGATCTTTATTGTAAAAGGGATTATACACTCTTATTCATACTCTCGTGAGTTATTACTTTTTGTGAGTGGTTTTGGAGAGAAAATCACTTGGAGTTAGGTGTTACTAGCATCGGAGTCAAAACTAGTTGGGTTAGGTGTGACTAGCACCGGAGTCAAAATTAGTTGGAGTGATTCGGAATAGATTGCTCGTTATAAAGGTTGTCTAGCACCCGCGAAGCTAGAAGATTGTAACTATTGAAAATAGTGCAGCAAATCTCAAGTTGGATACTTGGAGAGTGGACTAGGCCGTGAAGTTGCGGACCGAACCACTATAAATTCTTGCGTTCGATTCTCTCTTCCCTACTCTCTTTACTTTCCGTCTTGCTTATCAATATTGCATGAGTAGAATAGTATTTCATTGAAATTGAAATTGTAGTTGAATAGATTGCAATTAGTTTTTTAAAATTCTGCGTTATATTTGAGATACCCAATTCACCCTCCCTCTTGAGTTGTTTTTTGGACCAACAGGTAGGATAAAAAAAGTAGGGGCCAAATTAAACCTGTATGAATTCTTGCAGTAGTTGTAACACAAAATCTTCATATTGCCCGATAGTTGTCCCAGCCGGAAGGAGTGTATGTCCAGGCCCGTAAAATGTGCTGAGGAAATCGTTCACCGCACAATTCACAAAGTAAACGGCATTCGTTGTCAGATTATCCGCTCCCTCTTGTCCAATGGTGCTCGCAAGTCTTGCTTTGTATTCTCTGAAGTATTCCAATTGCGTTGACATTGAGATTACATTCTGAAGTACACAGAACGAAAAGGTAAAAAAAGAAAAAAGAAAAAAGAAAAAAAGAGGATTACAAAAAAGGTACCAAGTTTTATATATTGGCAACGAATCGGAAAAGATAAGCATGATAGTACAAATAAGGATGTCGAGAAAAATATTAGGACCATTTTGGCTTAACAATCCCGTAAGATTCTATTTGTCTTTGTTAAAAAAAAAAATTCGATGTAAAATGTTTTTTCAGAAAACAAACTTCAAATTTTTATTTTCCGGTATTTTGTTGGCACTTGAAAATATTTTCAGAAATTAACAAAATAGTGTAGAGAGAGAGATGGAGAGCTTAAACAATGGAGAGATATGAGATTATTGGAATTGAACGTGGGTCAGGACTGACGATCGAGGAAATTGAGCAGTGAGAATTGGAGTAGAAGACAGCGGGTTCATTTCGAAAAATAACTTACAGAAGATTTAAGGATAAGTCATTTTCATCAAATTGATGGAAAATGTTTTATATGTAAAATGTTTTCCTCATTTTTTACACAACCAAACACCGGAAAATAGATAAAATATTTTACCAGAAAATATTTTACGTCCAAACAAACAGAGCCTATTCTGCATCAATTTGTAGTGGATTATTGGTTCGTCTCGGCGAGAGGATTCAAAAAATTATAAAAATATGAACGGAACTAAAAATTATAAAATAAACACAAAAAATGGAGTTTTTAAATATCCATCATCAAACCTCATCCCATGTAAGTATTCATTCCAGTCATTTTGAAAAGTTATATTTCCATCCTTTCAGATTGTGAATTACATATCTTACCATTTTAATAAGATATTTATATGTGTGTATATTGCATTCCTAAATTAGTGGAATTCAATTATTTCCTAATTTAGTGGAATTCAATCACAATAATTATGGGAGATAATTACAAAAGACGATTTCAAAATTTAAAAAACGTAATAACCAAATCCCGGCCACCAATTTATTTTTCACCGATTTAAATTCGATAACTATATTTATTTGTTTCATATCTACCATGTGTTATCATGAAACCTTCATAAAAAACATTTTGAAACATAGACAATATTCAAACCGGCCATGTTTTTCATGGTTAATTCTACAAATTCACCATAAACATATAAAAAAAAAAAAACCTTTCAACAATGATTGATCACAATGAGATATTTTATACACAATTATCATGAAAATTGATGACATGCATCCCATGATTTATTTTTTCACATTTACCATGTATTATCATGAAACATTTGAGAACATGATGGAATCGACCATATTTTTTATGAATTATTTTATTGCAAAATGACCATAAAAAACATTTCAGAACATAGATAATATTCAAATTAACCAACTTTGCTTTTTCATGGTTAATTCTGTAATTTCACCATAAACATGGTGAAAGAAACCTTTCCAATACCTATGTAATCAAAATCCAAAAAACCCCCTTGTGCCACTGCCATGCACAAAAGATTTGGTGCTGCCCTCGAGCTTTGTTCGTTTTGGTATTTGGTATTTGGATTTTGGATTTTGAGTGAAGAAAAATGAGAATAATAATTGAGAGAAAATTTATTAAAAATCGTGCGTTGGAGAGAATCCGAAATTCCAAAACTCAAAACAAACAAGCTCAGTTGTTGTCACCGTTATAAAAGAAAAGAAAAAGGGTTTGAAGGGGACGACTTTTCTCACACAAAAACAGAGACGAGAAGCTGCGCACGAATATTGCTGTTATGAGTTTCTACGTACCACGACTGAAGCGGTAAAGCATAAGAAAAAGGGGATGATTATACCTGCTACTATTCTTAGTGCTGTGATGCTGATGTATTAGGGCTGCTTTAGGTGGCTAATGAAACCTGTTAGAAGAATTTTTGGCCTTCTTTGATGGCTGGCTTGTGGATGCTATGGAGTTAATCGTCTTCCTAAGATTTAGGAAGCTGGTATGGCTGGTAGTGCAAGATGTCATGGAATGACTTCTGTAGTCTTTTGGAGCGGTGGAAGTTTATGTTTTGGTTCTGGATGGATCTATTTTCTATATGGTTCCTTTCAATTCTGTTGAATGTAATTTCTTCTTCTTGGCCTGCTCTATGATCCAAGTTTTCCTTGCATTTAGAGCTTGGCCTCCTCGATGTACCCTTTGTCGAGTTCAATAAAATCTTGTTGCCGATCAAAAAAAAAAAAGGGCAGGTGAGGAAAACAAGCTCTGTGCACATATCAAGGTCCATACAAATTAACAACCCGGGACGTTAATTAAATGCAAAAAAAATAAAAACTTTTGAAGGTTCTCACAAAAAATATGCTCAATCTAATACCTACAGGTGCTCAATCCAATCATTTAGCTCTCTAGAATCCTAAAATCTTAATGAAAATTTAGATGATTGGATTTTTTTTTTTTGCTCGGCAAACGGAATTTTTTATTAAATTCTACGGGGTACATCGATAAAAAACAACTATTACATGAAACTACAGAGCAATATCCAACCAAGATTGGATAAGAACACCTCACCGACTACCCTCATTGTCTACCTCACCCTACATTTTCACTTTTCGAATCCCATCCAAATACCCTTTGAAGTCCTCCACCGAGTAAAGCTTAATGTCAAACTTGGCCTTCATCAACATGGCTACCTTGATTTTAATTAGGTCCGTTAGAGCCTCGGTTGTTGCCCCGTTAAAGATATACCCATTCCTAGTTTTAATTTAGATGATTGGATTAAACACTTTAATTAACGTATCAAATTGACCTAATTTTGAATTTCCGTTTGACCGAAAAAAAAAAATTTGACCTAATTTTTTTGCGGGAACTCTCGAAAAAATATTTTATAGTTAATGAACGACTCAAATTGTTTGTGTGAGACCCGATGTGGGCTACACACCGTGATCTGTGCATAATCATTATGCACAAAATCTATGTAGGTATCATCTTTCTTACTTTTGTCGTTCCTATACCTTTTTTTCGATTTTTATCATACTATTTTACTACTTTTTAAATATCCTCTCGTTGATACGACTCATTATTCAATACAAAATTGATCCGAAACTAATAGATACAATTATTTTTAAATAAAGAGAGAAAAACAATGCTACATGATTATTAACTCAAAATGGGCCTCAAGCAATCTGGGAGAGAGAGATATACCAGTGGTCATTTGTCACAGTAATGATAAATGGACGATTCCAAACTTTAAGGGGGTCAGTCAGAGAGAGAGAGAGAGAGAGAGAGAGAGAGAGAGAGAGAGAGATACAAGGAATGCTGCAGTGCGATTGTCAAATCCAGCGCCAGCGGAGGCGAAACCAACTGCACGCTGGGATTGGATGGTGAAATTTGGGGCCAAATATGGCACATAGGAGTAATCCTGAAAACCCAAGAAGGAAGCTGCAACAAAACAACACAAACCATACCAAAGTTAATACAGTATTTACCGAGGCTGGCCCTATACTCCTAAAAGTTAAAAAAACACATAATAGTTTCATGCTAATTATAAGTTACTAATTAATCATTAGTCATACATGTCAATCCGGGAATAGTTGAAGAAGAAAAGAAGCAAAACGTGTGATTATTGATGACTACCTCACCTCCATTCCAGGTGCGGTGACATACTGATTAATTTTGTTTATCAACTTATTTTATCTTTTAGAAAAAATTATGTTTAATTACAATTAATCTCAAAAGAAGCAATAAAAAAAAGTGAAACAAATAGATTAGTTCTTTTCTCACCTCTTTGTAAACTTTTCTTTAATTTTTTTTCGAAAAAGGACCCACTAGGGGCAATTCAAAAAGAGCTCCACGATCAGGGAAATTGGCAACAAAATCTACAACTCGAAATATATAGACCATAATCTGAAATAGGGAACACATGAATAGTTCAGCCATACTCTTTGGTTATTTCCAATATTGCAAAATGTGGATGTATAAATATTTTGCTTAATGATAGGAGTATATTTTTATGGTTGAATCTTCTCACCTTTTTTTAACTTTGATACTAGTTTAGAGTAATTTCATTTGGTGAAATCTATGTGAGTTATTTACGACCATGAAGATAACTAGCTAGCTAGCTAGCTAATTAGCTAGTTGCATATTTAATTAGGGTACGTAGAGCGTTTTGACTAGTGTTGGTGTTCCAAACGAAGAAGCTCGGGCAAAAGAGTTGTGTTTGATTTTTAGACTAATGCGGTGTAAATTTGGCTTGAAGGCTATAATATTAGCCTGGACGTTACTCCGGCAAATCAGACCGCGGCCCCAATCCCAAAATTGGGCATATTTTGCGAGGGGCGAAGTAGGCCGGCCATGTCCTTGTAGGCTAGTGCCAAGGGCCGGGCTTGACATAATATTTTAATTCAAAAGACAATGTAAAAAAAAAAGATTTTGTCCCACCAAAAAAATCAGCAATGAGCTTCCCATTGCTGAACCTGCCAGTGGCGATCTGGTTCAGAAAATCAATTCCATAAGGTGGAGAGTTGCTCTTGGCAATCGAAAGAATGTAGTCGTTGTTTCCAGGGTCCACATAAGAGTCTCCAAACACATAAAAGGCTGCAATCGAGTGGTTGAAAACTTGTTGAGCTTGATTTTGAGATATCAAATTGGGCAAAATAAACAACAAAGTAACAATAGAAACCACGGATTTGATTTTGGAACTCATATTCACTTCAAGTGGAGAGAGTAGAAAGGAAAAAGCTAAACAAGTTTTATTCCCACTTCTCCTTGGTTGTGGCATGCGAAAATGAACTATGGACGCTGCTCTATTTATAGGAATCATATACTTCCACGCACTTTAATGAGATTAATCCATATTCCATTAACAACAACTAACAATGTTGACTTTCGTTGTGGCGGAAGAAAAGAAAAGTAAGAATCTATGCTACGCCATGGTAGACACGGCACGACACAGGCACAATTGAATTACATGATTGCATTTCAATATGAACGGAGATTTCCTACTGCCCTATTACGAAGAGTTTCTTCAAACTCAAACACATGGCAACCTTTCATTAGCCCAATTATGGATTCTAGCGTTAGTAAAGAAATCAATTCAAGCTAGGTCTCTAAAACTAAACCTTAATCATAATAGCAATAGATCGATTGGATCACTTTGAAGAAAAAACTGAGTAGTTACGCTTGCTATTGTTCATCAGGGAATAAATCCTAATTAACGTTCTTTCTATGTCTAAATATTTAACAAAGAATCCAAAAAACTCAATAAAAAATACAAAACCAACACAACCGAACAAGTAAATACCAACGGTAAGCCTTTAAAACATAAAAAATTGGAATAGCTACTTTGAATGTTCAATCAAATTCAAAAGAATCTGGAGCAAAAATGTCATTGTTTTTCGAATTCTGACGATGTCTCACCGCAATTGAAGAATATTCTCATTGGCGTAGATCGGGAAATTGATATCGGTAACTCATTTTGCAGTGGCAAGAAGTTGGCCTATGATTCATCGAATAACAAGATTATGCAATTTGATTGATTCTTGTGAGATTAGGATAAGGGTTGATAAATTCCATTAGATTTTTCGTCTCTTTTTTCTAAACGAAGGTTTTCTCCATTCTTTTTCTTTTTACTTTGTTGAGAATATATGGAATAGAGAGAAACTAAAATTTTCTTTAAAAAAACAAGAGATTTGTAGCATTTAATAACGTTAGATTTAAGGAGTTGCCATTAAAAAAAAATTGTTAGATTTAAGGAGTTAACGGTGGAATATGGGTTGGGTTAACTTCGGTCAAGTAAAAGCTAGCTAGGCAGATTATTGGAACAATGTGAGAGTTGGTGTACAATATTGTACATGTTTGAGAAGTATTACCATCTACATCGTGATGTGAATGCAAGACGTACGTAGGTGGGTTTGCTAAACTGCGGGGTCGTATACCAAAAAAACTATGAGCAGAGACAATTCGCAGAGAACCACGCAGAGACAAACGCGTTTGGGCCCATTTCGGGTCCCAAAAAAATTTAGAAAAATATTCATAAATTTTCAATATTATTTTATGGGGCCCTGTAAAAAATCAGCTCCAGTGGATATCGGTAAGTATTACTTTTTGATTCGCAAGGGCGAACTGAGCAGTTTCGCCCCTACGAATCAAAAAATAATACTTACCGATATCCACTAGAGCTGATTTTTTACAGGGCCCCATAAAATAATATTCAAAAATTTATGGATATTTTTCTAAATTTTTTTGGGACCCGAAATAGGGCCAAACGCGTTTGTCTTTGCGTGGTTCTCTGCGAATTGTTTATGCTGTTAGCAGAGCTCACGACTATGCATCTGTCTCTTTCCCGCGTTGGACACATGCACTTGTTTCCCAAAGAAAATCCTGACAAGACACTCAATCACTCACAAAGACGTATGGATCCTGTACACACTGCACGTGTCTAGTGTTTTTACTCGTGGTTATAGAATTTTCGTTCATAAATCGGCACAAACGCGTCTAATTATTATCTCCATCTCTTCATCAGGTCAATAAAGTCTCTCTATCGACAAATAAGCAGAATAGAAGAGCTCCTAGAGAGGGCAAATTCGTCAATTCTCGGGAAATTCTCTCCTTTACCACGGTGCATAATCGACACTACCTTAATTTAGAGAGAGAGGGGGGTGGGGGGGAAGGCTCTTTTTGGAGTACATTTTTTTCCTTTTCGGTGAAGAAGAATACGGTTTTGGGGGATTTATTATTATTATTTTTTGGCAGTTACGGTTTCTGATTAGCAATGTGGCTGAGTAGTAGAATTGTAAACTTACCATTTTGCTCAAAGTGTAACTGCCCATAGCAAAAATGGTTACACTAAAATAAGGGGACAATTGTGAAAAACACTTTTGTAACATGGCTTTCACAAAATGGTTACACCAAAAAGGTGTTCTTCCTTTATATATTAGAATAGATGTGCGATGCCCTCACTTGTCCCAACGCCATTTCCGCAACTCTTGTTAGATTCCACGAAGTATTGAAAAACTGCAATCTCTCGAGTTTCGACGGATGAAGATGAATCCAGAGCCGTGCAAGTTTTTTGTTGCGTAAATGTTGTACAGTCCTCCCGTAGTTAAGCTTAATTTCAGATAGACCCCTGTACTTATTTCAGAAAAGTTAAAAAGACTTTAAAAGTTTGACATTTGGAAGTTAAAATTGGGAGTCAAACGGTGTAAAGGATTGTGTCTTTTTTTTCTAAATTCTCTATGGCCCCGTTTGATAACAGTGATAGATGGATGAGATTCGTAAGAATATGAGATTAGGATTGGGATTGATAATGAGAAGAGATTGTTAATGAGAAAGAATTAATAATGAGTATGTTTCTTTGGAATGTGATTAGATGATGAAGTTATTAATATCATGTTTGTTTGAGATGAGATTAGATAATGGGATTGAATTGATAAAAGAAATTGATAATGAGAAGGATTTGGGAATGGACAATAAATACCAAGTCCCAAAGGGTAATGCTATAAAATCCGATTTCCTCATCTTATGGAATTCACAATCCGGAGCCATTTGTATTACCAAACAAAGAATTAATAGTCCGAAGGGACTATTAGTCCAGTCCTATGGCCGAATCAAGTTATCAAATGGGGCCTATATGTACAGAGACCGTTTTAGTTAAGATATCGTTATCTCGTTCATTGTTCTTGAAGAAACAGACATTGCATGTTTCAGTTGAGATAGTGTTATCTCTTGTTTTATTTTTGTAAATACATGGACTATTTTAGTTGAGAAACCGTTGTCTCTTACTTTATTTTTGAGTATATGCAGAGAATGTATAAGCTTACATATCGTTATCTCGTGTTTTGGTTTTGTAGATAGAGAGATCGTTTTAGCTGAGATATCCTTATCTCGGTCTTTATTTTTGGAAAAACAGAGACTATTTTAGTTGACATAGCTTTATCTCTTGCTTCTTTTTTCTTTTTGTATAGATACAAAGACTTTTTAGCTGAGATACCGTTACCCCTTCTTTTAGTTTTGTAAATGCCATTACATGTAAGTAACTTCAAAAGCAAACATAATGTTTGGACAATTTTTTTTTTAATCTCTTGCTTTATTTTTAAATATACAAAGGGTAATGAAGCTGATATGTCGTTGTCTTTTCATTGTTTTTGTTTATATACAAAGATTGTTCTAGTTGAGATATTGTTATCTCGTTCATTGTTTTTGCAAAAATAAACACTGTTTCAGTTGAGATAGTGTTATCTACTGCTTCTTCTTTTTTTCTCGGCAAAAGAAGATTTTTTAGATACATAGACTATTGTAGTTGAGATACCGTTAATTTGTTATCTCTTACTTTGATTTTGTAGATCAAGAAACTGTTTTAGCTGAGATATCCTTATCTCGATTTTTTTTTTTGAGTATACAGGAATTGTATAAGTTGAGGTATCGTTATCTCTTACTTTGATTTTTTAGAGTTTTAGCTGAGATATCCTTATCTCGCCATCTCGGTCTTTATTTTTGTAGAAACAGAGACTGTTTCAGTTGAGATAGTGGTATCTCTCTTTTCTTTTCTTTTTTTAGATACATAGACTATTTTACCTGAGATACCGTTATCTCTTACCTTATTTTTGTGTATAAGCCGAGATATCTTTATCTCTTGCTTTGATTTTGTAGATCAAGAGACTATTTTAGCTGAGATATCCTTATCTCGATCTTTATTATTGTAGAAATAGAGAAATTTTTTGTTGAGATAGTTGTATCTCTTGTTTTTTTAGATACATAAACTATTTTAGCTGAGATACCCCTATTTTAGTTGAGATATCGTCAAGGGAGGAACTAGGATTTTATTCCGTCTTGGGCTAACCAAAATTTATATATATGAACCAAAAAGAGGCAAATGTATATATGTTTAAAAATAAACAAAAAGGGAATATTAGCTACTATTGCTACCTAAAATTGAGAAAATCCACCACCAGCAGTTAGTAAAAGAGCTTATAGATAAAATACATTTTGCTACAATACTTCAGTACTTCGCATCGTTAAAATGGATGGTGGGTTGGGCTAGACTGAATGGAAGGATGGTGGGTTGGGCTAAATTCATTTGGACTAAAAATTTACATATAATTTTTTTTAATTCTTCGGAATTGCACCTGGGCTATAGCCCAATGGAGCCTGAGCGTAGTTCTGCCCTTGGATACCATTGTTTCTTACTTTATTTTTGAGTAAACAGAGAGTGTATAAACTGAGATATCTTTCTCTCTTGCATTGATTTTATAGATTGAGAGACTGTTTTAGCTCTCGGTCATTATTTTTGTAGAAACAGAAACTGTTTCAGTTGAGATAGCGCTATCTCGACTAGGAGTACACATCGCAAAACCTAAGAATGCTTGGTCCATCAATGCAACTACGCAAGGAGCGTTAATGGATAATTTGTTTGCTGATTGCCTCAAATACTACTTCCCGTGGACTTTTCACCAAAGCGCAATAAAAAATCGCTACAAGAAAATACACATTCGTCGACTAAAAGTTTGATCGCCAAATGTGAGATTTTAGTCACCCAAATATTTCAGCGACTAAATTTTTGGTCGCCAGGTTCGTTGTTGACACTAGGTCTGGGAAAGTTTACGGCGACTAAATATTTTGTCGGCGAAAGTAAACAACTTATGCTGACTAAATGTTTTATCGGCGAAAGTAAACAACTATGCCGACTAAGTATTTTGTCAGCGAAAGTAAACAACTTACGCCAACTAAATATTTTGTCGGCGAAAACAAACTTTAATGCAGACACCGAGTTTAGAACCATACTTTTAGAAATTTCGAAATATTTAATAATTTGTGACCCAAAAATCTTCATGCAGAATTTCAAATCACTCTATTTAATCCAACCAAAAGCAATAACAAATGAAAAATAATATTCAAACTTAGTCCATCCAAAAGCACAATTTAATATATATATATGAGTCCCCTTCTTAAAAGGATCATCTCATTTTAATAAAATGCGGACCTCCCTTTCTCGATCGAATTTCGATGATCCGAGCCGCTCAATGTGTTCAAAACATGATTTTAAGGGTACTCGCGAGGAATCAACAACAAAAAAAAGACCGGAAAGGGCTTCATCCGAGCAGTTTTTTTTTTGTTTTTTATCAAACAATTCAAATAAAAACTGCTCAAATCAAGCCCTTCCCGGTCATTTTTTTTGCCGATTTCTTGCAAGTACTCTTAAAATCACGTTCTGAACACATTGAGTGGCTCGGATCATCGAAATCCGATCGGGAAAGGTGAGAAATGGAGAAGTCCGCATATAAGGTCCTCATTTTAAGGTCCTTACTTGAAGATTTCTATATGTATATGTAAAACCACCAAGCACAAATCAATTCCAACTCCAAATTTTCATAGATTACATGTTCATATCCATCATAATCATAAACCACAAGTCAATAGTCTTAAGTAAACAAAAACCATCCATCTAAGTCCTCCATCACGAGAACAAATCATCTGCCAATGCTCCATATACAAAATCTGTCCATCAAAGTCTTTCCATCACGACAAAAAATCATCTGCCAATGCTCCATATACAAAATCTGTCCATCAAAGTCTTTCCATCAAATTGCTCCATATCCTAAACCTGTCCATCAAAGTCATCACGACAAAAAATCATCTGCCAAATTACTCCATATACTAAATCTGTCCATCAAAGTCTTTCCATCACGACAAAAAGTCATCTGCCAAATTACTCCATATACAAAATCTGTCCATCAAAAGCAAAAATCATCTTTCAAATTGCTTCATTTACAAAAAGCATCCATTGACTGATCTCATATCTGCAGACGAAGAAGTGGTAAACAACAAATTATTTGTCAATTACCATGCACCAATATACAAACAATTATAACCTACTATAACCTACCTATGTCTACTCATTTGTCTACCAATAACTCAAAAAAGAAGGCAAAGATGTCAGCAGAACATCCCTAGAAGGGACCAAGGCTGTCTAGCGAAAAGCCGAAGGTATACTATAGCTTATAATTTCCCACTTTTTACCATACAAAAGAAGAATACCAAGGTGCCCTGTGGGGTTTGTGAAGATCCCCCAAGGCCAGCACCAACACCATCCCAAAAGTTTCAACAGGTTACCCAAAAATCTGCATGACCTTACACAATTTTCATTCTTCTGTATAGGCAATGCCCAACAAACCTAAAATCCTACAACTTTGCAAATAGGGCCATCAAATGACAGAGTGATACAACTATATAGCCCAACTTTGAAATAAACAATATCGACCCATGTCCCAAAAAGAAAAATTGCTTTGATCAATCACAAAATTAGTCAAATGGGCAGCAAGAAAATCTACTGAATGGCCTAAAAAATGAGTGTACATGGAGTTCACATACCAAGGAGTTCCACTAGTGTCCAGGAATTTTGTGACAAGGCTTTCAAGCCTAGCAAAGCGATCTCGCTCTTCTTGGCGCTCTCTTTCTCACTCCTCTCGCTCACGCTGATACACCTCTCGCTCTCACTGTTGTTCCTCACGAAGTAACTCCATTTCAGATATGATACTCAGCAACTCTGAATGTGCTCGTGACTCAAGATGTGATTTGAAAGATAAGGAAGTGGGTGTTGGGCCAACCCCAAGTCCTCTAAGGTATTTAGGATTCTTTCCTTTTCCCAACACCTTTGTTGAAAGCTCCTCATGTGTCAACGAGACTCCAGACTCCAATGCCTCGTCTCGCGCTTTTTCCATCGCTGCTTATCAGTGCCAAAGAAAAGATTATACAGAAGAGATAATAAAAACAGAAACCCACTAGAAATAAAGTGAACAATTTGCAAAAATAGAGTGATTCCACCCCAAACAACAAGAACAATAATTGGTAGGCTAATGGTGTATGATCATGTTCTCATCAGAAGTTACAACCACCAAGGAAAACCCAAAGTACATAAAAAAAAATTACAACCATGTTCTGATCAGAATAGAGAGAAAGCTAAACTAACTAAGCTTATCATCTAATTCCAATTAATCAAAGTATCAGACAGCAGCACTAAAAGCAAAAAACAGGACCCCCAAGAGTATGAGACAGCAGCACTAAAAGTAGGGGACTTTTTAATTTAGTAACTACGCTTTCTAAATTTCTATATCAAAACAGTTAACTACGTTGAATCAATAAATGAAGGCCAATTCAGATTATAACAAAATTCACCTTCACAAGACGTTAACTTAAACTGAAAAAATGAGATCATTTCACTCCCAAAGACTTGATCATTTCACTCCCAAAGACTTGAACAAAGCATAGATTGCGTTAGAACAATCCTTTTCCATGTCAACATTAACATCAGACATATCAGCTCATCAATTATGCATGTGATTCTAATGCATACAAACAACAAGCCCAACACCTTTGATCCAAATTTGGCCAATTTGCGATGAATGTGCATGGTGAAGTCTCCCAATTTTTAGATTGCTCTATTGAAGATAACAGCTTTTATAGTACAATGCACGTACTATAGTGTAACTTGTAAAGTTGTCCAAGGAACTGAAACATTGATCCTAAGTGTTTGAAAACCTTCCAAATAATCAAATAATTGTATCTTATGCATACACGAAAAGAAATTTCGTAAACATTCTTAATCAGATTTGTAACTAACACCACACAAATAAAGGACAGTGCCAACACAACAAAAAACAAAACACCATTGACTAACTCACTTGCCACTGTCCTATATATCCAAGATCCCAATTCATATTGCCTATGACTTTCAATATTGAGTTTTTTTTTTTGAGCGGCGAAAAAGGAATTTTATTGATCACAACGAAGCAGTACATCAAGATTTAGGTCAAGATAAGTTAGCATTACAACATGTGGGTAACATCCCAACTAGGTTGGCATCCTACCCCACGACAACCATATGCTATTCCTGCCCAAGGATTGACAAGAGATCAACCCCATCGAATTACAATATAAACCTCAAAAGGAAGCTTTCAAAAAGTGATTGAAGCTTCTCCATAGAGTACTTTCATATCCCCAGCCAAATAATCAGCTCAAAAAAAGACTCAGTAATGGAATTAGTCTTCTAATTCAGCAAAGGAGAAATATAAGCAAGCATCAGCATTATCAAGTCGAGCAGCATTTCCATGAAAATGCAAAAAGAGCAGCAGATCCATGGTCAGCAGTTCCAAAAAGGTCAGGGCCAGTATGAAAATAAATGCAATTCAGCAACATAAAACCACAATTTGCACCTAAAAGCTCAGTAGTTCAGCATTAGTCTTCTAATTCAGCATCATAGGGAACATCCGAACACTCAACATATAGCAGAGCATGAGAGTCAATGCAACCGAACAACATCGAACTAGGATTTGGCATTTAAAAGTTTAGCAGTTAAGCATCAAAAGGTAATCATATCGCAAGGAGCAACCGGAAACAAACAGGGTCAGACTAAACAAAACAAACCCTAGACTGAACAACCCCACTCCCAATAAACAGAACCCCAAAAAAAAAAAATCAAAAGACAACAAGATCTTGATGGTATTGACTGTTTAATCGGACCTATAAAAAATCTTTCACGTCACAGATTGTAGCCATTCAAGAATCTATATCTTTCTACAAAACATGACTCATTTCTCAACCTTCAGCTTCCCTAAAAAAGAATAAATACTTGAGCCGCTCCAAACAGTGCCAGACAGTTACACTATAGTACGGTAGCACAGCAATCCAAATCCAGATCGAAGTTAAAAATTACGAATTTCACTGCCACTGATAACTGAAAAAATTCTAACTGACCAGTGAGCAAAGAATTGAACAATGGCGTAGGTGGCCGGGGTGTCCCTGAGGATGGCATCGAAATTACGGGCCTAGAATAACACAATTGGAAGACATACATGTAGCACTGCACAAGTAGGTTTGATCCACTATTGTGTCTTCTTCAGCGTATGTGATTTTTTGAAGAATTCACAGAAATCGAGAAGTTCATTATCATGTCCTTCAGCCTGTCAAATTCAAGTCGATAAAGTTTGACCAATCAATATCACCAAAAATAACAATAATTTCCTACTATTACATTTGCTTTTCTAAACCTCTCACCTCAATGGACATCGCAGCAGGAAAAGATTTGGACCCCATAGTGTGATTATACGGGAGTTTTTTCCTGTTTTTTTTTCCAGCTACGCAGCGCTTCTGCAAATATATTTATGCGGTTATGTATGAATGTCACATAAGAGTTTAAATCTAATAGGTAGTAACTTACCCAAATTTTTGGATCTTTGAATACTTTGTCGATTAAGTACTTCCAATCATCCATAAGCATCCCTGGATATGGACTACTATATGGGTCCACTTTTGCTTTCCTAAGTTTTCTATAATGATGCCTCATGTTACATTTCCAATCTTTATACAAAAGGGAGGCCTTTTTGTCAGTTACAGCATCAGCCAGTGAATTTCCCTCTGTTCCATCTACGATGTCAAACTTGTCCTGCAACCATAATACACTAATTGATATGCTTCATTCTTACAAGAACACTACACTACAACAAATAAGGCCTTTCATAGCGTGCCAAAAACGCTATAGAATGATATACATAGCGTTCTGTAGAACGCCTTATTAGACGATGCAATTAAAAGTTTTTGCTTTCAATAGCGTTCTTGGACTGCTATATATAGGTGACTTTTGATAGCGTTTTTGGCATGCTGTCTTTAAGCTACCTTTCATAGCATTTTTAGCCTGCTATATTTAATTTGCCTTCAATAGCATGTTTGGAACGCTATGGTTGGTTTTTGTGAATCAGGTATATATTTGCCTTGAATAGCATGTTTAGAACGCTATAGTTGGTTTTTCTGAATCAGGTATATTTTGAAGCTGTTTTTTAGCTCTTTAAACTCAAAGTAATAGCATTTCATAGCAAGCTCATACAAATTCACTCATAGAAACTTAAGGACACAATTTATTACTCATTCCTTAGCAATATGTTCAAAGGATTACATCTCCAAAATAACAAAAGTTGATCCAACATCAAGTACGTACTATGCTAAACTTATATACAAGAATATCAGTACAAGAACATGTATCATAGGAACGGCAGGCTTCAAAGTTCCAACGAGCACTGGAAAGATCGTATCTACATCTCCGACAAAAAGTCACGGACCATCAATTTCTCTTTCAAGCTATAGACCTACATAGAGTGGAAGACAACATTAATATGAATTGAAATTACAAATAGCCAACCAAACATCAATATGAATTGAACACTAGATCGAACAGTAGAACTTCGATTTTGACAAGTACACACTAAAATCTCAAATATACCAGTAGTTAACAAGGATATGGCTGCATAAATGGACAACTAAGATCAATATTCACCCATTTATCAATAATGTAGGTTTTAGGATACAGTAATTGTAGAAACTACTTCAGTCACGTCTTTATCAAATGCACATTTAACCCAGTTATATAGAATATTAAGATGCTATGATTGATCTATATTCCAAAGGTTGTGGGTAGAGAAAACAAGAATTGAATGTAAGGGCGGTGGGCATTCAATTTCCACAAAACTCAACTATGTAGGTATTCATTCGATAATGGTATGTCGTCAATATACAGTAGTATTAATTGACAGAAATTCTCAATCATTTATTTGGAAATAGAGATCAAATAATTGCCAATTAATCACAAGCTAATGCAACCCTAGGTGTAAATGACATGATCCACAATGATGAATGATTGATAATGTTATAATGATCTATACGATCTCCACAGCTCCACCACATCCAAATATGAAGATGATACAATCCTACTAAGTACAATTAAAAAACTAAATAACAAGTGTCAGTGGAGAAGGCATGCCCACTTAGTCAAACGAAATTTCAACATTTCATATGTTAGACACTACATTTTGAATAGTCTGACTAATAACAAGAACATTGTTAGGCATGGAGAATAAGTAATTCAACCAGACTATTAGTGATAGATGATCACTACCCCCATCCTAAAAGACAAATTGTATCTCATGTTTTTGCTAGTCAACTTTTGCTTCTAGTGTGAACCTGTTTAGGGCTTCTCCGTTCGACAGCTCTTTGCTTCAATGGGTGCAATAGGTAAACAACTTTGCTCCTTTTTTTGTGTAGTTTGTTTATATCCTAGCTGCTGACCAAGTAAACAATCCATCGAAGTACCACCCCGAGGGAAAATGGAAAATAGTTATTACATAAGCCTTAAAACCATTGGAAACACCATAAATCAATCTTCGAAGACCAACCACCCTGTGAAAGGGTACAACCCTTTGAGGCAAAGATCCATCTTTGAGGAACAAGAATCCTATGTTATCAACTTTGTAAGGCTTTCTTGATTTATATTTTATATAGCCTAAAACATAATCTCCGAGGCAAGACAATCAGTTGTTTTCTATTTAACTCTCTTTTCCTTTGAAAATCATAAAAAAATGTTCCTCCACTAAAGGAGCCAAGCTCATTTACACATAATTCAGCCAATAGTATGTTTGCAAGCGACAAATCATTTCATAAGTACAATGGCTAGGATAGGTTGAAGAGAATTACCACAAACTGATTCTTGTGCGAGCTTGTGCATCTATAGCAAATCAATCTTGGATGTTCTAACTTTGACAATCACTTCATTGATCAGTGGCTCTTTGATTGGGCATAAGTCTAGTAGAGCCCATATATATCTTCTACACATAACAAATAATGAACATGATTAGCGAGAAAAAAATAACTCTTTTCTAATTAGAAAACCACCCAAGCTGAATTCATTCGAATTAATATAAATCAACCAATCAGAACTTCATTAACAGGGAACTATGAAATCAACAATATACTAATATAGTTCATTGAGGCATATCTACAAACACAAGGAAGCACTTGTAACAAAAAAAAAACACATTAGCCAGACTATGATGGACATGGATAGCACTATTAACTCATCTTGTTATAGTTTATTAAACCCATGACTCGATTCCATTCCCTTTAGATGATAAGCAATAGATATAACCTGAGAGAGAAATAGATATAAGTTGTTGTTCTCGTTCAAACGAAATCATCTTGAAATCTCAGCAGAAATTGTGAAGCTACTTCAAAATTATTAGCAAAGCGATGTCAAAGTGCATATTACGTTGTTCACCATCTTGCTCTGATGTGTTTTCTCTCCAAAACTCTTACTTTTTGTTTCAATAGAAGCCAATCAACTAAGTCATATGTAGAAAACTTCTGATATTCACCAATATGAGGTCATTAGTCATAAATAGCAAGGGAATTTTTCAGTATTTCTCTTTCTTTTTGTTAAAAATTCATTTTGCAAGAATCATTAGACCACCAAAAACCTAAACAAAAGCCCCAATACAGTATCAATTACAAATATAGAATTTCGAGAAAAATAGAGAATTGTTTGGAATGAGTCAACACAAAAGCCCCAATATTTTTTCGGAATGAAAACTGATACTTCGATAAATTAAATCCAAACCCTCAAAGCAGTATTTGTTGTAGTGTTAGGAGAAGTATACTTATGCTAGATGGTTCAAAAAGATTTGCAAACTCTCATCTATCACAATTCTGTTCAAAGCTTCAAGCATACAAGAGTCCACTTCACTTACAATACAGCAAGAGATTTACTACAAAAGCTTGGGAGTTCTTTCTTGCTTCTCCATTAAAAATACATCATGGAGTACAATCATTTCCTGGGAGCAAACTAAGAAAAATAGGAACATAGAAGCTAAAACATAATTTCCCCGTAATGAAAGTTCCTCTAGGTAATCTGTAACTATCTCAACTCAACACTAAATTTTAGACCTCCTTCAGCATTAAATGGGTGGTTGTTGTATAACATTGTGCACCTAGGTTATAGAAGATAAGAGCCATATGTAAGAAGAAGTCAATTGTTTATGTATATCATGTGTACTTAAACAAGAATATATAGATGCAATTACGCAAATAACGTTACATGGCAATATTAATACATCAAAAAACTCTACGCAGAACAAATATGTAGTGGAGAGGTTAATAGGGGTACCTTAGTGGCTAATTCATGGAGCGTTCTCACTTCTCATATATCTCTGATAGATCCTCCATGGCCACAAATCTACGCAAGCCCTAGTGATCAAGCAATCCAACTCAGTGGGCAAATGAGCTGAAGGAAAAGAGATATTGAGGCATTGGCTGCCATAGAGGCCAACCATGAGGCACAAACAATAACCTTGTGACTTTACCAAACAAATGAAAACTGCCCTGGATCATTCCTCTTTAGCATAGGAAAGCATCAAGATTACCCTTAAAACTATTGGGGCTATATATACTTTCAACTAGAACTTTAAATAAACCCTGTAACATTTCTGGGCCCATTAATCATAGACTCCAAATTTCACCACACAAATCGGAGAAAGCCCTAGAAGACAAAAATATCAATAATTTTCTTTTTTCTCTAACTTCACTACGAAGACGAGTGGGGCGAAGGGTACATCCAACAGCACAACTTGTTGGGGGTGAAATTTGTCAACAAGTAGAAAAACCCACATGGTTTGTTGTATGACAAACAGTAGCAGGAGCCAATCCAAAACCGACCACTCAAAAATCAAGCCCTATTTGGATCAATGGCACAACAGTTTTTCAAAATGCAATAGTTTTTTCCTTCTCGTTCAAGGAGTACCCATTTGCATCTATCGTATTTTTTGGATTTTATTGTCCAAATATCTATGGGTACTATGGCACAAAAGTTTATTTCAAACCGAGCCTTAGGATTCATATGTGGCAAACAGTAGCCCCAAATACTATCAAACAAACTATAGAACGGAATCAAGAAGACAGAATGAAAAATCAAGTCAGGTAGTAGGGTATAAAGCTTCAGATTTTTCGAAAAATAGAAGAGGAACAAACCTTTGGGTGGAAGACAAAACGAACTCAAGATTGAAACCCTAGCACAACAGCAATCGATCCTGAGTGAGCAGAAAAACCAATGATGCAAAAAGATAACAGAGTCAGTTGATTTTGCATCAAACAAGGACCCAACAAAACTGATGCAAAACTTTTTTTTTTTTAATTTAATTTCATAAAAACCGGAGAACGGCAAAACAATATCAACATATATGCAAATAAAACTCGTGATCTACTAAGCATGCAATAACGAGGAGGCGATCGGCTACAGAAAATAGATTAGCTAAACATCGGTACCCACAACAATCAAACTCAAAAGCCAAGAAGGGAAAACCCACCGAAACCTAAACAGACGGCCCTTGCGAAGGCAGATCGACAGCAAATGGTGGTTGGGCCGAGAACGTTGGTTGACGATAGTCGGCGTGTTAAAACGACGTCCGGCGGGATACAAGGGCAAGATCGGCTGAGAGGGAGAGTCCGTACAGATCAGGCGAGGTGATTTAATCGACGAGGATCGGCGCAGTTCGATGGTGATGACCGTCAGTAGCTCGGTCCGATTGGCAGAGAGGAAGGGCGGCGATGGTGGGGGTTGATGGGAGGAGAGGAGGAGTCGCTGCCTTCCCCCACCCCCTTTTGTCGTACACCGTTGTTTTTAGAGAGAGAGAGAGAGAGAGAGGTTGAAAAGGGGAAATCTGGGGAGGGTGAAACGCTGGTTTTCATTTTGGAAAGAGTGAAACGCTATTGAAGACTTGTGGGACGCTATAATAAATAGGGCGCGAGCGTTTCCTTTGGTGCTAAATGGCTGAACGCTATAATTGCCTCTTTACAATAGCATTTTTAAAAAACACTATCAAATTATGCTATTAAAGACAGTATTTGTTGTAGTGCTAACTAAATTCTGGAATAGAGAATCATTACTCGATTAGATTGCAGGATGGCTTTTTTAGCCATTGGGTCCACAGACTTCCATGAATGGGCAAAGCCTTGAGTAGGGCAAAACCTCTTAATCTGTACCCCAAGATCAGTTGCTGCCATGGTGGCATTCACCCCACAAAATGGCTTCATCTCCTCTAGGACAGTAACAAGGAGCTTTTTTCCTTCGTGGTGTGCTATGAATTTATCTAAACTTTTGCCAACAGTAGGTCCCCGCACACGCTTTGAGGATGATGGACCTGTTGAACAAATAATAGATTCGAAATAGGGTACGATGATGAAAGCAAAGCATTCATGAAACATAAGCTAAAATTATCTTACCTGCGCCACTCACTTGATCAGATTGTGCCATGATATTGGGTGCGGATGAGGTTAACCCTTGGGGTGGAGATGAGGTTAACCCTTCAGGTGGAGATAGTGTACCACTTTGATGGGGAGTTGGTGTATGTGGAGATGGGGTTAACCCTTGGGGTGGAGATGAGGTTAACCCTTGGGTTGGAGATGGTGTAACATTTTGAGGGGGAGATGGTGTATGTGGAGATGAGGTTAACCCTTGGGTTGGAGATGGTGTATCTCTATGGCCTCTAACATTTCGACGGCCTGATGGCATCTCTATGGCCTATAACAACATAATATAGAATGCCCAAGCATAAATATATAATGTACATAATTCATAACAGAAGACGATAATAGGAAGAAAAGAAAGATAGAAAAAGATCTATTATTTTTGCTGATCATTAATGTATATACTTATATATTGTACCTCCTACTCAAAAGAAACTGACTCATTGTCATCATCATCCATAAAAGGAGTTGCATTACTCTTCACCCCATGAGATTTATGTATCTCATTGTTCCTCTTTATCCACTCATTTTTTTTCCTCTCATAATCTGTTTTGACATGAGTTGCAAGAAAACCAGGTTGGAGCAACAATTTTCCTCGTTCGGACATTTTGCGTAACTATGAACTATGAGATAAACACAAACAAGTTGTTAGAGGCAAGATGCTTATAGACATATGAGTAAGCCCATAAGTAAGTTAATTCCTTGGTCTTTTTTTCCTCACCAAACAAGTTGGACTAGTTAGGACAATTTCTTTTTAGCAATTTGATCAAATAGTACATCTATGTGTCATATTTGGTTAATGAGAATATAGATGCTGTAAAAAAGTAAAGGAATAGAGACAAAGCGAGAAATTACCAAATATACTGAGATGTCTTCTTGCTGTCTTTAAAGGAAGAGACCTAATAAGAACACAAATTAATTCGCAAAGTAACGAGTAGAAACCTAGTAATAAAGTAGTCGAGTATCCTAAATAACAGAAAAAATTGGTCAAGACTTAGATCTTAAGTAATGCTCAAACATAACAACTCAATAATGTTCAAACATAACAACTCAATAATGCTCCTAAGACTTAGATCCTAAATTACAAAATAGTTGGTCCACTATTATGCAAGTCTCATCAACAAAATACATTAAGGTTACATATCAAGATCGGTATCCAAATCAGTATCAAATTCATCTTCATTGTCATGCTCATCCAGTAATTCATCTTCGTCATCATCGCAGATGAACCCATCGGCTTCAATATTCTCTGCTCGGGCTCGTTTTCTACTAGACTCCTCTCAGATAATTTCAGGTTCAATGTCATTTTTATGCAAAGGGGTTGTGATGAGATCTTCAACAACTCTTACAAACTCAGTGGTTTCCTCCTGTTGGAACTCATCATTGGAAGCATCATTAGCTTCAAAATCATCCAACTGAGGCACATTCCAGATCCCTCGACGTTCGAACCGCTCCACAACTCTCCAATTATCACCTAGTTTGGTATCATTCATGTAACATACTTGTTGCACTTGACTTGGTAACACAAATGAGTCATCTTTATACCATCGACTTCTTATATCAATACTTGTATAATGCAGATCAGTCCGCAAAGTCCTGTTACTACCAGTGTTGAACCATTCACATTGGAATAAGACCACTCAATGTCTAAATAAATAAGTCATTTCTCACACTTTGGTCAAATAACCATAGAAATTAACCGTATGGCCTTCATGGCCCCCCTCCACAACTAACCCACTATTCTGACTTCTATGACGGTTGTCACGCTCGTTGGTATGGAATCGAACACCATTGGAAATGCATCCCGAATATGTCTTTATTAGTGCACTAGGTCCGTTGGCCAATGACCACAATTCATTGGTTGTTTCTGGTGACCCTGGCCTTCGCAACTCATTCATCTACATAAAGAATCGGTGTTATGAAACTTCCAATAAAAAATACGATAATGTGCCATGTTTAAAATTAATTTGTTCGTCTTACACGTTCTTTGAACCACTTTGGAAATTCTTTGCGTTGTCTCTTTGCGATATCTACAGCACTTCCATAAGCTAACAAGCTCTTGTGTTCCCTACTTAAAAATTTATAATCAGTATAATTGAATAACCATAATTATGGGATTTTTTCCCCTCTAACTATGAGATATAATGTGTATTTAAATGAAACATACTATAGATAGTTTCATGAAACTCAAAATGTGCAAGAAGAAAAAAAAAAAGGCACCTTTATCTGAGGAGCTAGCAAAGATAGGGTTGTGATCCAATGAATAGTGTCCTCAAATTCTTACAGAGAAATCATAATTTGGGAAGCAACCAAGGTTTCCCATTGTAAATTCAACATTATTATAACTCTAAATTAGGTACCTAGAACCTAAAAAAACAGGTAATGTATTTTTTTTTTTTATCGGCAAAAAGATTATATTATTATAAACTTGATAAGGGTACATCAAGGAAAAGGAAATCAAAACCATGATATTGATACATGGAAAAGGGAAAGAAGACTTCCAATAGAGCATTGGAAGAAAGAAAGCAAAGGCTGAAAACAACAGGCCGGAAGATAATATGGAAAGAAGATATCCTAAATCAGAAAAAAAAAAAAAAAAAAAACCAAACATCATAGCTGGAGCACCCTTTGGGCAGCAAGCAAAGATTTTAGGCTTTTAAGCTACAATCCAAAGCATCACTAGACACATTAAGGCAATTGGAGCACAGATTCGCCGATCAAAAAAAATAAAAAATTGGAGCACCGATTCAAACAAACATTGACCACCATGAGCACTTGCTTCCACTTCAATAAGCAAGGAAATAAGACCTTCTCAGCACTTATATTCTAGAATTGTAGACCCCCACATCACTTGGCCCTCACAATATAGGAAAAAATAGCAGCACCAAACAGTTTGAAGTTATAATTGAAACATCATGTACTTTACGAGAGACCACCAGACCTCATAGCCCTAGCAAACTGGTCCACCTTGAGCCTTTATTTCCACTTTTAGTGGGCAAAGAGAAATAGGACCTTTTCAGCACTAACCTACTAGGATAGTATTCCCCGGTAACTCTTAGCAATTAAGAAAAACCCATAAAAGGATACCACCCCTTTTGAGGTCAAAACATACTAACTTTTTGGGATTAACCAAAACCCTACCCACTTTTTGGGATTAAACAAAACCCTACCCCTTTCTTCCACCTTTTAGTTAAAATAATATGAAAAAATCAAAACTCTGCCTCTTTTTTCTACCTTTTAGTAAACAAATACGGTAAACCCACAACTCTACCCCTTTCTTCCACCTTTTTTTGTTAAAATTAATATGGAAAAACCAAAACCCTACCCTTTTCTTCCACCTTTTACCAGAAAAAATACAGAAAAACCAAAACCCTACCCCTCTCTTCCATCTTTTAGTAAAAATTTGACAAAAATTAAGAACCAAACAAGTTTTACATTCTATCCCAGCAGAATGAGCCCTATTGCCGTTTGTAATGTTTCCAAACACATTGAGCAGCCCAGATTTCACAAATTTGTCCACATGCACAGGAATTGCAGAGAGAGAGAGAGAGAGAGAGACAGAGAGAGAGATGTACGCTTTGCTACAAGCCTACAGTCATGGTCACTTTTCCAAAATGACACACCACGTTGAGCCCTGATTTCACACCAATAGCCCACCTGCACAGAAATTCCAAAAAGTTGGAGAGAGTCGGAGTCGGAGAGAGAGAGAGAGAGAGATAGAGAGAGAGAGAGAGAGAGGCATATGCTTTCACCAGAGCAATGTCGAGCAAGAGTGGGCGTAGCAAAGTGAAGCAGGGGGGAATCGAGATAGGAGTATATATTACCCTAACCCAGAAACTTACCAAAACTACGCAGTTTTGGGTAAATATTCCCCATTATCAATTTTTTTTTTCATGGATAAATTACTTTAAAGCCCCCGCCAAATATTTTCACGGGATTTTTTGAAGGAATAATCAAATTTATCGCTGACTAAAATTAATTAGTTGGTGAAACTTATATATGCTTCAACGACAAAATTTTTGGTTGCCAAATGTATTCCCGCCTTCTGGCTCCAGCAGGAAGTTTTTGCGCAAACACTCCCCGACTAATTATCGATATTTTAGTCGGTATAACATATACCAATGGCGACAAAACATATTTTGGTTGGCGAAAGTTAACCATCCCCCGACAAAACTATTTTGGTCGGCAATTTGTGACCATCAGGAGACCAAATTTTCTTTGGTCGGGGAATTTGGTCGCCAAATGTGTATTTTCTTGTAGTGAATCAACAACAGATAAAGGTCTCTGTGCTATTAAAAAAAATGAAAAAAGATATTTCCAAATTTCGGGACCACTGTAGGATAACAAGAAACTAGCTTTCAGAAAGTAACTCTGCTTTGTCCAAAAGAAGAACATCAAAATTCAAAAGCAAATTATAAATAAAGTAACGCTTCCTCTTGAGATTTTTGGTAGTGCAGAGTGTCCTCTCTCCCACAGCCTATCACACGCTTATGCGTTGGAGTGAGATGACCTCAAGTTTGTAAACCTATTTTCCAACAAGGGCAAAGTCCACTTCCACCTGATAGTTGTCCCAGCCGGAAGGAGTGTATGTCCAGGCCCGTAAAATGTGTTGACGAAATCGTTCACCGCACAATTCACAAAGAAAACGGCATTCGTTGTCAGATTATCCGCTCCCTCTTGTCTAATGGTGCTCGCAAGTCTTGCTTTGTATTCTCTGAAATATTCCAATTGCGTTGACATTGGGATTACATTCTGAAGTACACAGAACGAAAAGGTTAAAAAAAGAAAAGAAAAAAAGAGGATTACAAAAAAAGTACCCAGTTTTAATTTATACATTGGCAACGAATCGGAAAAGATAAGCATGATAGTACAAATAAGGATGTCGAAGAAAAATATTAGGACCATTTTGGCTTAACAATCCCGTAAGATTCTTTTTGTCTTTGTTAAAAAAAAAAATCGCGTTTAGTTAATTACGCATCGATTTGTAGTGGATTATTGGTTCGCCTCGGCAAGAGGATTCAAAAAATTATAAAAATATGAACGGAACTAAAAATTATAAAATAAACACAAAAAATAGAGTTTTTAAATATTCATCCTCAGACCTCATTCCACGTAAGTATTCATTCCGGTCCATTTGAACAGTTATATTTTCATCCTTTCAGATGGTGAATTACCTATCTTACCCTTTTAAAAAGATATTCATATGTGTGTGTATATTGCATTCCTAAATTAGTGGATATCAATTATTTCCTAATTTAGTGGGATTCAATCACAATAATTATGGGAGATAATTACAAATTAAAGAGGATTTCGAAATTTAAATAAACGAAATAACCAAATCCTAGCCACCAATTTATTTTTCACCGATTTAAATTCGATAACTACATTTGTTTTTTTTCATATCTACCATGTGTTATCATGAAACCTTCATAAAAAATATTTTGAAACATAGACAATATTCAAACCGACCATATTTTTCATGGTTAATTCTACAAATTCACCATAAACATATAAGAAAAGAACCTTTCAACTATGATTGCTCACAATAAGATATTTTATACACAATTATCGTGAAAATTGATGACATGCATCCCATGATTTATTTTTTCATATTTACCATGTATTATCACAAACGATTTGAGAACATGATGGAATCGACCATATTTTTTATGAATTATTTTATTGCAAAATGATCATAAAAAACATTTCAAAACATAGATAATACAAAAGTGCTACACACACAATGGTTGTATAAAACACAACACACAACTAATCTCTAGCTGTCCATTGCTGTAATAAATGATCAGGATTCACTCAAACTCTTTCCCATAAAAGTTAGACTTTTTCTTGAAGAGTTTGTTTAAAATCTAAACCATCCAAATACATCAAGACGGTCAGAATTACGCATACAACCAACACAATGGTTGTGCAAGTAGCATTTTTGTAGATAATATTCAAATTAACCAACTATGCTTCTTCATGGTTATTTCTGCAATTTCTCCATCAACATGCAAAAAAAACCTTTCCAATACCTGTGTAGTCAAAATCCAAACCCCCCCCCCCCCCCGGTAAGCACCTCGTGCCACTACCATGCACAAAAGATTTGGTGCTGCCCTTGGGCTTGTTCGTTTTGGTATTTGGTATTTGAATTTTGGATTTTGAGTGGAGAAAAATGAGAGTAATTGTAACGCCGCGAATTTCGGACAAGTTAATTAAATCATTTCTAATTGACTTAATAATCTATAAAACTGATTTAATAAATAAAATTTTATCAAACAGAGTTTAGCAGAGGAAATCTCAAAAACCAAAAACAAAACTACTTAGTTGTCTTACAACCCAACGAAATAAAACAGAGTTTGACAAATTTGATAACACTCTTGAAAATTAAAATAACAATACTTTAAATTAACAGAGCTTCTAAGGGTAAGGCAACCAAGGCTCGACAAACTCTCCTTCCTCAGTTGGAAGGTCTTCACCCTGATACTGATCATCTTAAAGAGGATTATGTTATTCGGTCTCCAGATTACCTGACATGAAACGCCAGCCCAACGGCACTATAATGAGTTTTGAAACTCAGTAGATAATCCCAACCCTATTAACCCCTTACTCTACAGTTAGCATTTCAAAAATATAACAATTGATAATACACAGAAGGTACAGAATACTAGCACATCATCTTTTTCTTTACTATCCATCAACTTACATGAAATCTAAGGATCCTCTCCATGAGATCCTTTCCTCCCACATCCACCAACTTTGACCGTCCCATGAAACAACTCTCCATTTATTTGTCCTGCACCAAGGTTCTAAGCAAATACTACTAAATTATGTATTCAATTTGGATTTGCCTACAATCATAGTAAATGAACAACTCACTATGAAAACTCAGCATTAGGAATCACACTTTCTCATTGTTAGGATCTTTTACCGATGAGGTGGATACTTCGGTGTCTGGGAGTGAAACTAATGGGCCCTCTCCGGTTGCGGAGTTGTTTGCTCAACAAGGGAGTGAAAGTCATTGTGATTCTCCCATCTCTGACGAAGCTTTGGGAGTTGTAGCTAAGGATGTGAATTTAGAGAGTCAATCAAATGATATCAACTCTATTTCAACTCAAGGTTTGGAGTCTATTGTGGAGGATGTTGGGTTTTTCCCACATTAAATGTAGTTTGAAAAGAAAAAAAAAAGTGAATAATGGGTTGTTGAGTATTTAATTGGCCCATGTAAATATGGTCATTGGAAAACCTCTTGAGTGGGTGCTGGCAATTCCAAGAGCATTTGTGATGCTTGGAATTTGGAGAGCCAAGTGTGCAGATCTTTCTCTTGGTCCTATTTAAGTGAAGTGGTGCATAAGTGTTGTGCGTGCCGAGTGTGTGTAGGGAGGTATTCCCGAACAAGATAAAACAATGGCAGAAGACGTGGTACGAAAGATCACGGGATAAATACGATAAACAACACCATGAGCGGTGATCAGCGAAATGAACAAATGGCATGAGAAGTCGTTGGTCCAAGCTGTTTGATCGGCAGAAAGGAACATGAGGTAACCGATTCAGGCGGTCTGTTCGGCGACGAGATAGTCGAACAAGAAAAGAACTCCAGTCAAAAGTAGGAGCAAAGGAAATACTCTGAAAGATTCCAGAACCATAAGATCCCGAGGGTATAGGATCTGGAAAAGATACCCAACGAGAGTGGAATGTTCGGCCAATTATGGAAAAAAGTCTTTTTAGGACTCTTAAGTAATAAAACTGATAAGGGACCGAGAATCCAAGATATTCGGGATTTCCTATATGAGATAGAAATCCTAGGGCAACAGGGATGCTTGGGTGGCAAGCATCGATGATTCTATAAATACGAGGTAAACCTAGAGGCAAAAGGTACGCAATACACGGCATTCATATTGTTTTCCTATAGATAATTAGGGTTTCTCTGCTAAGTACGTGAGACTAACTGAAGCATCGGATGGCCTTTGCCACGAGAGGCAAATGTGCACTCACCCCTTGTTTGTTTTACAGATTAGGGTTCCGAGGAGAAGCTAGGCTTTTGGTCAAAGCAGCACGTGAGACTGTTATACCAATATATTGCCATTCATAGAGGGAAGTTTTTGTCCACCTACAGTGTGAGAAAAAGGAGAGGGCAACCCCTTTGGGGGTTGCCGGATACACCGGTCAGGAGGTGAGAGGAGAGTAGATGTGAGGGAAAAATAAAGATGGTGGGGGTGAGTGTAAAACATTGTATAGAGCCGTGTGTTAGGAGCTTGGGAGTGTTTTACTTCTCACATTGTAATTTCTATTTTTCATATAGTGGAAGATTTCTTTCTCTCCCATGAATGTACCCGAGTTTGGAGAACCACGTATTTGGGATTGTGTTATTCTCTTGTGTGTGATTTTATTTTTGTTTGTTGCGCTTCCGTTGCGAATGGGATTACCAGGCACCATCCCAACAACTGGTATCAGAGCTAATGGTTAGCGATCCTCGGAGCAGTCACAGTTGCAGATCCGGACTGTGGTTATCGGGAGGAACACACAAAGGGGCGTGCTGCTTTGTTGGGCCCTCGGAAAAGAAAAAGATGTTAGTGCACTGTGTGTGTTTGTGCTCTGAGAAGAGAAAAGAGAGTGCAAACTTGCAAACTAGCATGTATGTGTATGGGTATGGATGCTCATGGTCATGGTGATGGCATGCGTGGATGTGGCATGGTCCGCATGGAGATGCCGTGCATATGTGTATATATTGTGTATGTCATGTCCATGGGTTTTGTGAAGAGAGTGCATTAGTGAGCATTTGAGTGGTGTGTCGGGCTGGCAGACAAGGAGAAGAAAGAGAAAAATTCCAAGGTCACTCTCGGTGGCGCAAGGATAATGACACAGGCGCTTTACCAAAGTGGTGGTGGAAATGGTGCTGGTCCTAAGATTGGAGCAGGTGAATAGGTAAGTCGCGGGTGACTAGACGTTCACGTGACAGCTCCGGGTGCAAGTGAATAGGCAAGTCATGGATGACGAGACGTTCACGCAGTGATGGGGTGCGAGGCATTTGAGTGATCATGAGGAGGTGCGAGCCACCCGAGCAAAAAGGGGTGCATTTCCTGTGGAAAAAGGGGGTATTTGTTGGGTTTTTTCCACATTAAATGCAATTTGAAAAGAAAAAGAAAAAGTGAATAATGGGTTGTTGAGAATTTAATTGGCCCACGTAAATATGGTCATTAGAAGACCTCTTGAGTGGGTGCTAGCAATTCCAAGAGCATTTGTGATGCTTGGAATTTGAAGAGCCAAGTATGTAGATCTTTCTCTTGGTCCTATTTAAGTGAAGTGGTGCATGTGTGCTGTGTGTGCCGAGTGTGAGAAAAAGGAGAGGGCAGCCCCTTTGGGGGTTGCCGGATACACTGGTTGGGAGGTTAGAGGAGAGTAGATGTGAGGAAAAAATAGAGATGGTGGTGGTGAGTGTAAAACATTGTATAGAGCCGTGTGTTAGGAGCTTGGGACTGTTTTACTTCTCACATTGTAATCTTTATTTTTCATATAGTGGAAGATTTCTCTCTTTTCCGTGGATGTACCCGAGTTTGGGGAATCACGTATTTTGGATTGTGTTGTTCTCTTGTGTGTGATTTCGTTTTTGTTTGTTGTGCTTCTGTTGCGGGTGGAATTACCAGGCACCATCCCAACAGAGGATTCAATGGGCCTTCTCTCTCTTTTCCAAGAGGCTGAAGATACGGGAGTTAAAACCCAAGGGGACAAGATATTGAGTCATATTGCTCCTATGGTAACTGACCCAATGAAGCCGATTAATGAAGGTAAGGAAGCGTGGAATGAACCCATAGTCTTTGATTCTGGAAACAATATCAGAGCATCTCAATTTGCAGGGATTAACTTAATGGTGGATTTTCGGCCTAAGGAGGTCAATGGTAAAAATAGGAGCCAGACTTTCAGTGAAGATTTGGTTTTGATTGAGTCGAGCGGAACTTCAGTCCTGTCTCATGAAGTCTCTGGTTATATAGCTAATAATATTCTAGACCAGGAGCAGTAAAGTATTGCAGAGGAACTTCAGGAAACTATTATAGCAGGCACTAAGTGTGATGACGCTGGTGTATTGAGAATGAAAAAAAATGATTGAACAGGAAGCTAAGGATCTGGAAATTATACTAAGAGACAATCCTTTCGCTCCTCTCCAAAGGAAAAAGCACTAAAGGAATGAGTACCGGGTTCGGCATAGGTCCTCTTTAGCTTTCTAATGGGTTTGGGATCTAGGAGGTGGCGTGTGGGGTGTTCTGATTATTTTGGTGAGCTAGCAGTGTGTAAGTGTGCTCGTGTGTTGCTGTCGGTAGTGGTGTTATGGCGACTGTTCTGTTTTTTGTGGCGGCGATGAATAGAGTTGATTGGATTAGGATTTGGTTTTGATTCTTGGGCTGGGCTTATTATTTCAGTTGTGGGCGTTTTGAGGCTTTTAGGTGTTCGGATTTTTGCCCTTAAGGTGTTTGGATCTTGGTTCTCTGTCTTCCAACCTTGGTTGGATTCTCCTCCCTTCCCCTCAACTTGATGTACCATTTGTCAAGTTTTCTTAATAAAAAATTTTGCCTATCAAAAAAAAAAAAAACCTCTGCATACTGGGTACTTTACCATACTCTAACCTACACACTGGATACTGTACCGTATTCAGGAATCCTTTACCATTTCTCAAATTACTGTACCCAAAGTCCTTTACCGTTCTTCACACATACATTGGGTACTGTACCGCATTTAGGATCTTTTACCGTATCCTAAATCCTGTATCCGGAGTCCTTTGCCGTCCTCCACACACTCTTTGTACTTTACTGTACTTGTGGTCTTTTACCGTTCCCTAACTCAACTAAAGGCACTCACTACAAGAAAAATTCAATTGGGTGACGAATGAAAATCGTCATAAATTGCATGTTTTTCGTCACAAATAATAAAGGTGACGAAAAAAAATTTGTTGATTAAAGGTTGTCGAGAATTCTTACCTGGTGACGAAATCTATTTGTCGTCACCTATAGTGCCTTTTGATGATGAAATTATTTCGTCACCAAAAAGTGAATAATTTGTGACGAAATTTTTTTCCTCGCTTATTGTGCTTTTTGACGACGAAATTTTTTGTCATCAATTATTCCTTTTGGCAACAAAAAAATTCATCACCAATGAGTCACATCGGTGACGAAAATTTTCGTGACCAATATAAAAAATCGGTGACGAAATTTTTCAATGCAAAAGATGTTTTCATATGGGAAAAGAAATCCATCTTTATTGCTCCTGCTGGGTTTCGAACTCGAGTCTTTCACGCAAATTCCGACCAATTGCACCACACACACTTTTCAGTAAATATTTGAAATATCTAATATATATTACACATATGTTTAACATGAAAATATATTTCAAATGTAATTTTAAACTTTTAAACATTAAAATTAGCAATTTTGTTAAACATGAAAGTTGTAGGCAATTGAGTTATTGTTCAAACCCAATTTGAATTATCTCAATCCGAGATTTTAGTAAAGAGTTATGTCCGAAATACATTTAGTGACAAAACGCAATTTATAAATTTTGTCACGAAAAGTACCCATTTGATGACGAAATATATTTTTCGTCATTAAAAGCGTTAAAATGGTAACGAAATTATTTTTCATCACCAAAGTTAAGCATTTGGTGACGAAAAAATATTTCGTTACTAAATTGCTCTCATTTGGCGACGAAATATATTTTTGTCACCAAATGATTATCTTGGCGATGAAAAACAATTTCGTCACCTTTTTTAAGTTTTCGGCGAAAAAAAATGTATTTTGTCGCCAAATGGGTACCTTTGGTGACGAAAGTATTTTTTTCGTCGCTAAACAGGTATAATTGGTGACGAAATTATTTCGTCACGAAAGTTGTCAAAGCAGTGACGAATTTATTTTTTTGTTGCAAAATATACTCATTTAGTGACGAAATTAAATTTTGTTGCCACTTTTTCATCACCAATTTTCATTTTTCTTGTAGTGACTTTACCGTGCCAGTGTCCTTTACCGGCACCCAACATCCTTTAATCGTACTTAGTGATAAGGTTGTAACCGTTGGATCAAAGGAATGAAGGTTTTCTAATGTATTAACCTCCATTGCTCTCTCTCTCTCCCCCCCCATAAATTACTCCCATTAAGGCATTGTAATCGAAACCGCTCATTAAGACATTATTCAAATGTAAATCAAAATCATATATAACCTTTGTACAAAATCGAAATCAAAGCCACCGAGATCACCGAAATCAAAGCGAACATTCTTTTTCCTATTTCTAGGCTGTCAAACATACATCACGAAAATCACTGAAAATAAAATTTTCTACACATCGTTCATATCATTTTCACATTCTTCTTCTTTACTCTCTCTCTCTCTCTCTCTCTCTCTCTGTGTCGGGAAGTTCAATACCACCAAAATCTACTCCACCGAAACCACCGAGGTGAGTTCTTCCATCATTCTTTGTATATTTGCTACTCATTTCCTTTTCATTAAGATTATGATGTTTATCAATGGATATGTTGCGTTATTGTTTATCGCATAGTTGAATCTGTTGGACACGGGTTTGTATATTGCATGCAAGTTTAGTATTAATTTTCGTGTGGTGATTGTTTGAGCCGTATATTACACGTGAATTTAGTATTTGTTTTCGTGTGCTGATTGTTCGAGAGGCACAGGCATACGCTAGTGTAAGATAAAGTTTAGCACTCTCCCCATTTATGGTCTGATAGCACTTGGAGGTACGTATAAGGATTTAGAATAAGAAGAAATAGTTTATTTTTCAAAAAAAAAGTCCTACACAATAGAGAAATGGTTGTGCGCTCTCTGATTCGCGCATGCTTAAAATGTGGTTTCCATTCGTATGTATTGCGGACCTTAAAAAAAAAAAAAAAAAAAAAACAATGGTTGTGTGGTCTTTGATTGGCGCATGCTTAAATTTGGCTTCCATTCGTGCCTTATGTCTACTTTACAAGGTATAATGTTCATTGTTGGACGCTAGTCGAACAGACAATGAGATTTTCAAAAAAAATATCTTACACAATAGATAAATGGTTGTGTGCTCTTTGATTGGCGCGTGCTTAAATGTGATCTCCATTCGTGTGTAACATCTCGTTTTTCGGTGGTCGGCAGTACTGCTGGATAGCAGGCTCCGTCCGGACAAGAAGCGGTAAGTCATAGTTTATAAGAAAAAGATCTCTCCTACTTGTACAAAACCTTTTAAAGCCGTGAGGGCAGGCCAAAGCGCATAGGAATTTCACAGTTAAGCGTGCTAATCCTGAAGTAGTCCAGAAATGGGTGACCTACTGGGAAGTAAAGTAGTAAACACCAACGGTAAGCTTTTAAAAACTTAAAAAATTAGAATAGCTGCTTTGAATGTTCAATCAAATTCAAATTGTCTGGAGCAAAAATGTCATTGTTTTTCAAATTCCGACGATGTCTCACCGCAATTGAAGAATATTCTTATCGGTGATATCGGTAACTCATTTTGTAGTGGCAAGAAGTTGGCCTATGATTCATTGAATAACAAGATTATGCAATTTGATTGATTCTTGTGAGATTAGGATAAGGGTTGATAAATTCCATTAGATTTTTCCTATCTTTTTATTTTTTTATTTTTTAATGAAGGTTTTCTCCATTCTTTTTCTTTTTGCTTTGTTGAGAATATATGGAATAGAGAGAAACTGAAATTTTCTTAAAAAAAAACAAGAGATTTGTAGCATTTAACGTTAGATTTAAGGGACATCATCATTATACCTTTCACATTAACTTTTTCCTCCACTTTCCCTACTTACCCATATTCATTATACTTTTACTTACTAACTTTTCAAAATGGATTATACTTTTAGGGATAAAATAGATAATGCACTAACTTTTACCCACTAAATTTACAAAATGAACACTTATTAAGGAACAACCCAAAATGAAATACTGGACTCTGAATAAGGGACGGAGGGAGTAGTACAATTTGAGACTTTTGGCCTTACAGCGATAGCTAATGAATCTCCTGGAACTGGAGGCTACGTTTGGTAAGAAATGTGCAGAAAAGAAAGGAGTAGTAGCAATTAGTAATTACCCATATTCCGTTGCTTCTTAGCTTTTGGAAGGAAGACAAGTAAATATTCACTAATATTTTGGTGGCCACATTTTGAGTATTATGTCATATGTCAATAAAGTACTACAGGAATGTGCCCTGTATGTCATGAAGTAGAGCACATTCTACCAATTCAATTGAGACATAACATGGTATCCAAAATATGATACCCAAATATGATCATTATAGCATTAGTCGTAAAAATTATAATGTTCTCGTTTTGAAATTCCCTATCAGTTAAATTTCTTCCCCAGTCTTCTCCTCCTCCTCCTTTTTAAGTTTATTTAATAATTTTCCTTAGTTAGGCCCTGTTCTCTTGAACTTAACTTAAATTCGAAAATTGTTATTATTTGAATTTTTTTCGCATTTATTAGTTTTGCGTCAAACTTTTGTGAGTTATTAATTCCTCTCGACGAGAAGAATCGAAAAAGTAATTTTCTTTTTTTACTTTTACCAAAGTATTTTGAGAAATAACCATTGTTTAGCACAAAAATATCATTGTTTTGCTAAAAAATTGTTATTTTTCAAAATACTTAGGTAAAAGTTAAAAAATTTTACTTTTTTTTTGATAGACAACAAAATTTTATTAAGAAAATTTGATAAAGGGTACATCAAGTTGGGGCGAGGGGAGGGGATCCAACTAAGGTTGGAAGACAGAGGACCAAGGTCCAAACACCTTAGGGCCAAAAGCCCGAACACCTAAATGCCTCAAAACACCCATAACTGAAATAATAAGCCCAGCTCAGGAATCAAAACCAAATCCTAATCCAATTAACCCTAATCACTGCCGCCACAAAAAATAGAACAGTCGCCTTCATACCACTACCGACAGCAACACACGATCACACACACAGAGCTAGCTCACCAAAATATTAGAACACCCCACACACTTCCTCCTAGATCCCAAACCCATTAGAAAGCTAAAGAGAACCTATGCCGAACAACGGGGCTCGTTCCTTTTGTGCTTATTCTTATTCCTTTGGAGATGAGCGAAAGGATTGTCTCTCAGTATAATTTCAGATCCTTAGCTTCCTGTTCAATCATCTTTTTCATTCTCAATACACCAGTATCATCATACTTAATGCCTAACTTAGTGCCTGCTATGATAGTTTTCTGAAGTTCCTCTGCAATCCTGTACTGCTCCAGGTCTGGTGTATCAGCTATATAACCAGAGACTTCATAAGACGGGATTGAAGTTCCGCTCGACTCAATCGAAACCAAATCTTCACCGAAAGGCTGGCTCCTATTTTTACCATTGACCTCCTTAGGCCGAAAAGCCACCATAAACTTAATCCCTGCAATTGAGATGCTCTGATATTGTTTCCAGAATCAAAGACTATGGGTTCATTCCATGCTTCCTTACCTTCATTAATCGGCTTCATTGGGTCAGTTACCATAGGAGCAATATGACTCAATGTCTTGTCCCCTTGGGATTTAACTCCCTTATCTTCAGGTTCTTGGAAAAGAGAGAGAAGGCCTATTGAATCCTCCACAATAGACTCCAAACCATGAGTTGAAATAGAGTTGATATCATTTGATTGACTCTCTAAATTCACATCGTTAGCTACAACTCCCAAAGCTTCCTCAGAAATGGGAGAATCACGGTGACTTTCACTCCCTTGTTGAGCAAACACCTCCGCAACCGAAGAGGGCCCACTAGTTTCACTCCCAGACACCGAAGTATCCATCTCATCCTCATTGTCCTCCTCCGCTGCCTTTGATTCTTCATCAGAATGCAAGGAAGAAGCTAGACTTACTCTAGGAATTTGTTTCTCCGCTTCATGAGGTTGGTCGCACGAATCTTCCATCACCTTAACTTTGTAGCTCTTGCCTTCAACCTCAACAATAATCCACTCATCAATTTCCTTGAAAATATTAGTGGCGATTAGAATTTTAGCCTCCGCAAAAGATGACATCTTCATTGTTGATTCATCTGTAGATATGAACGAACCCCATAGTTCTCCAATAGATTTGAAAGAAATATTACTCCAAACATTAAGCGGAATTCTATAACAACATAACCACACAAATCTTTCAGCGTACGCTGCTTGCCCATCCCATGGATTAGTTTCAGAGAACCACATTTGAAGACATGGCTCTTTAATCATATTCTCCATTTTGTCTTTGCTAGGACAAGTTAAAATCATAGACCGTCCACCTAACGCCTTAATATCAATATTGACTAAGTCCATCCTTGCCATCTGGCCCTTCAATTCGTTGATTGAGATTAACTTGTGTAGTTTTGCCACTGCACTGCGGTACAGCCACCCATTACCAGTAGGTTTAAGTGACACCCTTCGACACCCTTGATCACTACAATTCAACCCCTTCTCTATCTCCTTCCTATCACTGCCTCTTTTATTTGTTTCATCTGAAACCATTTGTGCAAAGGATTTTCCATGAAAGTAACTCTTTTGCCCATTTTTGTCTGTATCACAGTGAAAACCTTGATTCCTAAGGATTCCATTAGAGCTCGTAACCACATCTGGTCGCTGGAAAAGAGGAATCTTCAAATCTGATTTGTTCTTACATTGATCAAAAGATGCTTCTTTGACAAAAAGCTTTTTATCACTAACCCACAAACCATTGGCTTTTGATATAGCAACCCCAGCTGAGACATCACAATCATATCTAACAAAACCAAATTTGGATCCAGTTCTTTTGCTGCGCTTATAAGGAATAAAAGCATCTTTGACAACTCCATAATTAGTGAAGATTCTCCTGAGCCAATTTTGATTTACTTCCTCTGGCAAATTGTCAATGAATAGAGTGAACAAAGATTGATTATTACTCCATAACCCACCATTCTTATTCCTCTGTTTGTTAAACACAGAAACCCAACCTCCCGCGCTTTGGCTCCAAATTGCCATAATCACACGGTTTGCATCATAACTGTTCAAGATCGCAAAACAGCAACGAAAGGGCCAAATCGAAATAGCAACCACTGGCAGAGGAACCAACCTAATCGAAAAGAGACTGACCTTGACGACGAAGATCGACGGCGAGAAGGTTCGGGTTGCGCTGAAATCCCAACGGTGACTGAGATCGGATGAATGCAGATCGACGCCAGCGGACAATCTCAGGGGATGGGGTTTCAACTTTCAGGGGGAAAGATCGAGGGAGGGGTTCGGGGAAGGGAGAAAGGAAGCTAGGAGGAGGGGCAGCCAGCGACGGCCGCAGGAGAAGGCGAGGGGTGGCTAGGGTTTCATCTTTTCCAAATCGCCTAACATGTATGTATTCCTTAGTAACATGTATGTATAAAAAAATTTACTTTTCTAATTCTTTTCGTTGAGACATGCATTTCTTCGTTGCATTGTGTAATGTGTATTATGGTATTCCTCTTTTCCATGAAGCATTCTTATATTTCGGCCAAACCCATATTACATGAGTATTCTCGCCATAAAATACGACTGGGTATAACCCCTTGAACAAGTGTTGATCTTCCTAATGACTCGTGAAAATCTCTTTGTTCATGTTTTTACGTTGGATTGATCGTGACTCCTCGATCGATTCACATAGTAATGACCATACAAAAAAAAAAAAAAAACTCCAATCCTATTCCCAGTCACTAAAGACTTTCCTTATTGCAAACTACTGGAGTAATATCAAAATCTTATAGCTTAATATAACATCTATATATAGGAAGCTGGGGCAACCATCGGAGCAACCCCATATTTCACCGGTGGATGCCTCTGGGTCCCGTTGCAACGAATCTGGAGCTTTTGAACTCGGCCAATCCTCGACGTCCATTTTTGCCTTGTGTTTTGCATAATTTGGGAAGAAACACGCCTGGCCAGGTGAAAACCAGCACTCGTGTTAGTGACGGACTTGTGGTAAACACTGATTATTGAAAACGCAGAAGCTAGAAAGTGAAGAAAATAAAGTCTACGAATGCAACTTTAAATACTTAACTCTGAACACAACAGCGTCCGGAGTCGTTCAATGCATGTGAAACCATGTGCACCGAACGACGTCGTTCAATGCAGGTGGACCCATTTGCATCGAACAACTCCGGGCGGTGTTTTGTCCAGAATGTGTTTTCTCTTTACCTTCACCAGCAGCGAGATTGAAATAGAGGTCCACAATGTTGGGGCAACTATTGTAGCACTGGGTTGAGCAAAGCTTTTGCAAGAAATGGGCCTCTCGAGAAGAGAGTCCGACGAGATTCCAAGCACGGCCCTTTCCAGCCCGCAAGCATCAATGCACTGATCGGTTTCGACCCAGCCCTTCAATTTATCGGCCTCAATCTCTGATGCGTGGCTTGTGTCGGTTTCCTCCCCGCTCCTCTTCATGCTCTTCTCGAGCACACATCACTTTCCAGAAGACGAAACAGCAAAAGCGCACGAGTCTTTGTTGAGATTTTCACATTCTATTGCTCCACCTACATATACGTAATCCCCACAGAAAAGGTCAGAGTTATTCAAAATAAAAGTCTAAAAACATGTGACTAAAAGAGTAAAAGCTTTGGTTTTTGGGCCAAGAGACTAGTGTTAGCAAAATCTCTGAATTTGTCCGCGGCAACTCTCTAACTGCGTGATTTAGAGGATAACTCCAAAAAAATGAATCTTAAAGGACAATTGTTTCGTTTAAAGTTGATTGGAAATGTGGAATAAAATTAAGCATTGTTGGAGAAATTGGCTGTTGCAAATTCTGAACTGTTGACGAAATCTCCACAAATGCTGAAATACGCTTCGAGTCACGACTATGTCGCTTTCCTAAAGACAGTATTTGCCCCCACCAATACCGGTATGCAAAGGGTTACAGCAAATCTGCTTTCAAGATAAATCGAAGCCCAAACTCAAAGTTCTTTCCGTTTGCGTTTGCACTAACGAAACGGACAGAATACCTGCTGAACGGAAATGAGAACCAAGAACCACTGCGTTCTGTTTTCTGCAGCAAAACAGAATGCAGAATGAATGCTAGGAAGTATAGAGAGAGATGTGGAATTTCGGATTTTTTGTGTATATGAACACTGGATTCTGCTAAGTAGTGGTCTATTTATAGGCCACTACGCACCCATTGAGAATGGGTATGCACCCGATCTAGTTTGACCGTTGGATCAGATCTTATAGTCCAGATTGATCAGTCACACAGAACTGGTGTGCTGTTTCACTCACACCCAATCGGATTTGATCAAATTCGTTGGATCGAGCCCATTCGCGGCCGACGGCTGCGATCGCAACTCTACAGACCAGCGCACCCGTACGCACGAGTTGCACCCGATCAGAACCACCCCGTGTGACTCACCTGCCATGCGTGTGACACGCGGCATCCACGTCCGGAACCACCCCGTGTGACTCACCTGCCCTGCGTGTGACACGCGGCATCTACGTCAGCGCCACCTTACTGCCAACTCGCAATAAGAAATGGCGCCTATAAGGAGCGCTGACGTGCTAAGTGCAAAGTGCGCCGCTAAAGCGCCACAATGCACCACTGTCACATGGCATTCACGTCAGCGCCACCTTACTGCCAACTCGCAATAAGAAATGGCACCTATAAGGAGAGCTGACGTGCTAAGTGCAAAGTGCGCCGCTAAAGCGCCACAATGCACTACACACTACAAGAAAAAACACTATTCCCGACTAACTGTTTAGTCGGCAATAGTAGGCATTTTAGTCGGCAAAAGTCTTCCCTGACTAAAAATTTTGGTCGGCACATTAGTCGGTGGAAGAGGGTCCGCAAAGGTTTTTGCCGACTAAAAAAAGTTTAGTCAGTAAAGATTAGTCCATTTGCCGACTAACTTTTTTGTCGGAGAATGTGTTAATATTGGCCGACTAATTGTTTAGTCGGGGATGTGTAACCTATTTGCCGACTAAGGATTTAGTCGGGGAATGTTTATCCTATTGGCCGACTAATTGTTTAGTCGGGGAATGTGATACCTTTTTGCCGACTAATTGTTTAGTCGGGAAATGTATTTTAATTATCACCGACTACAAGTTTAGTCGGTAAATGTCATTTTGAATCAACTAATTTATAGCCTATTGTCGACTAAACGTTAGTTGGGGAATGTTCCATACCAATTTGTCATTCCAAAATTCCCTACAAATTTTTTCCACATTATTATTCACACCGGTAAATTTTAGTCAACAATCATTAAATCCACAAAATTAATACAAAATAAAAATTCCAAGAAATAAATAAACTTTCATAAATAGAGAGGTGTCCACCAAATAATTAAAAAACAATTTGTATCCAAATTCCTAGAGTGCAAAATAACAACACGTCCACCACGAGAGTAAAATAAAAAAAATCCAAGCTCAGTAACAAAATGTATCCAAACCCCGTGGACACTCAACTTCAACATGCAAACGAATAACAAAAAAAATTCAAGCACGTCCACAACCAAAATCCAACTTCGATCTTCCTAGTCAATAACCAACATCCTGCACAATACTCCATTAAAACGTCGTCCCTGCAAAAAAAAACCAAAAAAAAAAAGAACAATCTATCATTAGTATTTATGAACTAGTGTATCTCATTGCACAAAGCATGAAAATGGTAAATATTTACTAATTAGAAGGCAAAACAAAAACTTAAAATTATCTTGACATAATTATGCATACAGAAATAACTATAAGATTAGAATGTGCAATATGGCCCAACCCGATGTGGGAACTGAAAGATCGGGTAATTCAAGACAACTAGAGGAGCATGTTTGATGAAAACACAATAGGAAAGATTTGAAGATATAAGCTTAGTTATGGTCAGTGTTTCCAGCATTGAAAGAGATCATTTAATCCGAATTTTCCATCACCTTTACCTACCCAAACAGAGGAAGTGTATCCAGGGATGGCCAGCAAGGTTCCTCTTAGAAGCATTCTCTCATAATTATTTACATGAACATCCTTAATCCCCATGTATATCAACATACTCTCCCCCCCAGTCACCCCACCACCCAAACGAATTTCTATTGACGAAAACCACCCGTCATGGTGGTAAACTAATAGGAGATGAGTAAACTTATCATTCAATTACAGCTGTTACATTCAATTACAGTTGTTACAGGGCTTTTTTCCTTGCAACTTCTTAATGAGAACATGGACTAAGGAGAGGAATATACAACGTCAAATAAAGAAGCCAAGTTGATTAGCAAATTAGATCCAACTAATTCCAACTAAAATGCCCAGTAAAAACATTAGACAGAAGAATTGAGAACAAAAAGAGTTCAATTTCTATTGTTGAAGCTCGGCTGTGATATGATAAGCGTGTGACCCCTGCCTGTTTGTAAATATTTGGTACTTAAGAAACTACTTATTGGCACCGACAAGGGCGGAGCTACATGTGGTAGACCCTACTGACTTGAAGAACTTGTCGCACATAGGTATAAGAAGACTCATGAATATTAGTAAAAGGTTTTCCTAAGAACTTCCATTATATTCTTAGCTTCTGCCCTTTTCTAATTCACCACCAAACACGCCTATCTAATTTGTTGTACACTAAAATATGGCTTAGTCGATCCACCCAACTGCCCAAAAATTCTTGCCCCGCCCTAGCTCCTCGAATCCTACTATCTAGTAAAGGGAAACTGGAAATATTCCCATTTTGCAAGGCCCAAAGACTGTTATTTGAAAAACCAGTGTTAATACATGGGTCATGTTTTCATTTGGTTTACAGATCAGAAATCTATCCACTAGCTTTACTAATCATTCAAACCTCTTATGAGGTTCCATACTAAGTATTCTTTACTCTTAATCGGACAGAAGAGTACAATTGCAAAAACTTAGTGTACATACTACATACTACAAGTCATTTACAAATCACCGACAAGTATAATCATTCATGCAGATAAGATAAAGTATAATCACTCATGTAGATAAGATACAACCTTTTAACTCAATGAAACTTTCTGCCCCATGTGGGTTGTCTAGCCTATTCTTCATGTGAATCCAAGACTTATCCATTAGAACTATACGTATGACCACCTGAAGTGTTTAATACAAATCAAAACAAGAAACATTATAGAGTAGAGAAACAAAAAAAAACTGTATATTGACCAAAGTCTGTACAAATTAAAACCCACAACAAACAAAGCACAAAAAACCTTAATCAGTGTTGATTTGAATCTTATCCTTGCTTCTCTTATATTAAGCAAGCACATTAAAATATAATCCTCCTGAAAGTTATATAGATGAGACAGTACCTTAATATAGCTTAATCACCTCAGCAAAAATGCAATGCTTGAGATCATCAATCTGCATTTTAAAAAAGGTCAACACACACCCACACAAGCTGGCAGAGAGGGAGATAGGGCTAAAGATTGATTTTTTTAACGCATGAAGAAAAAAAAACTGAACGATGACAAAAAAAAAAAAAAAAAACCAAGCTTTTTTATATTTTTTGGGAAACTAGGCCTAAACAATTTAAGAAGAACCAAACGAGGCCTTAGATCCTAAAAGTTGTCCTATTAATCTCCACCACCACCAAACCCTCGTTTTTCTACAAAAAAAAAAAAAAAAAAACAAGGGTTACATTGCAGGGAGTTCGAGCTGACTCAAATCAATTCTATGGCGTCTAAGATGATTACACTGAAGGCGAAGGGCTCCTCGAGGCCGTCGGAGGACCTGTCGCCGGCCAAGTCCATCAAAGAATGGACGAACTGGATCATGAAGAAAGCCAAGGTTTACGCACTACAGCTTCATCCCGCTCGTCATCATCATCGGCATGAACTCTTACCCCGAGCCCCAATTGGTAGGTTTGTTGGGAGCCCAAAGGAAAGCCCATCGGAGGCCGTTCGTCGACACCCTCTACAGGAGATCTTATTACGCACTGTGCATATATCGTGTGTGTGCACGTGTATATGCGAGGTGAAATAATCTAATGCACTACAAAGTCCTAGAGGGGGGGTGAATAGGACGACCAATTTAAATTAACTCAACCACCAACTTAAACAATTCAAGCTACCACCCAAACTCCATGCCAATGCTATCCAAATTAATAATATAAGTTAAGAGCAATTAATCTAAAGAACGCAAACACCGAGATATACGTGGAAACTACTTAGGGTCAATCACACCCTAAGCATAAAACCACGGCCTAGCTACCAAAATTGCTATAGATCAAAAGGTTTACAAAGTGCTAAGAGTGGAATAACAACTTTACCCCAAATGCTTATCCTAACTCCACCACTTTGATGTAGCTCCCCGAACTCCTTCTTGATCCCATAGCCACCACGAGTCCAACGCCTCGATCTCCGTTCACCACGGCTCCGGTATCATCCGGCCAAGTAGCATCATTGGCATGAAAGTATGGATTTTGTAAAGTGAAGATTTTTATGCAAAAGAATCAACCTAGAGAGAATACATGGATCAAGAAAGTATTTCTCTAGATTGAACAAAGATGATTGAATGCTAGATTCAAATCATCCAAAAGCAAATGAAGGCACAAGAGTGAAGAAGACAATGCTTTCTCTCTCTAAAGTGGGCTCTTGTATCTCTTCTTGCCCTAGAAAAATGAAAAACAAGCTTATATATGGCCAAGCAAGAAAAATCCTGGAGAGCCCTCTAAAGGCGCTCTTAGCACGCGTACAAGGGCCTTATTCGGCTAAGGCACTACTAAGGCTCTCTTAACACGCGTGCAAGGGCCTTAGTCTGGTAAGGCGCTACTAAGGCGCAAGCACTTAAAAAGGCCTTAGACAAAATTTCCCTTCAAATAAAACAAGGCCAATAATATAAGGTTAGTGCATAAATGATATTTCATAAAAGATTAAGACACCGAATAGCTTTAATGATGCATGGAAAAATATTAAGCTAAATGCACATGAGATGCATATACCTTTCCAAGCAAAATGCACGGCACGGCCTTCGTGATCAACTCTTGAACCAACGGGCGGAGTATCTAATCTAAACAAAATAAAATCACCTCCCAACCCAAATGGAAAAAGAATAAATACAGACTCCAACGGTTTGTCGCATCCGGAAATCGCCAATTACATTAACAATCTCCCCCTTTGGCATTTCCGGTACAAAACCGTTCCAACAAAAACTCATTACAAGGAAACAAATTCTAGAATGCTAGAGAACCTTCTAAAAACTCTAACAACCTAGAAACCAAAAGCTTCCATATAAATCAAAATGATCCTGCAAAAGACAACTCAACCAAGAAACAAGCATGCATAGATAGAATATGATAGCAAGAAAAGGTTAGTGCAACGGAAATCAAATGATAAGAGAAGCTATCATATTTGAAACAATGCTAATGGAAGAGAAAGAGCAAGGCATGCATAAAAAGCATAGATAAAGTGACCCTAGACACGGACGCACAAATTAGCATAAAGTATAAGCCCTAACCACGAGCTCCAACAAGCAACATAGCAAACGCCCTAGTAACTCTAACTAACCTCTCCCCCTTTTTGTCACGGGAAGGCAAAAGGGCACACAAAAACAGAGAAGAGCCAATAAAGCACTCAAACAACAGCACGATAGAGTATAGATAAAAAGCAAGAGGATGGTTTCAAGCCTCCAATGAAGACTAAAAGAAGAAAACTATCCAATTACGATACTCTCCCTTTTTCTTTTTCTTTTTCTTTTTGTTTTTTGTTTTTTTTTTTATAAAACCAACACACAAGAAAGGACCCCGAAGGCCCAACATTCTCCGTGTCACCAAATATTAACTCCCCCTCACTAAATGCCTACACAAAATGAACACACACGCATTCACAAGGCATTATAAATCGGGCACGCACAAAATACAAATTCCCAAAATATCAAACCCAAGCATAAGGTGAGAAATTGCTCCATAAATGGACATTTAAACTCGAAGTCACCAATGAGAACAAAGAGCAAAACATACTCATGACCGGAGCACAAATCATCCCAACCACAAGCAATAAACCAATTATAAATACCCATGGAAACAAGGTCCAACGGAAAAACATGTTGCTCACACAAATTTTCAGCTTTTTGAAAAAAAATCCCAATATAAGATGCACGAGCTACAGCATTAATAAAGAACTTGTAGCCGACTCGGGACTCGGAGGGTCGGGTCCACGGTTTCGGAGCAGCACGAGATGAGGAACCACCAGCCATGGCCGAAAAAGACTGTGATTTCTAAGAGAATGGGAAGAAATTACATACCGGAGAGTGAATAAATCACTCAAAGCCGAAAGGAGGCCCTAGATGAGGAACCCAGAGGAAGAACGGCAGCTGCTGTGCTCAAGTAGGAAAAGCCATCTCAAAAAAAATGTGAGAATTGGATAAGGGTCGAAGGAATGAAAAAAGATTTGGCTGGGAGTATATATATCCAGGCAATGAACGAGCGCTACAGAAGCGCTGTAAACACGCAAGAAAGGGCACTAAGGAGATGTTATCCGCTACAAGCGCGCGAGAGAGGAACACGGACAGATGTTGCACGATCGACGGCTGGGATTAGTTGGGGATGGCGCGCCACTAGAGCACCGAAAACACGCGACCAAGGGCGCTAATCTGAACCAAAGAAAAATGGACGCGTGTAGGAGATTCCCGCTAATGGTCCGTACGAGAGCGTTAAAGGAACATCCACTGATAAAGCTCCCAAACCGCCCCAACTCTCTAAATCTCATCCAAACATTTTCTCCTGCTAAAAAGGGCAAGCGCCCCACTAACGCACGATTGAAGCCCATAGCTTCAGAATCTCCCAAAATTTTTAAAGAGGCAAAACCTGCTAGGATGGGCGCCCGCACTGCTAAAACCCTCTTAAGGCCCTTAATCTCTGAAACGTAAATAAAACAGGTAAAGGAATAGAAGCCTATACCAAGATTAAACTAAGGCATAAAGAGTAAAAATAACTGGAAATACTTTGACTCATTACTCCCCCTTACTGAAATGCCCAAATAAAATATGATCATACAAGCATCCAAAAGCATTCTAAAAATCAAGCACACAGAAAATAAAATTCTCAAATATCATGCTCAAGCATAAAATATGGAATTTCATTGAAATTGAGAGAAGCAGTAATGACACCAAAATGATAACATAACATGAATATATTTTAAAGAGAATCATGTTTTTCAATAGAATTTCATGCTCTATGCTATCAAAGTGATCAAGTGAACTCTGTGAGGGTGGTGCGAGGCCCTTAAAAATGCCAAGGAATACTCAATATAATTCCCAAGGAGAATTCACTCAAGGTTGATGAAAGAAGTCAAACCATAAGTCGTTTGGACCTAAAGACTTCACGCTCAAACCCCATATCGCATTCTTGTGGACCCAAGTGACTCACACACCTAGGATGGTGCAATGATTAGGTAGCCATTCGCCCGAGGTGCGAGATCTCATAAAGAAAAGGAGGTGCACTAGAGCAACAACCCCAAGTCTAGAATTGCATAAATAACGGAGGTGCACTAGAGCAACAACCCCAAGACTAGAGCTGCATCAATTTTTCTTTTTCTTTTTTTTTTCTTTTTCTATTGTTTTTGTATTTTTTTTAATACAACTAAAAGACAATAAGCAAGGATCTCACTCTTTTATACACCGAGGGAAGCTTTCACACTAATCCCTAGGCGGTCACTCGAGTAGAATCAATGGGGGAAAGCATCTAAAGGTAAACCTCAAACATTTGGTCAATCTAAGATCAAGACGACAAGTAAAATTCAACCAAGAATCAAATTGAGAACCCTTAGACACCAAAAGGACCAAGCCCCAAGAGAGTGTGTACAAATAGTAGAGAGCATGAGATTCAAATGACACTATGATACTCTTCACGATATAGGCAATTATGCATAATTCCATGGACTCATGAAGTGTCATCAAAGTTCAAAGCTCAATACGCATGAAAAGCCAAGCTCATCCTTAAGCATGATACAAGGAGAATATTTAACACATGCATGCAACCATACGGACAAGCAAGCACACTCAACGGCAAAATGGAAAGTGATGCAATCTAAAATCTAATGCAAGAAAAAGAGAGAAAAGAGAAATAGACACAAAAATAAAAGTGAAAATGACACATGCACACTCTAAATACAATCAAGACATGAAGCACACAAGAGTGACATGCAAACTACAACCAAACTTAAGCAAGAGGAGTAGAACCCTTAAACTCCTTAGGAGTATCTAAAGGTTGAACAACACTGGAACCACAATCAACTTTCTTCCACACTTGATTAAGTTTGTTATGAACAAGAGATGTACCATTCATGTCCTTAGCAAGCAAAGTCAACTTATTGATCTCTTCTATAATATATGAGGATTGAGTAGCAAGGCGATTTAATTGAGTAAGAAAGCTACTATTCGGAGCCTTAGGTTGCACGAGAGTGGTATTTCGAGGTCTTCCCACATTGGGTTGACCAAGGACTAAGCTCCGAGGAATAAAACGCTTTTGAGGTCTTTGAGTTTGACCTTTCTTTTGAAGCTCTCTCCTCAAACGATGACAATTAGGACGAATGTGACCGTCAACACCACAATGGTGACACGTAAGCACTCTTTTCTTAAGAAACTCATTTATTATAGGTTTTGAGTTGATAGAAGAATGTGAATTTGCTACGACTTTAGTACTCACGAGTGTTTCATTCACACAAGACTTAGCGTTGCTAGAAGAGGAAGGATTCATTATAGTTTCAGCACTCACAAACGTGATTTTCTTCTTAGGCTCACTAGACTTCGATTTAAGGGAAGGAGGATCTATGAACCCTAAACCACTCTTGTCTCTAAATGTGCGTGTCATCTCGGCAAGCCTAGTGGCTCCACAATCATTTCTCTTAATTGCTTCACTCGCCTCATTAAGATCTCTCTCAAGCTCACTAATCCTAGACTTAGCTTTTTCAATTTCTCTCAAGGCTTCTAACCTCTCGTTCTCTATGATGGAAAACTTATCGGCTAATTTGGCATTATACTTTTTAAGCTCATCTAATTCTTGAGAGATATTGATCAAATCTTCCCTAAGAGACATTTTCTCCTTCTCCGCTACTTTAAGGCTAATTTCCAACTCCTTCTTCTTTTTTCCTTGTTTCATATAGTCTTGATACATTGGGTCATAGGCCTCATGAATAGATTCTATCTCAAATTCCTCTCCTTCATTATCAACACTTCTAGCTATCTTCACTTCAGCACTAGAATTCTCACTCTCAATGCTCTCAAGACTAGAAGAGGAGGAAATGGACAAGAGTTTAGGAGAAATGGGTGAGTCAACGGTAGCCACTAGCACGGAGGCACTAGAATTCCATTCACCTCCTATTTGAAAACCACTCTCACTATCATCATCTCCACTATCATCATCCCACGTGACTTTAAGACCCTTTTTCATCTTTTTCTTGAGGGTGTTAGCGCACTCGGATTGAATATGCCCAAAACCATGACATTCATGACATTGGATTCCTTGTGGCTTTCTAGACTTGTCAAACGATGGCCTCTTATCATCATTTCCTAGAGTGTTTTTCATAAGATTAGACGAAGGTTTATGGGACTTACCTAGGTCGTTTCTTCTCTTAAAAAACTTCTTAAATTTTTTAGCAAATTTAGTAATCTCTTCATCACTCAAATCATCATCATCTTCACAAGTCTCCGAGGTGTCCTCATGGGCGGACTTAAAAGCTATACCGGTACTAGACTTAGAGGGTTTGAAATCGGAGAGGTGGTTAATCTCAAAGATTTGAAGTTTTCCTACAAGCTCGGCAAAGGTCAAATTGTCAACATCTGGACACTCTTCTATGGCGGTGACCTTAACCCTAAACCTCTCGGGAAGAGACCTAAGGATTTTGCGACACACTTTGAGATCGGAGAGAGGTTCACCAAGACTATGAAAAGTGTTAACAATTTCGGTTAGCCTAGAGATGAAACTATCAAAGTTTTCCTCGTCATGCATTTTAAGTTGCTCAAATTTCGTGGTGCACATTTGAAGCTTAGACACTCTAACTGTCTCTATTCCCTCATGAGATGTACGAAGAATTTCCCAAGCCTCTTTGGCCGTGACACAAGAGGAAATACGTGTGACTTCGTTTCTAGACATAGCACCAAAGATGGCACCTAAAGCACGGGCATTAGCCTCATAACTCGTATTATCACTGGAATTCCACTCGGACTCCTTTTTCGCTCTAATCACCTTAGTGGTGGCATCCTCGATTGTAGGTTCTTCGTAACCATACAAAACAGACCTCCAAACCCTAATGCCTTGAGATATTAAATGATTTTTCATTTTTGTTTTCCAAAGAGCATAGTCACTTCCATCAAAATAAGGTGGTCGAAAATTAGAAGCACCCTCCATCAAGGAATCTCTATCCATAGTGCAAAAACAGGATCTACTCAGGCAATTATGCCAACAAAGAGCAGCCCGCTTTGATACCAATTGAAATAATCTAATGCACTACAAAGTCCTAGAGGGGGGGTGAATAGGACAACCAATTTAAATTAACTCAACCACCAACTTAAACAATTCAAGCTACCACCCAAACTCCATGCCAATGCTATCCAAATTAATAATATAAGTTAAGAGCAATTAATCTAAAGAACGCAAACACCGAGATATACGTGGAAACTACTTAGGGTCAATCACACCCTAAGCATAAAACCACGGCCCAGCTACCAAAATTGCTATAGATCAAAAGGTTTACAAAGTGCTAAGAGTGGAATAACAACTTTACCCCAAATGCTTATCCTAACTCCACCACTTTGATGTAGCTCCCCGAACTCCTTCTTGATCCCATAGCCACCACGAGTCCAACGCCTCGATCTCCGTTCACCACGGCTCCGGTATCATCCGGCCAAGTAGCATCATTGGCATGAAAGTATGGATTTTGTAAAGTGAAGATTTTTATGCAAAAGAATCAACCTAGAAAGAATACATGGATCAAGAAAGTATTTCTCTAGATTGAACAAAGATGATTGAATGCTAGATTCAAATCATCCAAAAGCAAATGAAGGCACAAGAGTGAAGAAGACAATGCTTTCTCTCTCTAAAGTAGGCTCTTGTATCTCTTCTTGCCCTAGAAAAATGAAAAACAAGCTTATATATGGCCAAGCAAGAAAAATCCTGGAGAGCCCTCTAAAGGCGCTCTTAGCACGCGTACAAGGGCCTTACTCGGCTAAGGCACTACTAAGGCTCTCTTAACACGCGTGCAAGGGCCTTAGTCTGGTAAGGCGCTACTAAGGCGCAAGCACTTAAAAAGGCCTTAGACAAAATTTCCCTTCAAATAAAACAAGGCCAATAATATAAGGTTAGTGCATAAATGATATTTCATAAAAGATTAAGACACCGAATAGCTTTAATGATGCATGGAAAAATATTAAGCTAAATGCACATGAGATGCATATACCTTTCCAAGCAAAATGCACGGCACGGCCTTCGTGATCAACTCTTGAACCAACGGGCGGAGTATCTAATCTAGACAAAATAAAATGACCTCCCAACCCAAATGGAAAAAGAATAAATACAGACTCCAACGGTTTGTCGCATCTGGAAATCGCCAATTACATTAATACGAGGATAAAGCAAGCAATCGACAGTAACGAGATTTCGAGGATACCTCAGGGACGCTTGATTTGGGGCAGCTCGATATGGGGAAGATTGATTTCTCCGCCACTGGGTCGCTCCCTCTCTCTCCACCGCTGGGTTTGGAAAAGAGGGGAAGTAGTGAACTAGGGATCTGGGAAAAGCACAGAGCAAGAAAAAAGATTAAACAAAAAAAGAAAAAGGCAAAAAACAATGAAACGACGTCGTTTCACCTAAGGGGAAAAATTATTTCCCGCCCTTAGCCCTTTTTAGCGCGTTCCAAATGCCGCTCAAAATTTGGGGACTAAAAACAGTTGTATTTGAAAGACCACCGTTTTTTTGGTATACTAAAAACACATCATGTGCAACAGTAGCACCATAATCCATATGTAATCAATAGAGAAAAATTCTCGTAAAGTCCTATAATGCATCACTCGAGGGCTGTCCGAGTTATTTTTTTAAAATCGGAACCGTCTACCTTTTTTATGTGGGAGTGATTATATCGTTCGTGCAAAAAATAAAGTAAATTGGTTATCGTTCTATACTTGATCGCACATAAAAAAAATTTCTATTAATGAATCTACGTCCTGATGAAAAGGCTTCCAAAACCTAATAGACTCGAAAATTTGTAAGAGTAATTGAAACACCAAGAACAACAAAATGAATGGTATGGATCGTCATAGTTGTGTCGCAGTCGTGTGGCTAGCGTACATTAGACTATAGCGAAATACATTGGTTTAGACAGTCGGGTTCCGGTGAGGGATCCCGCATTTTTTTAAAATGCGGGACTCCCTATCCTGATTGAATTTCGATGATCCAAGCCGCTCAAAGTGATCAGAACGTGATTTTAAGGGTCCCCGCGAGAAATTAGCAAAAAAAATGACCGGGAATGGCTTCATCCGAGCAGTTTTCATTGAACGGTTCAAAAAAAACTGCTCGGATGAAGCCCTTCCCGGTCATTTTTTTCGGTGATTTCTTGCGGGAACCCTTAAAATCACGTTCTGTACACATTGAACGGTTCGGATTTTCAAAATTTGATCGGAAAATGAAAGTCCCGCATTTTAACAAAGTGAGGGATCCCTCACTTGATAATTTGTGTTGGTTTAGAACTAGATAAGTTGGATATATAGATTTGAAAAGTAGCTGCAGACTCATTTTTTCGAATGTTCGATCTAAACCGTTACGATTTAAGATTTTATCAAATTTATCATTCTCCCCTAAATAGGTGATAATCGGATGTTGGAAATCACATGATCGAATCACATTCGGTGCTTCCAAATGTGTTAAAGTCCTATAATGCATCACTTGAGGGCCTCCTGAGCTATTTTTTAAAAATTGAAACCGTCTACTTTTTACGTAGGAGTGATTATATTATTCGTGCAAAAAATAAAGTAAATTGGTTATCGTTATATAATTGATTGCACATAAAAAAAAATTTCATATTAATGAATCTACGTCCCGATGAAAGGGCTTCCAAAACCCGATAGACTCGAAAATTTGCGACAGTGATTAAAACACCAAGAACAACAAAATGAACAGTATGGATCGTCATAGTTGTGTCACAATCATGTGGCTAGCGTACATTGGACTATAGCAGAATACATTGGTTTAGAACCAAATAAGTTTGATGTATAGATTTGAAAGGTAGCTACAGACTCATTTTTTTGAATATTATGACTAAACTGTTACGATTTAAGATCTTATCAAATTTATCATTCTCCCCTAAATAAGTGATAATCAGATGTCGGAAACTATGTGATTGAAAACACATTTGGTGCTTCCAAAGGCGTTAAAGTCCTACAATGCATGACTCGAGGGCCGCCCGAGATATTTTTTTAAAATCGGAACCATCTACCTTTTTTATGTGGGAGTGATTATATGATTCGTGCAAAAAATGAAGTAAATTGGTTATCGTTATATACTTAATCGAACATAACAAAAAATTTCATATTAATGAATCTACGTCCCAATGAAAAGGCTTTCAAAACCCTATAGACCCGAAAATATGCGAAAGTGATTAAAACACCAAGAACAACAAAATGAACGGTATGGATCATCATATTTGTGTCGCAATTATGTGGCTACCGTACACTAGGCCCATTTTTATACAATAGAATTATATAATATATATTATTTGTTCCAATTATAAGCACAAAAAGGTTGTTGGCCTTGGTGGTTTGAGATCTGTGTCTCAAGTCCCCAAGGACTTGGGTTTGAACCCTATAGAGATTATTTTTTTAAAACTGATTATTTTTTTAAAACTAGTTTTTTTTCTTATTTATTTTCAATGTATTTTATTTTAAAATATTTATTAGATGAAACGCAGTGTATATTAGTATATGTGTAGTAATTGGTATATTATCATGTTTGAATTTTGATTCAAAATTTCTTAATCATATAAAATATTTTAAAAGCTTATTTTACTTAAATAAAAGGAAAAGATTAATAAATTATTGGATTATCAAAAAATTCACAGAAATAAAGTAAACTATAATCTGAAATCCGTTGTTTATTTAATAACATTTTTTTTTTGGTTTTTTTCACGTATCGATAAAGGGATATTCTAAACCTGATCGAGCCGCAAATTTACGGGAATGAATAATTCAACAAGTGCAAGAAAATCAACGATCTTGATCGTCAATATTGTTTCGCGATCTTGTGGCTATTGTAATCGGATGATGGAATAAATATTTCCTTTCTTTTAAATTATTAAAAGGGGGTAAAAGTTGATATTCCATGACTAAATCTATTAGTTGGGTAATGTGTTTGATTTTTTAATCTGGATTAAATGAAATTACCCAACTAAAATATATTTGGTCGGAAAATGGAATTTCGTTTTCTATTTTATTAAATTGGAAAAAATGATATTTCCCGACTAACTTGAAATTTAGTCGGCAAATAAAGAAATTACCGACAAAATATAGTTCAGTCAGAATTAATTTTCTATTTTATTAAATTGGAAAAAATGATATTTACCGACTGACTTTAAATTTAGTCGGCAATTATATAAATTTCCGACAAAATATAGTTTAGTCGGAATTAATTTTCTATTTTATTAAATTGGAAAAAATGATATTTACCGACTAACTTGAAATTTAGTCGGAATTAATTTTCTATTTTATTAAATTGGAAAAAATGATATTTCCCGACTAAATTTAAATTTAGTCGGCAAATGAAGAAATTAACGACTAAATTTAGTTTAGTCGGAATTATTTCTATCAATTACCGACTAAAATATATGTTTTGGCTGACCAAATTAATTTAGTCGGAAATTGTTGTATATTTTACCGACTACAAATTTTTAGTCGGTAATTGGCTTATTTTTTCCGACTAAACAACGTTGTTTAGTCGGGAAATTTTAGTCATGAATTGTGTATTTTGATGTAGTGTCACAGCCCACGCCACACAGCCCACTCAGCGCGCGCGCGTGTGCGTACCGGCTTTGCCGGTATGGTGCGAAGAACCAAAGGGCTGTACCACACTAGATCATTAGTTACTTACATTAGGAATGTTTCCTAATATATACCACTCCAACATCTCTCAGCTAACCAATGTGGGACAAAGCTCACAAAGAGGAAAACAAGCATTCTAAGGAAACAAAGGAAATTTACAAAACCAAAACCGATGACTCTTTTATTTTGAAAATCTCTAACAAGCATGACCCTGTCTTTACCTGGCTGCTCATTATATAGATCCTTACCTAAATAAAACATGTTAAGAAACTTGAACAAGTATGGAATGACAATCATGGACTTGGGGCGTTTTGGGGCATTGCACGAATGATAGCATAGTTAGGCTAGCACCTCCCCTGAGTCCATCAATCATGCCTCTAAATATACTAGATTAGGACGGAAAAAAATGTTACAAAATGATCAAACAGTATGCCTGATTATATGGCGCATGGGAGATTTAGATCATGAAATGCCATGAATTAGGCAAACTAAACTTTCCGAGACTAAGATTGATAAGAAATTTTGCTTTGTTTTTTTTCCACCATGTGTGTGAGACCCCTGTGCATCCATTATTCTATTAATCGTGGATGTAGTATATGGAAAGTGAATGGACGATTTATTTTTTCCCAAGGTATTAAGGCTCCGTTTGTTTGGGCGTAAAATATTTTACATATTTTTCGGTATATGGTTGTGTCAAATATGAAGAAAACATTTTTTTATTAATTGGATGAAAATGACTTACCCTTAAATCTTCCGTAAATTATTTTTCGAAATGAACTCACAGCCTTCTACTGTAATTCTCACTACTCAATTTCATCGATCGTCAATCATGAGCAGCGTTCAATGCCAATAGTCTCATATCTTTCCACTGTTTAAGACACCCCCCCCCCCCCCCCCCCCCCCCCAATCTCTACACTATTTTATCGATTTTTGAAAATATTTTTTAAGTGCCAATCAAACAACAAAAAATAAAAGTTTGAAATTCGTTTTCTGAAAAAATATTTTACATGGAAACATATGGAACCTAAATGGGCCAGGCACGAAACCCAAATTTCATCGTGACATGCATTTCAATGCATGGGAGTATTTGCTGAGGTGCAGAACTGTAAATCAAATTATTACTTAGCAGAAAAGAAAAAAAAAACTGTAGACCAAACATTCTTATGTTTCAGCCAAATCCATATTACATTACATGTTCTAATTCCTATAAACATGACAGGGTATAACCCCTTGAACAAGTGTTGGATCTTCCTAATCATGACCATCGGAAATCACTTTATTCATGTTTGCATGTCTGATTGATCATGACTCGTACGTCGATCAATTCAAGCGGTAACAAACATACGCCAAAAAAAAAAACACACACACACACACGCACTCCAATCTCATTACCTGCAGTCACTAAAATACTTGCTTATTGCAAACTACTTATATCTAGATTTTAGTCTAGTATTCATAGGGAGCTGGGGCAACCATCGGAGCAATCGTGAATTTCACCAGGTGGACACCTGCAGGTCCAGGTGCAATGAATCCGGAGCTTTTGAACTCGGCCAGTCCCCGACATCCATTTTTGTCTCGTGTTTCGCATAACTTGGGAAGAAATACGCCTGGCCAGGTGAAAAACCAGCACTTGTGTTAGTAAGTCACGGACGACTTGTGGTAAAGACTGATTATTGAAAGAATCAAGTTTCTCTTTACCTTCACCAGCAGCAAGATTGAAATACAGGTCCACAATGTTGGGGCAGCTGTTGTAGCACTGGGTTGAGCAAAGCTTCTGCAAGAAATGGGCCTCGAGGAGAGAGTCCGACGAGATTCCAAGCACGGACCTCTCCAGCCCGCAAGCATCCATGCACTGATCGGTTTCGACCCAGTCCTTCAATTTATCGGCCTCAATCTCTGATGCGGGGCATGCGTAGGTTTCCTCCCCGCTCCTCTTCACGCTCTTCTCTAGCACACATCGCTTTCCAGAAGATGAAACAGCGAAAGCGCACAAGTCTTAGTTGAGATTCTCACATTCTATTGCTCCACCTACATATAGATGTATCCCCCAACAAATAGGTTACATGGATACAAAAATGTAACTGAAAGTCTAAAATCTTAATTATGAAATTTTATTTTGGGCTGAAGCCTTGAGGTAGCAAAATCTCTGTATCTATCCATGACTCCACGGGGAGTCTTACGCCTTGTTTGGAACTTTTGGAAAGTGAGGGATGATGGGAAAATAATGAAGAAGGAAAATGTGAGGAAAATGAAGTGAAGATCTTGATAATCAATTTTTTTTTTCTTCTCTTCTTTTCCCTCTCAAACCAAAACAAGGAAGGATAAAGTTTTTAAACATTCCTTTCTTTAATTTCTTTTCATTTCCCTATGTTCCAAACAAACCCTTAATAGCATAGTTTAGCAGAAAACTCTAAAAATGAATCTTGAAGAAGTTAGAAGTATGATATAGTATAGTTTAAAGTTGATCGGGTATGTGGGCTAAAAGCGTGCCTTTGTCTATATCTCGCTGCTCAGTAAGGACTTTCAACTAAAGAAAATATTTTGGGAAACTCTTACAATAAATATGGAGTGATTACCATGCCACTAAATGTACAGTGTACTAATGTACTAGATTAAGCCCAAAAAATTATTAAATGATCATCAAACAGTATGCCTGACTATGTAACTCACGTGAGATTTAGATCACGAAATGCCATCAATTAGACAAACTGATCGCTATAGTAAGATAAAATTAGCAAAGTTAAAACTTTCCAAGACTAAGATCGATGAGAAATTAGGCCTATATTACTGGGTCTTTTGAACAAAATCATTTGGGAATTAGACAAAATTAAAAAAAATTGAGGATCTTAAGCAATGGGCTAAAAGGCTAATGGTTGAACCACCTTTGAGGAATTAAGAGTATATATAGATTAGTTGTCTTATTGGACTAGCCAGGTATATGCATGGTTAATATTGGTTGATAATTTATAGAGATGATCAATTAAAGCTCTCACTCACCTACAATAATGCCTTGAACACAGAGGGCAAGAGCAAGAGCAAGAGCTAGGATTGCCACATTCTTGGAGCTAATAAAAGAAGCCATTGGACAAGGATTACAAAGAAAAATATTGAGAAGACAACTAGCTAATGAAAGGGGAAGGAAGCTAAGATGGGGCCTAAGGATTTACTAATTTGTGCTTGGGAACAACCTTGTGGAGATGCTGAGATGCATATCATGGAGGCCTATTTATACTAGTTTTAACTCCAATGGCTCGCTCAAGTGACAAGAGGGGTGAGTTTGTAAAACCACACGTATTGCGTTCGAAATTTGGTAACCTCTTGGACTTAGGCCGCAAGAGAGAAATTGCTTGTGAATCTCCTGGTCCCAATGTGGATGAGTTACTTTTGACCAAACCAGATAAGAAAATAGTCAAAGTGCAGGCGTGTAAACTGGACCGCACACACCTGACCTTCGAACTAAAAAAATTTATATAGTAGTTGTGGTGGGAAATTGGAGAACCGTGTGAAAACAACATAAACCCTACTTCTTTTAGACAGTAGTGAACTTGGTATTTCACGCATGGGACCCCTTCAAGGACTGGGGTGATGCTCCAAGTCACTTTCTCCCTAAAATTTCAATTTAATCTGCCTAGCTTCTACCTAACGAAAGTTAACCCATTCCATATTCCACCGGTAATTAATCATTTTCACCATTAACTCCAACAATTCAACGTCCTATTTTTAAGGGAAGCTCCTCCTTGATAGGTAATTTGAATCGCATTATTCTAGGAATAGAGTATGAATAGATTACCCTATATACCTAGCATTATGGATTCTAGCGTGAGTAAAGAAATCAATTCAAGCTGGGTCTCTAAAACTAAACGATCTAAATCATAATAGCATAGATCGATCGGATCACTTTGAAGAAAAACTAAGTAGTTACGCTTGCTATTGTTCATCAGGGAATAAATCCTAAGATTCTTTCTTTGTCTAAATATATAATAAAGAATCCAAAAAACTCAATAAAAAACACAAAACCAACACAACCCAACAAGTAAACACCAACGGTAAGCCTTTAAAACATAAAAAATTAGAATAGTTACTTTGAATGTTCAATCAAATTCAAAAGAGACTGGAGCAAAAATATCATTGTTTTTCTAATTCCGACGATGTCTCACCACAATTGAAGTATATTCTCATTGGCGTAGATCAGGAAATTGATATTGGTAATTCATTTTGCAGTGGCAAGAAGTTGGCCTATGATTCATTAAATAACAAGATTATGCAATTTGATTGATTTTTTTGAGATTACGGTAATGATTGATAAATTCCATTAGATTTTTCCTCTCTTTTTTTTTAAATGAAGGTTTTCTACATTCTTTTTCTTTTTGCTTTGTTGAGAAGATATGGAATAGAGAGAAACTGAAATTTTCTTAAAAAAAACAAGAGATTTATAGCATTTAATGATAGCTTTAAGGAGTTGCCATTAAAAAAAAAAAAACGTTAGATTTAAGGAGTTAACGGTGGAATATGGGTTGGGTTAATTTCGGTTAAGTAAAAACTAGCTAGGCAGATTATTTAAATTTTAAGAAAAAAGGGACTTGAGCCAATAAAAGGTTGCCATGTGACCGATGTTGAAGGACCTCGTGCTGCCAAGGTAGGAGGAAATCCAAGTTCATGCTAGAACCCACAATGCTAGATGTATAGGGTAATCTATTCCTAGTCTATTCCCTGATAATGAGATTCAAATTTCCTAGGAGCTTTCCTTAAAAATTGGACATTGAATTGTCGGAGTTAACAATGAAAATGATTAATTATCAATGGAATATGGGTTGGGTTAACTTTCGTTAGTTAGAAGCTAGGCGGATTAAATTGGGAGGGAATGACGGCAAATGACGTATTTTGATAATTAATGCTCGTCAATGACGTTTTCAGTATTAACAAATGTTCTCGGTTTGTTCTTGGTGGGTATTAATTATCAAAACAAGTCCTGAACCGTCATTTTCCCTAAATTGAGATTTTATGGAGAAAAGGATTTGGGCTAATGAAAGGTTACCTTTCGTCCAAGGTTGAAGAAACACCTCGTAATCTATCACGAAATTACACTTGTGCCATCCTACCCTTATCTCCATCTACTTCATCTAGACTAGTGTAAACCGTTCCGATTCATAGGCGCAATTGGTAACAACTAGGGATAATTTTTCCCCCAACAGCTCTATTGCAAACCTTTTACCCAAACCCACGGTGGTGGCCAAATCCATGAAATGCATGTTGCTGTGAGATGCCGGAACTCCAAAATCGATAGCCACCGTATGGTGTCAGGCAGCCATGGATTCCGGCGAGCAATTTTTTTCAAATTTTTTCTTTTTTCGCCTCCTTTCATCTCCTCTTCTTCTTCGTTCTACCGTCAAGCTAACCCATCTTAAAAACTCGTTGAATGGAGCTAACCTCAAGGAATCGACAGAAATTAAATGAACTATGTTTAATTTCACCCTCTAGAAGTGGGTCTGTATTTCCGGCAAACTCAATTGTAAACTGCAGCAAGAGCACTTCACATGTGTTCATTTCCGCTTTTTAGCTTGAATAACATCAAAATGTTAATTCCAATTATTTTTACGTTTAGCACGATCCGATTCAAAAAAATCATTTTCTTTGTTTTTTTTGAAGCAAAATTTTTAATTGAGTCATCGTACTTTATTTATCCAAGAACTCGGGCCCCGTTCTGCTAACTTTTGATTTTTTTCGGCTTTTTGAAATTTTTATTAGATATATGCAGAATGGCCTGCCTCAAAAAACATTAAAAAAAAAGTTTAAAAAATACCCAAAAATACTCTTTAGTGGAATGATGTCTTATATTCGATTGAGATCAAAGCCAATTTTTTAATCTCTCTTTTGAAATGGTAGTTTGAAAGCAAAAATAAAAATTGTGTTAGCTCGCTCGATTTATTTTAACTATCACTTTTTTTTTGGATCAAATGTAAGAACATGTCACTTATACATTACTCTCATGTTTGTTTTTTTTTTTTGAATCGTCAATTCATTCATCACAAGACCATCGGGCAAACAAATTCCAAAACAGATACAGGAAAGAACTAAAGCAACCTAAACGTCGATCTCAGGCACCTACTGCCGAAGCAGGCCCTGCGATAACGCCGGTACATAAGAACCAATCTTGGTTTAGGTAACAGAGGATCTGAAGAGATCCACAACTCAAACCCTAAACAATTAAGCCTTGCTGAAATCTGAAGACAAAACAACAGTAATAAATCAATTAAAAGCTAACGGGTCTCGTGGACAAAACCACAAGGGTCACCGGCCAGAACAGGATGAGAATCGAACACCACTGGACCATAGTGACCGAAGACCAAATATCTTATCGCATAGTTGAATCTATTGGACACAGGTTTGTATATTGCATCCTGTTTCCAGTGATTTCATTTGTTGAGTTTATGACACGGTGAGATTTGAAATCGAGACTCGATCCGGTGAGAACTGTTAATTATTTTTCACTTATGACCGAGGCCCTTGTTCACACACGCTAATTATAGGTGCTGCAATTTATTTTTATGACTTCATAGCATCTAGAACTGCTTATCCTGTTATCTCTTTGCGATGACTTCATATTCTTTGCTTGAGATATCAGTGAGCTGTCTTACAGGTTTTCGGGTTTCATGTGGAAAAGATTCACGGTGTTTTGTGGGTGATCGCTGCTGAAAACCGTCACAAGACTTCACTCGTCCTACTGGGGCCCCCTAGGGGTTTAAAAGAACTATCGATTTTTGTTTGTGTTTGTTAGTTGCATTTTGTTTTTTTTGTTCGGGACTAGCAAAATGTAAGTTGGAGGGTATGATAGGCACGTAAATATTCACATACGCGCTCCCTAATTTATCATTGCTACGCCTATTTATATTATCACTTGGAGTTTTATGCATTTATTTTGTGTTGTAGGTATTTGGAGGGTTTGATACAACAAGCACTAAATTGAAGTATAACGGACATCGAAGTTGGGTCATTTGAATTCAATAAGGAGCAGGTCCGAAACGCAATATGGAGTCGAGAGTTTAAGACTGGACTTAATTAAGTGGGTCTCATAATTATTTGTTATTATTGTAACTAAGAATGGGGCCCAGGGTTTCAACAAGTGGGTAATTGACATACACGGCTGGAGCATATAAAAGAGAATAGAAAGCTGCGCACAAGGGAGCTAGGACGAATTACGGGAGGAAAAGGAGAACGAGAGCTGCACCTTTCGTGAGACAGATTCCGACGCACTCCGTGTAATATAGTTTATACTTTGTTTAGGGCTTTTCGGTTCGAACATCATTTTTGCAGCTTTAATTAGACTTACGTAGTTTTCTTCAGAGTTTTTTCCTCTTTATGTTTTTGAAGTTTTGTTCAAGTACTCGCACTCCGGTAAATGTTTTCAAGGACACCGAATGGAGCAGACAAGTCCGGGACTAATTGTGAGTGCTATGAACACTACGACCATACCTCCTTTTTAATTATTTGAAAAACCAAATAATTTCCTAAGTTTAGTTAATTTTTCATCAATCGATAAGGGGTGACTACTTAAGAGCCAGTTTAAATAGTAATAACATGAGTTTTGATAAACACGCACCACCGTCTCTGTAGATTCGACTCCGGTCTTGCCGAATATTGTGCTACGCCGATCCAAGCTCTACGCTTGAGGCAACCCGTTATATGAGAACTAGGATTTTGTCAAGCATCTTTAACAAATTTTCTCGATCTATTTTTCTTTACTTATTACTCTCAAAAGCCTCCATCAAAACCAAAACCGAACGGGACCAAAAAAAACGACGTCAATTAGTGTAGTTCTATCATGTCTGTAGTGCGATAAGATTACTGTAGATGAAAATTAGGGATTTGCATACCTAAATTGACAGTGGATGCTGAGCTATAGTATGTAACAAGACATCATGAAATCTGGCCTTTACCTTTCTTGAGTGAGCTGGATTTGAGGTTGACAAAGTCCTTGAATGAAGTTTGATCGAGTATCTTGGTTTAATTGGTTCATTAATATTTGCTTTTATTCATGAGCTACGTAGCATGGACACAGGCATGGCGGCGTCAAGAACATGAATACGAGGCCGATTGTGTGTGCCTGTACGCATACACAGATGTTTTATTCGAATGGGTTATTGGGCTGGTGGCCATCTCAAAGGTATAAGAATGTGGGAAAAAGGTTGTTGGAACTCTATGTTTCTTTGCAGTCATATGGTCCATATGGATGTCTAGAAATGATATTGTATGGTCAAAAATGTTTCTTCGTGGTACACTTAATTAACAAGCAAAATAACTACAGCCAATTTAATTCCTGAATCGCAGCCATTATCAGCCATACATTAAAGGTTGGAAATGTTAGTTTGCAATAAGAAAATCAATGTCTGACTTAGCGGCCTCAAAGAGGAGCTTGTATGTCTTCTCCGACGGGAGTATCGAGTCCCAAAAAACATACTTCAATGCATCAGAGCAAGCATATGAATCTGAATTGTATGAAAATACCGTTTCTAGTAAGCCTATCCCACAATATCTACTGTTCACTTCATCGAAATCTAAAAGTATGGCAAAAAAATATATTGTCAGCCAATGGTTGTAAATCTTCTTGGTATCAGGAAACTGTGGACATTTAAACGAATAGATTGTCACTTACATATTGTCACTACTAGTGTTCGCAAGCCAAAAGGCATTCTTTTAGTGTTGATATTTGTGTCTCAATTTTAAAGTTGTCACAAAAGTATTTCTTATTTTTTGTAACAACCCTTCTCCACTAAACTAAAATTCGGGAACCGGGCTTGACGCCCCCTAAAGTTGGCTGTGTTTTTTTTTTGTAGTAAAAAGCATAGCATATATCCATAGTCGAAACTTAAGTTTTTTGATCGGGAAAACAATTATTATAATAATCGCAATGTAGTGCTGACTCATCCAAATTGAATAGTTGGGCTCTACCTTATCAGATTTGAAGTCTGAATACGTTGTGCCAGATCCTTCAATTTACTGGCCCACATCAAACGTCCAGTGTAAGACAACAGACAAAAGAAAGAGTTGGTACATCACATAAAGTTGGGTCCATGAAACTATTTATTGAACAATTTCACGTATCCTAACATTTTCAAGCAGAGGAATGGGAGTCCACTTACCTTACTCGAGGTTTTGAATGATCATGTCAGAAAAAGGCTCACATACAGCAGTATAGGCAATTCTAACCCTAAATCAGCTCATACATTGAATTGCATGGTGCTGAGCTTTGTTTGGAGCATTAGATTGTATTGCCTGTCAACTAAGGAGGAAAAATCGACACACCCACGGTTTAGAATTGCATTATCCGAATTAACTTGGTAATAACTATAGGCAAGCAACTCATTGGAGGCAATCCAATCACTCTTATTCTTCGAGCCCCTTGTTCTATTAGCGGACACTATGCGAAAGAAGGCAACTATCAATTAGCACCGCACAATGAAGCAATCAATAAGGATCTCAATTCCATAATCTCGGGATTACATATAATCATTCTCTTTTCATATTTATGATTTCCTAATAGGTTGTATCATTTTCCTATATATGTGTGGTTGTATCCTGACTTTATTTTCAATGAGAAACAATTGATTCCAACAACAAATACACAATTTAACATGGTATCAGAGCGTGGTCTACGTTCTCTTACTTTGCCTTTCCCACAAAATTAAACCCACCACAGAACTGGAAGAACTCGATAGCTTCAGCCTCAAAGTCACCTTTACCAACATGGTTAAGGCACAAGAAAAGATTCAGAAACTTATTTCTGATCTCTCTTCTCCTTACTTTCTTCATTCGGCCGATCACCCCCGCACCCCTCTTTGTGATATCGCCCTAACCCATACCAACTATGGGTCCTGGAGCCGTTCAATCACGATGGCCATTTGTGCCAAAAATAAACTGGGTTTCATTGATAACACCCTACGCTACCCCACAGATCTTGATATTCAACCTTTGTGGAAACGAGTTTCTACAATGGTCCTCTCATGGTTGTTGAACAACATCAGCATCAGCAACACCATCACTCCAAGCCTAGCAAGTTGCCGCACACCGTACGAGCTATGGCGTGATCTTGAATCCAAATTTACCCAAGGCAACAACGCCACCATCTTCAAAATTCAGAAGGAGATTACCAATCTCCAACAAGTTAATCTCGACATTACCAACTATTACAACAAGTTCAAAACTATTTGGGACCAACTTGATGGAATCACTCCCCTTCCGGCCTGCACATGCAACACCGCTGCCGCATGGCAAACAAGGGTGTCAAACGAACGAGTCTATCAACTCTTAATGGGCCTCAATGAACCCTACCATGTCCTTCGCACTCATATCCTTGCCATGGACCCGCTCCCTGACATTGGGAAGGTCTACGGCTTATTGATCTCGGAAGAACAAACCAAGATGCCTCCAACGACTACTCAACCTATCCAGGCGGACTCCGCAATGATGAGTCAAAGGTTTGGGCCTCAGTCGTCTCGGTCCATCTCTAACAATAACCAACGGCGGAACTCTCATGACCAACGGCCCTACCAACAAAACCAACCCAAAAACTTCAACTCTCCTCAAGCACGGTAGCCTCCCTATGCAGGCCCTCCAATCCGACAACAACAATCCCCTCGGCAACTACCTATAACTCGTCCCAATCAGCCGCGGGGACATAGTCGCAATGGGGCTTATCCTCCACGAGGGGACATCCAGCAGGAACCGCACACTCGTGGAGGCAAAGATCCCAATGCCTACTGTACGCACTGTAACCAGACGGGTCACCACCAGTCAGGTTGTTTTCAACTCATTGGGTACCCCGATTGGTTCTTCAACAAACCCTCGCGTCCGCCATCTAACCAGTCCAATTATGCAGCACAATCGTCCATCATGAATTTCAATCCCCACTTGAGCCCCGCCGAAGCATCCCAAGCATATGATTTTTGTGAACATCCATCTGCTTTTTTTTCCGGTAATACCAATTTTATTTCACATGATTGGATCATTGATAGTAGGGCTTCCTCTCACATGACGCCTCATCTATCCCTTTTTAACTCATATACAGTTACCGATCAAATTTTGCCAATCCGGTCCGCCTCTGGCTCTATTCATGTTGTCTCTCATACAGGAACTATAACTGTCACCCCTTCCATTACTCTTTTTGATGTATCGCATGTCTCTAGTTTTCGTTTCAATTTATTATCTATCCAAAAATTATGCCGTGACCTTAAGTGCATTGTTTTCTTTTTTCCTACTTTTTGCCTATTTCAGGATCTGAAATCGAAGACTGTGATTGGAGCAAGTGAGACACGCAATAATGGATGGAAGAGAGAAGCACCCCGTCAAATTCCTACAAGATGGATAACTGCGGTGCATAATGATGGGCCGGTAATTGAAAGTTCGGTTCGGTGCCTCCTTTCTCAAGGAAAATATTCAGCACTCATAAAAGGAGAGAAGGGTTTTGCTTTGGGGGAACTTCTACACGCACAAACAGAGCTAGAGGCGGCTGCGGGTTACGATTAATGTGGTTCATAGAGGAGAAAATAAAGAGCAACAACTCAATGATGATCGGCCAATCTCCTCGACTAGGGTAACGGGGACATGTCTTCAAGTAGCGTAGTTGTTAGATTTTTAATTATGACTTTAAATTCAACTCGATTGTGAGACTTGGTTGATTCATAGTTAACATTAAATAAAGTTCTACATTTTTCTCAATCTTCGAACGTGTTTATATCCATGGTTTCAAGCATAGTCTTACAATGGTTTCTCATGTTTCGAGATAGGCTTTGAGAAAATTTATACGATGTGAGACGGGTCGTGCTGTTGGTTAAATCTAGTGAGACAATCCGTGTCGTGTTGAGATAACTTATATGGAGTACAAATCTTGATTATATTTTTGGAGTACAATTACGTTACGAAGGGATCGAGATAGAATCAGAAGCCCTGATCCCTTCTCTAATCAGTTTTCAAATCCTTTAATTGCTTGCAAGTTTAGTTATTAATTTTATTAAATCAACTCAAATCCAAACTTCACTTTCCTTTCAGAACTAAATTAAAAATTACTAATTAAAGTATTGCGACTCAATTTTTACTACCGACGAATGATCCTGGATTTAACCACTGTTCTTTGGAATAATTGTTAATTCTTAGTTTTTTAAATTATTTTTGGTACAGAAACGACAGACAGTCTGTGTAATAATGATGCAAAATCTACGTGCATGAATAATATTCTACATATAAAAAACTATGTAAACTATAAGGAGCGGGAATGGTAATTCGGGACTCCACGGGCGGCTTTGTGGCTGCTCGTTCGATTAGTTTGGGTTCAACGGGATCAGCACATTGTGCCAAGGCAGGAGCGTGCAGAGCGGCGTTGGAGTTTAATTTGCTGAGTATTTGGGGATGAGTAGGATCAGGGTAGAGGGAGACCCGCAACAACTTGTAAGGATTATGAACAAGGATATGCAGTGTCTGACAGAGGTAGATAGAGGTGATTGTGGAAGACATTAGAAGGTGTGCACGAATTTCAGGAAGCTGCAGTTTTCAGTTTGTTGGCGATGGGCAAATGGATAAGCTAGCACGGTTCAGATATTGAGAGGTCACGGTGTAAAGAGTACTTAGGGAGCCAGACCTCCCGAATGGTTATTCGGTTCATTAGAACAAGATAATCAATTTTTCTTAATTTGTTGGTTCGTTGTTATCAATAAAATTTGTTATACCATTTTGAGAAAGAGAGAAAAAAAAAAAAAACGGGTACTTGTACTAGTACCTTACTACTGGTTACTTGCATATTTCAGCTCATGTTATTGAATGAAGTTCACATACTCCATTAGAATTAGAGTCAATAGATATCACACATCATTTTATTAAAGGAAAGTGCTAATTAAGAAGCACCAAGAAGTAAAAAAGCACATGAAAGGTACAGTTTGCAGATATGCAAATTGGGCACATAGGCCTTATGACCATAGGAGTTCTAGGACGACCCCACCATATACATAACACATGGACAAAGTTGCTGGCCCTTATTTAGTCATACTAGTATTTATGGCAGCAACAATATTGGCGTCTGCGATAATTGAACTTAAAATTGTTGCTTCTTAACTAGTTATAAAATTGATGGCAGCAATATTGGCGTTCAATATAATGGAAGCTGTTGTTTGAGTTGGATGGACTGAGTCAAAGAATTCGTACTCCGACCTATTAGCACAAAGTGCGGAGAGCGAGTTGCAAAGGGGTCCTAATTCCAGCAAACCAGTCCCGCAACAACCCCTGTTAGTAACGTCAATACCTACAAACAAACATACAGACAAAAATGGGAATAAGAAATTTAGTCGTATTCATAAAAAGAAAGTCGTATTAATAAAACGGAAGATGTATATGGGAAAATCACAAAAATAGAAGCTTCGGTTGAAAAAACCATTTCCCATACTAGGTGTGATATATAGAGTTTGCTCAAAAAATGTAACAACAGTTTTAAAAATTTATTTGGGTTAAGTTTCGTGCTTTTATCTTCATCGTTCTTCTTCTCTATGTAGTACCTAACGCAAATAGCAATCGATGATGGTAATGGTGTCTCCGACAAATAGGTGCAAACGTGTATGCGTTGGTCAAATATTTGTTCGATCGAGCAAAGTGCTATTGCCCTTAAGCTATGTTTCCAAATAATAATGATCACTTATTAAACGACTCTACCGAAGAATTAGTAAGTTTCTGATCATGATCATTGACGTACCAAACACAGCCGGGTTTCGCCGAATGTTAACCATTGGCGTATACGTATCGAAGTAGGCAAGTTTGAGTCCAATATTTCCGGAGCTATTTTGCATGGTCCTCAATGCTGCTTGAACCTTCATGTTATAATCGTTTCCGACAGCATTTAGGGTGTCATTGCAAGCACGCGTTCCCAATGCATTTGTGAGGTTTGACGAGTAGAGAGTAATGACAATGGGCCAGCATCCGAACAATGGCACTCCGGAGACCGCAATTCTTCGAGCCCCAAGGCCAACCAATCCCTGCAACCAAACAAAAAAAACAAAGAAAATTAGTTGGCCGCTGTAAACGGAATGGATGTTTATTCATTTTATCCATAAAAAAAAAAAAAATTATAACCAAATGTCCGGACAATTTTGAGGGTACTTTGACTATAGCACTCAGAGAAATCAATATCTTGACTACACACCCTCAATCAAACACAATACACGCTAAGTAAAATTTCTCCACCAACAAAATTAATAGCAAAGACAACATTTCTACCTACTGGATCAAGATAAAGCCTAAGAAAAACTATATACAATTTTAGCCCAAAAAATATTAGTTTTACCCCCCTAAACGTGGAAAATTATTCAATTTCGATGAGCCACCATCACGTGGTGCTTCAGGCCTCTCATCAACCACACATCTATTGAGTCCGAAACTAAGTGTGAGAACCCTACAAAAATGTGTGGTGGGAAGAGGTTTGGGCACTACGTGACGGTGCTCCATGGGACTCAATAATCACATTCCTCAATAAAAAAATGATTGCGGGCATAGGAGAATTCACCACCATGAGAATAGTGCCACAAATATCTAAAGTTTCACGCCTAAAACTTTTTTGATTTGTATGTTTAGCCAACCACAACATCTAAATATTCCTTTTAATAGGCAAAGAAGAAGAAACAATCCTCATAAGACAGTACCTCAATATATAAGCCCATTCTTATCAAAAATATTCAGTTGACAAATTAATTATTAAAAAAAAACCAAATTGAGTATTATCATCACAATGGAACATAACTTGTATTTTATGTTTTAGAGTGCATTAAGTTTTAGAGGATAATTGCACTTACACCCCGTGTGGCAAACTATGTGTGGATACACCCCTTAACGTTCAATTTGTTGTACATACACCCCCTGTGCTTTGTGGGGTATGCTCACAATCATTTTTCATCCATATTAACAGAGTTTTGACATAAGGAGAACAGGCTCTGTTGTGCTCTTAATATAGTTTTCATGCTGATTCGAAAATTAGATCCAGACTGTCATGTCGAAGGTGAAATTACTATTTTGTCACTAATGGACAGCTTTGGGCGAGTAAATTCATATTTCGTCTTATTTGAAATAAATAATACATTGCTTGTATAATATATACATATTGTCCATCGATTAATTAAAAAATTATTCGTAACAGGTTAATATAAATTAAATTAAGCAAAAATAACAACAAAAATTTGGGAACCAAAGGTCGTGAGTTCGAATAAGAGCAGCGGTAAAATTGAATACTCCATTTTTTTTCTGGTTTGGTCGCATTTAGAGACAAAAGTAACAACAACGCCAAAATGTTACATTAGGCATCAAAAATTTTCATTGCCAAAACCTAAGATACAATTTTTGTGACAATCGATAGGTGAAGAAACATGGTGACAAAATATTTCCTCGCTAATACTTTTGCCAATGAAATCGTTTCGTCACCAACAGACATTGCGGTAATACTTTGTGGTAAGTACAATTCTGAGAATTCAAGTTGATTTATTTCGTTGTTATAATTAGTTTTAGGATGACCTTTACGCATGCAGAACACAAGCGGAGGACAAGAGAAACAAATTAAACATGGAGAAAACTTATTTACGGAGGAGCCATGAATAAGTTTTACGGTACTAAATCTCTGCCGTCCAAAAGTGTTTTGGACGATCCGGATTAGAAACAATCTATTAACGGTAATAGATTAATTTGTTTTGGACGGCTGAGATTGCATGGAACCGTGAATAACTTTCTCACTGCTCCGCCGTCAATAAGTTTCTCGATCTCTTAAACATAATGATCAAGTCATCTAAATTGTTAGGTAGGATAAAAAAAAGTAGGGGCCAAACCTGTATGAATTCTTGCAGTTGTTGTAACACAAAATCTTCATATTGCCCGATAGTTGTCCCAGCCGGAAGGCTTATATGTCCAGCCCCGTAAAATGTGTTGACGAAATCGTTCACAGCACAATTCACAAAGAAAACGGCATTCCTTGTCAGATTATCCGCTCCCTCTTGTCCAATGCTGCTCGCAAGTCTTGCTTTGTATTCTCTGAAGTATTCCAATTGCGTTGACATTGGGATTACATTCTGAAGTACACAGAACGAAAAGGTTGTAAAAAAAAAAAAAAATTCACAAAAAAAGTACCCAGTTTTATACATTGGCAACGAATCGGAAAACAGTTTTATATTTTGTTTGGTTGGATTTAATTTGGCCCACTCATGTAAGTTCAGCAAAGACCATTCCAATGTCCCTTTTTGTCATGCATAAACTGAACTAACAATTAAGATAAGCGTGATTGTACAAATAAGGATGTCTGAGAAAAATAGTAGGACCATTTTGGCTTAACAATCCCATAAGATTGTTTTTGTCTTTGTTAAAAAAAAATCGCATTTAGTTAATTCCGCATCAATTTGTAGTGGATTATTGGTTCGTCTCGACAAAAAGATTCAAAAAATTATAAAAATATGAACGGAACTAAAAATTATAAAATAAACACAAAAAATGGAGTTTTTAAATATTCATCATCAGACCTCATCTTGCGTAAGTATTTATCCCGGTCATTTTGAACAGTTATATTTTCATCCTTTCAGATGGTGAATTACTTATCTTACCCTTTTAATAAGATATTCATATGTGTATATATTGCATTCCTAAATAAGTGGGATTCAATTGTTTCCTAATTTAGTAGGATTCAATCACAATAATTATGGGAGATAATTACAAAAGAGGATTTCAAAATTTAAAAAAACGAAATAACCAAATCCCACCAATTTATTTTTCACCGATTTAAATTCGATAACTATATTTGGTTTTTTTCATATCTACCATGTGTTATCATGAAACCTTCCTAAAAAAAACATTTTGAAACATAGGCAATATTCAAATCGATCATGTTTTTTCTGGTTAATTCTACAAATTCACTATAAACATATAAAAAAAATCCTTTCCACTATGATTGATCATAATTAGATACTGTATTTTATACACAATTATCATAAAAATTGATGACATGCGCGCATTCCATGATTTATTTTTTCATATTTACCATGTATTATTATGAAACATTTGAGAACATTATGGAATCGACCATGTTTTTTATGAATTACGTTTTTGCAAAATGACCATTAAAAACATTTCGGAAAAAGGGTTTGAAGGGGATGACTTTTCTCACGGATAAACAGATAAGCGAAGCTGCGCACAAACATCACTGTTACGAGTTTCTACGTGCCACAATTGAAGCAGTGAAGCATACGAAAAAGGGCAGGTGAGGAAAACAAGATCTGTGCACAAATCACGGTGTGAGGCCTACTCCAAATCTATTACAAAGAACCCGAGACGTTAATTAAATGTAAAAATAAATAAAAATTTGGAAGGCTCTCGCAAAAAATAAGCTCAATCCAATATATATAGATGCTCAATCCAATCATTTTGCCTTCCAAAATCTTGAAATCTTAATGAAAATTTAGATTATTGGATTGAAAATTGACTTGATTTTGAATTTCCGTTTGACCAAAAAAAAAAAAAAGAATTGACTTTATTTTTTGCGGGAACTCTCGAAAAAATATTTTATAGTTAATGAACGACTCAAATTGTTTGTGTGGTAGGCTACACACCGTGATCTGTGCACAATTGCTACGTACAAAATCTATGTGGGTAGCATCTCTCTTACTTTTGTCTTTCCTATATCTTTTTTTCGATTTTTATCAAATTATTTTACTTTTTAGATGTCCTCTCGTTGATACGAATCCTTAAATCAAAACGGGCCCCAGGCAATTGTCAAGTGTCACAGTAATGATAAATGGACGATTCCAAACTTTAATGGGGTTAGTCAGAGAGAGAGAGAGAGAGAGAGACAAGTAATGCTGCAGTGCGATTGTCAAATCCAGTGCCAGCGGAGGCGAAACCAACTGCAGGTTTGGTGGACTGGATGGTGAAATTTGGGGCCAAATATGGCACATAGGAGTTATTCTGAAAACCCAAGAAGGAAGCTGAAACAAAACAACACAACACAAACCATACCAAATTAGTTAATACAGTATTTAACGAGGCAGCTCGCCCTATGCTCCTTGATAATTAGGTACAAAATTTACGAAAAGATACAATCATGTTTTCAGTTTAATTATTAAATGAAATTCCTAAACAAATTTTTTGTGATATAGTATAGCGTTTAAAATGCAGAAGAATTTTTTAAAAATTATCTTCGTTAAAAATATCCTGGTTGAATAAACAAAAGCATTTGCAAAAAGTTTATCAAAGTACAGATTACCCTGATATGGTTTTCAAAGTACAATTATTAATTAAGCTTGTTATTAAACTTATCAAATACCATATAGGGAAAATAATTTGTAAAGTTAGGCTCCAATAATAAGAATAGTAGCGGACAAGTTGTTTGGAACGAAGGGTGTAACAGCCAAATTATTACGACCATGAAGATAGCTACTTAATTAGCTAGTTGCATATTTAATTGGGGTTAGAGCGTTTTGACTAGTGTAGGTGTTCCAAACGAAGGAGGGCAAAAGAGTTGTGTTTGATTTTTAGACTAATACGGTGTAAATTCGGCTTGAGGGCTATAATATTAGCCCAGCCGGCCGTTACTCGGGCAAATCAGACCACGGCCCCAATCCCCAAAATTGGGCTTATTTTGCGAGGGGCGACCATAGGCCGGCCGTGTCCTTGCAGGCCAGTGCCAAGGGCCGGGCTTGACATAATATTTTAATTCAAAAAACAATGTAAAAAAAAAGATTTTGTCCCACCAAAAAAATCAGCAATGAGCTTCCCATTGCTGAACCTTCCAGTGGCGATCTGGTTCACAAAATCAATTCCATAAGGTGGAAAGTTGCTCTTGGCAATCGAAAGAATGTAGTCGTTGTTTCCAGGGTCCACATAAGAGTCTCCAAACACATAAAAGGCTGCAATCGAGTGGTTGGAAACCTGTTGAGCTTGATTTTGAGATATCAAATTGGACAAAATAAACAACAAAGTAACAATAGAAACCACGGATTTGATTTTGGAACTCATATTCACTTCAGGTGGAGAGAGTAGAGAGGAAAAAGCTGAACAAGTTTTATTCCTACTTCTCCTTGGTTGTGGCATGCGAAAATGAACTATGGATGCTGCTCTATTTATAGGATACTTTCCCCCATATATAGTACATTCTCCTTTATATACCCTTTAATGATAATTAAGAACCTATGTCAAGTGGTAGGTAGGGCCGGCTTATAGGATAGGCAAGGGAAGCAACCGCTTCCAGCCCCCGAATTTTGGTTCAAAATTGAGGCCCCATTGCAATGTAACTTATGTATTAATATTAGAATATTTTTAAATAAAAACACAAACTAGATACTTGGTTTAGTGGTCACATAATACTGTCATGCTATTGTAAGTGTGTGGTTCGACTCCCATGCATCTCCATAATTACAAGCATATCTTTTTTAAATTTATATTGTCATAATTATATTCTTTTAGTTTATTTTTTGTACTTTTATCATTTTTTAAAGAAATGATGAATATGTAAAGAGTGAGATATACAAAATTTGCTTCGGGCCTCCAAAATATATGAGCCGGCACTGGTGGTAGGAATCATGTACTCCCATGCAATTTAATGAGATTAATTCATATCCCATTAATACCAACTAATAATGTTGACTTTCGTTGTGGTAGAAGAAAAGAAAAGTAAGAATCTATGCTACGCCATGGTTGACGCGGCACGGCACAGTCATGATTGAATTCCATGCTTGTATTTCAATATGAACGCAGATTTCCTCCTGTCCTGTTACGAGGAGTTTCTTCAACCTCAAACACATGACAACCTTTCATTGGCCCAAGTCACTTTCTCCATAAAATTACAATTTAATATGCCTAGCTTCTACCTAGCGAAAGTTAACCCATCCCATATTCCACCAATAATTAATCACTTTTACCGTTAACTCCAACAATTCAACGTCTTATTTTTAAGAAAAGCTCCTCCATGATAGGTAATTTGAATCACATTATTCTAGGAATAGAGTAAGAAAAGATTACCCTATACACCTAACATTATGGATTCTCGCGTGAGTACAAGGGTAAATTTCACTAACCTTTCTTCAGGTTTCTGACAAAAGCAAAGACCTCCCTTGAGGTTTTTGAAATATCACTAACCTCCCCTACTTTACCTGACATTAGACAGATTCCCCCATTTGTTAGATATCCCTTAAACGGCGTTAAATGTGTTGATCAAATGACGAAAATGCCCTCAAATTGATAAAGTATCTTCCCGTTTTACCCATTCCCTCAAACCACCATCATCGTCTGGTTTTAAAGGATGATGAAGAAAAAAATTCAAGTTTTAAAGAAAATACCCTATACCCTTTAAAGGTTATCCCAAGTGGGTTCGAATTAAAAAGTAGGAAGTGACTTTTTTCCGCTTTTATTCAAAAAAAAATTTCATTTGTTAGTTTTACATCAAACTTTTGGATTTGTTAGTTCGTCTCAACGAGAGGAACTGAAAAAGTATAAATTTTTTATCGGAACCCATAATTTTTTTGAAAAAGATAAAAAATAAGTCAAAAACTGTTGTTTTGATATATTTTTGTCTTTTTTCAAAAATTATAAGTTTCGATCAAAACTGTTCTTTTTAAGATATTTTTGTCTTTTTTCAAAAATTATGGGTTTCGATCAAACTTTTTTTTACTTTTTCGGTTCCTCTCATCTAGATGAACCAATAAATCACAAAAGTTTGACATAAAATTAACAAATGGAAAAAAGTATGAATAGTGATGAAAAAAAAGTTACTCCTACCTTTTAATCCAAACCCACCCTCCATACTACTAGTAAATTTTTAGTTTTCTAGATCTCCGATCAAAAAATAAAAAATAAAAAAATCTGCAAACCAAATCAAATTTTACACCATCTTCATCTCAACAATTTTACCACTCTACTGTGTCAATACCACCACACACCACCCCGATACACACCCCCCACTGATCGTGGAAATTCAAATTCGTAGCAATATACCTGCGCGACAATATCGTGATGCGGAATCGAGATTATACCTTGATTGTTGGACGATCCTTGGAAAAACTTTCTGACATGGGTATTTTTGATAAACTTAATTTATGATCTTAATTGCAAATTACTAGTTTCTTCCTAGCTGAGTTCTGTTCGGAACCTCAAGATTTTCTTTGGAAATCAAATTACTCCTTTTTTTTTCTCTATCCTGGGTTATATTATACCAATTCTCAAACTCTCGAAGTCCATTTTTGCATTTTAGCAAGAGACCATTGAGAAATCCGAACTAGGTTTTGATTGGAACCTCGAGATTTTTTTGGGAAATCAAGAACGGAAATCTCACCACCTCTTTGATTCCCCTAAATTTATACATTTTTTCTTGAAAATGGGAGACTCTTTTCACGCTTCTGCTACGATTCCGGTAACAAAAAAAAATTCTCTCTTTTTTCATTGAAGTGACTTTAGTGTGTAGATATTATAAAGCAAGTTGTATGTGAATACAAAAATCATATTTGTGGTACTGTTTACACCCATTTTCGGCCAAAATCAAAAAATAAATTTATGGGTTAAAATGTGGCCTTAAAAGTCAGTCTCTAGCCTTGAAAAGCCTTATAACCAGTTGCCCACAAAATAGGGCCGGTTTGGAGGCCATTGACTGAATTGAGTTTTGCAAAGGATTGGGTCAAATTAATGTCTAAAATTTCGTTATCACAAGCCCAAGCCCAAGATTGGCCGAAGACTTGGGTTGACCCACTAGATCTGAGTGTTTTATCCAGGTCTAGGCCAGTTCTTAGAAATAATAAAGTCTTCTAAGTGGGCCTAAATCAGTTAAAGCCCAAGTTTTCTTTCCAGACTTGGGCTCGCATGGCTTACAAAAAGAAGAGGCCTATGATGCTCCTCAAGTTCAGGCCCAAGTAATAGATGGGCCTACTTCTTGAAAAAACGTCACAAATGGCCTTTAATTGGCAGTAAAAAACCTTAAGCTGCTCACAAGCAACTTAAAAGCCTAGAATGCTCTTGCTGGGTAGGTCTGGACAAGCTGCTCACAAGCAGCTCAAAGGCTTAGAATATTCTTGCTGAGTAGGTCTGGACAAGCTGCTCACAAACAGCTCAACGTCTGAGTGGCCACCATCCTTCAGCATGAAGCAAGGCCAAGGACAGGTGGCATACATGTAACCCTTGGAGCTGCTGGTGAATAACTCATGCAGACCTAAGCAAGCAGCTCACCCAGGTCTGGTTAACCCCTTGTTTCTTGATGTTTCGTCCATAAGAAATCAAACTTAAAGGATTTAGAGGGCCCACAAGAGATGCAATGTCCAATATAATGGTAGGAAGGCCTGCAGAAGTCTCGCTCTTCAGCATTGGTGGGCCCAAAGATGTCCATTCAAGCAGTAGCTTGAGTGTTGAAGCGGCTCAAAAGGCCTAGATGCTTGAGGAGCCAAAATTCTTTTTTCCCTTTTGCAAAGTTTTATGCAGGAAAGAAGGATTTTTCAGGCCTTCGCCATTTTCTTGGAGTAAAGAGCACGTTTTGGTCAGGGAGCAACCTCTCATTGGAGCATTTTGAAGTAGCTCAAGAGGACCACATGACAGCCATGCATTGAAGCAACTGAAGGCCTGTAGCTCCTGCTTGTAAATCACAGTTTTGAAGGCCTTATGAAAGGTCCCTGACCAAACAAGCCCAGCGCTTATGCAAATTATCTTTCAATTATCGTTACTTTCCCGCAAAGTATTTTATCTTTCAGTTCAATCTAGCCCGGCCTAGATTTTATTTCCTTTCATTTCTTTGTACCCAAGCTTTGTTAAACCGTTAACGAAGTTCGTTTATTTCTATCGTTCAGTCCTACTTTTCTTTCCATTTTCCACAACGGTTGAGAAATTTTAAGTCCTTATCTCACAAAGGCAAGCAGCAAACCATCTCGAGGCCTTACCCTTTGGGCCAAGCACAGTCACTTGAAAGAAGTCAGATTTTGAGGCACGAAGGCCTTAAAAACAGTTTGGACTGCAATCTAGTCATGGCATGCCCGCAACACTAGCCAATTTGGTTTTACACTTTTTTGTGGAGAAATAAGCACTGGTGACGTAAATTTGGGTTTAAATGGGTTTTGCCTTTAAGATAGTTTCTCATTGAGAGAGAGAAAGAGAGAGAGAGAGAGAGAGAGAGAGAGAGAGAGAGAGAGAGAGAGAGAGAGAGAGAGAGAGAGAGAGAAGCCGACAACAATGGCTAATTGGAATCTCAAAATTATTTCTAATTTGGGTTCTATCTTCTGTGGGTTTCAATTGATGAAGTAGTTCAGAACATACGGTTCACTCGTTTGGAAGAGAAGACAGTGAGAAAAGTGGAGAAAAAAAGGGAGGGATAATTTAGAATTTTGCGGACTAGATTTTCTGAAATTAGCCAATTCCGTCATGTTTTGGACGACAAGGTAACGGAAGGGGGTAGTTGGATATTGTCAGGTAAAGTAGGGGAGGTCAGTGATATTTCAGAAACCTCAGGGGAGGTCTTTGCTTTTGTCAGGAACCTTAGGGGAGGTCAATGAAATTTACCCTAAAGAATTCAATTCATGTTGGGTCTCTAAAACTAAACAACCTTAATCATAATAGCAGTAGATCGATCGGATCACTTTGAAGAAAAAACAAAGTAGTTACGCTTGCTATTGTTCATCTAGGAATAAATCCTAAGGTTCTTTCTTTGTCGAAATATATAACAAAGAATCCAAAAAACTTAATAAAAAACACAAAACCAACACAACCCAACAAGTAAACACCAACGGTAAGCCTTTAAAACATAAAAAATTTGAATAGCTACTTTGAATGTTCAATCAAATTCAAAGTGTCTGGAGCAAAATGTCATTGTTTTTCGAAATTCCGACGATGTCCACCGCAATTGAAGAATATTCTCATCGGCGTAGATCGGAAAATTGATATCGGTAACTCATTTTGCAGTGGCAAGAAGTTGGCCTATGATTCATTGAATAACAAGATTATGCTATTTGATTGATTCTTGTGAGATTAGGATGAGGGTTGATAAATTTCATTAGATTTTTCCTCTCTTTTTTTTTTTTTAAACTAAGGTTTTCTCCATTCTTTTTCTTTTTGCTTTGTTGAGAATATATGGAATAGAGAGAAACTGAAATGTTCTTAAAAAAACAAGAGATTTGTAGCATTTAATGTTAGATTTAAGGAGTTGCCATTAAAAAAAAAAAAAGACGTTAGATTTAAGGAGTTAATGGTGGAATATGGGTTGGGTTAACTTCGGTTAAGTAAAAGCTAGCTAGGCAGATTATTGGAATTTTAAGAAAAAATGAACTTGAGCCAATGAAAAGTTGCCATGTGTCCGATGTTAAAGGACCTCGTGCTACCAGGGCAGGAGGAAATCCAAGTTCTACTAGAACCCATAATGCTAGGTGTATAGGGTAATCTATTCCTAGTCTATTCCTAGAATAATGGGATTCAAATTTCTTAGGAGCTTCCCTTAAAAATACGACGTTGAATTGTTGGAGTTAACAATGAAAATGATTAATTACCAATAGAATATAGGTTGGGTTAACTTTCATTAGGTAAAAGCTAGGCAAATTAAATTGGGGGGAAAATGACAACCAATGACGTATTTTGATAATTAATACCCGTCAAAAACATTTTCAGCATTAACAAATATTCTCAACATGTCATTAGCGAATATTAATTATCAAAATACGTCATGGGCCGTCATTTTCTCTAAATTGGGATTTTATGGAGAAAAAGACTTGAGCCAATGAAAGGTAGGGCGCGGATCAAAAAAAAAAATGAAAGGTAGGGCTATAAATGAGCTGAGCAGCTCGCGAGTACGGCTTGATAAGGGCTCGATTCGAAGGATAAATGAGTGAGCTCAAGCCCAATTTTGCGGCTCGTTTTATAAACGAGCCAAGCTCGAACCTAGTAGGGCTTAGCTGGAACAGGTTCGTCTCGGCTTGAAATATATAAGTTCGGCTCGACTCGGCTCGAACATGCCAATATATAGGTTCGCGAACAGGTTCGTCTCGGCTCTAAATATATAGGTTCGGCTCGGCTTGAAAATGCCAATATTCGGTTCGACTCGGCTTGTTTAGCCAATTTTTCAATTTTAAAGCTGAAAAGTTGACGAATTCAAGCTCGAATTCGAGCCGAGCCGGATTGTATATTCCAGACCGAATACTAATGAGCCGAGCTCGAGCTTTGTACATTCTTGTCGAGCCGAGCTCGAGCCAGACGAATTCTGATCCAGCCACGCTCGAATATGTCAATATTCGGTTCGGATTGGCTCATTTACACCCCTTTGAACCTTGTGTCCAAGGTTAAAGAAACTCCTCCTAATCTATCACCAAAATTACACTTGTGCCATCCTACCCTTATCTCCATCTTCTTCATCTAGACTGGTGAAAACAGCTCTAATTCATAGGCGCAATTGGTAACAACTAGGGACAACTTTTCCCCCAACAGCTCTATTGCAAACCCTTCACCCAAACCCACGGTGGTGGCTAAATCCATGAAATGCATGTTGCTGTGAGATGCCGGAACTCCAAAATCCATAGCCACCGTGTGGTGTCAGGCAGCCATGGATTCCGGCGAGCAATTTTTTTCAAAATTTTTCTTTTTTCGCTTCCTTTCATCTCCTCCTCTTCTTCGTTCTACCGTCAAGTTAGCCCATCTTAAAAACTCGTTGATTGGAGCTAACCTCAAGGAATCGACATAAATTGTATCGACATAAATTGTAGCACAAATGAACTATGTTTAATTTCACCCTCTAGAAGTGGGTCTGTATTCCTGGCAAACTCAATTGTAAACTGCAGCAAAAGCACTTAACATGTGCTCATTTCGGGCTGGCACGCAGTGCTGTCCTGATATTTGGGTTGGCCTAATCCGACTCTATGCTTTGTTGTCCACTTAATATTAAATCATACCAAAAAAAATATAAGTACAAAAAAAATTTTAAGTTGTTCTTTTAGCTTGAATAACATCAAAATTTTAACCTCAGTTATTTTTATGTTTAGCACGATCCGATTCAAAGAAATAATTTTTCCTCTTTTTTTGAAGCAAAATTTTTAATTGAGTCATTGTATCTTACTTATCCAAGAACTCGGGTCCCGTTCTGCTAACTTTTGATTTTTTTGGGCCTTTTAGAATTTTTAGTAGATATATGTAGAGTGGTCTGTCTCAAAAAACATTAAAAAAGCCGAGGAAAAAAAACATTAAAAAAAAGAGTTTAAAAAATGTCCAAAAATACTCTTTAGTGGAATGACGTCTCATAGTCAATTGAAATCATAGCCAATTTTTTAATCTCTCTTGCGAAATGGTAATTTGAAAGTAAAAATAAAAATCGTGTTAGCTAGCTCGATTTATTTTAACTATCACTTTTTTTTGGATCAAATATAAGAACATGTCACTTATACATTACTCTCGTGTTTGTTAAATCGGAAATTTCAAACAAATTTATTTATTTTTCGCAATATTGTGGATTGAGAGGAAAACAAAGAGGTAGAATAAAAATGAAAAAATGAAGATGATTTTCATAATATTGTGAATTGAAAGAAAAATAAAAAGAAATAAAGGAGCTGATTGCCCCAAAACCAAGTAACAAACCGGTAAAACAAAAAGGGAAAACCAGTAAAGGCAAAACGCTTGGGCCACGACTCGAATTGGCACTCCTGCAATTCTCCGGCTTGTGGTGACCAAAACACCAACAACTAATTTGTGCTACAAAATGAAATTCTTTTACTCACTTACAAGAGTAATCTATATTGTAAAAGGGAAATGATACTCACAAAATCGTTGTGTGTGTTGTGTAATAAATTTTGGCCGTTCAGATGTGTGATGTTTTAGATTTAAAAAAAAAACTCTTCTAAGGATAAGTTTAACTTTTCCGGGAAAAAATTTGAACGAATCTTGACCATTTATTACAACAATAGACAGATGGAGATTGCTTGTGTGTGATATTATGCATGTAGCATTTTTCACCAAAATGTCTAAACATACAAACATAAATGCATTTACAGTCGTTCAATTGTACTTAATGATAAGGTTATAACCGTTGGATCAAAATAATGAAGGTTTCATAATGTGTTAACCTAAGGAGTGAAGGTTTCCTAATGTATTAACCCCTCCCTCTCCCTCTCTCTCTCTCTCTCTCTCTCTCTCTCTCTCTCTCTCTCTCTCTCATAAATTACTCTCATTAAGGCATTGTAATCAAAACACTACAAGAAAAATTACATTGGGTGACGAATAAAAATCGTCACAAATTGTATGTTTTTCGTCACAAATAATATAGGTGACAAAAACACTACAAGAAAAATTACATTGGGTGACGAATGAAAATCGTCACAAATTGCATGTTTTTCGTCACAAATAATATAGGTGACGAAAAAAAATTTGTCGACTAAAGGTTGTCGAGGATTCCTACCTGGTGACGAAATCTATTTTTCGTCACCTATAGTGTCTTTTGATGATGAAATATTTCATCATCAAAAAGGGAATAATTGGTGACGAAATTTTTTTCCTCGCTTATTGTGCTTTGTGATGACTAAATTTTTTGTCATAAATTATTTCTTTTGGCGACGAAAAAATTCGTTACTAATGAGTCACATTGGTGACGAAAATTTTCGTTGTAAAAGAGGTTTTCATATGGGAAAAAAAACATTCTTTCTTCCTGCTGCTGGATTTCGAACCTGAGGTCCTTGAGTTTTTCGTGCAAGCTCTAACCAACTGCACCACACACACTTTTCAGTAAATATTTGAAATATCTAATATATAACATATATGTTTAACATGAAAATATATTTCGAATGTAATTTTGAACCTTTAAACATTAAAATTAGTAACTTTGATAAACATGAAAGTTGTAGACAATTGAGTTATTGTTCAAACCCAATTTGAATTATCTCAATCGGAGTTTTTAGAAAAGAGTTATGTCTGAAATACTTTTAGTGACAAAGCGCAATTCATAAATTTCGTCACGAAAAGTATCCACTTGATGACGAAATATATTTTTCGTCGCTAAAAGCGTTAAAATGGTGATGAAATTATTTTTCGTCACCAAAGTTAAGCATTTGGTGACGAAAAAAATATTTCGTTACTAAATTGGTCTCATTTATCGACAAAAATATATATTTTTGTCACCAAATGATTATTTTTGGCAACAAAAAATAATTTCGTCACCTTTTTTAAGCTTTTGGTGACAAAAAATGTATTTCGTCGCCAAATAGGTACCTTTGGTGACGAAATTGTTTTTTTCGTCACCAATTTTCATTTTTTTTGTAGTGAAACCACCCATTAAGGCATTATTCAAAAGAAAACCAAAATCACATATATCCTTTGTACAAAATTGAAATCAAAGCCACCGAGATCACCGAAATCAAAGCCAACATTCCTTTCCTATTTCTAGGCTGTCAAATGTACATCACGGAAATCACCGAAAATAGATTTTTTTATACAGCGTTCATATCATTCTCTCTCTCTCTCTCTCTCTCTCTCTGGGGAAGTTCAATACCACCAAAGTCTACTTCACCGAAACCAGTGAGGTGAGTTCTTCCATCATTCTTTGTATATTTGCTACCCATTTCCTTTTCATTAAGATTATGATGTTTATCAATGGATATGTTGCGTTATTGTTTACTGCATAGTTGAATCTGTTGGACACGGGTTTATATATTGCACGCAAGTTTAGTATTAATTTGCGTGTGGTGATTGTTTGAGCCGTATATTACACGCGAATTCAGTATTTATTTTTATGTGCTGATTGTTCGAGAGGCACGGACATACACTAATGTAAGATAAAGTTTAGCACTCTCCCCATGTGCGGTCTGATAGCACCTAGAGGTACGTATAAGGATTTAGAATAAGAAGAAATAGTTTATTTTTCAAAAAAAAATATCCTACACAATAGAGAAATGGTTGTGCGCTCTTTGATTGGCGCATGCTTAAATGTGGTTTTCATTCGTGTGTATTGCGGACCTTTAAAAAAAAACCCAATGGTTGTGTGGTCTTTGATTGGCGCATGCTTAAATGTGGTCTCCATTCGTGCCTTGTGTCCACTGTACAAGGTACGATGTTCATTGTTGGATGCTGGTCGAACAGAGAATGAGATTTTCAAAAAAAAATATCTTACACAATAGAGAAATGGTTGTGTGCTCTTTGATTGGCGCATGCTTAAATGTGATCTCCATTCGTGTGTATTGCGGACTTTCAAAAAAAAGAAATGGTTGTGTGGTCTTTGATTGGCGCATGCTAAAATGTGGTCTCCAAAAAGGAAATGACTGTGTGGCCTTTGATTGGTGCATGCTTAAATGTGGTCTCCAAAAAAGAAATGGTTGTGTGGTCTTTGATTGGCGCATGCTTAAATGTGGTCTCCGTTCGTGCCATATGTCCACTGTAAGAAGTCCGATGTTCATTGTTGGACGTTGGTTGAACATGGAATGGAAAATCCTATAGGGTGCTCTATCCTGCAGGGTCTGTAGGGTGGCTAATCTGGACGTTCATTTTGCCACGAAAGGCTCGGATTTAATCCGAACTCCTATTACTCTGGACCATCCATTGATCGAAATAAAATTCAAGCCGTCCATTGCCAAGATGGACAGCCCGAATCTATCCTATAGGGGCTGTAGGACGCCCTGCCCTACAACATTCCTCGGTCCGATCGAACAGAGTAATTGTTCTATAGTGGATTGGCCTGTACTTAGGGGACGTTTCCTCTTAAGTTAGAAGTTGTGGACTACTTTCTTGTATTAATTTTGAGACAGGTTATTTTCTCTAAACTATAAGTGGCCGGCTGTCTAGAAATGATATTGTTTGGTCAGAAATGTTTTTTCGTGGTACACTTAATTTACTTAGTTTGGTTGGAAAACACTGCGCAAGATAATTATAACAAACAAAATAACTGTAGCTCATTTAATTCGTGAATCACAGGCATAATCAGCTAGCCATACATTAAGTTGGGAATGTTAGTCAGCAATAAGAAAATCAATGTCAGACTTAGCGGCCTCAAAGAGGAGCTTGTATGCCTTCTCCGACGGATGTATCGAGTCCCAAAACATGTACTTTGATGCATCAGAGCAAACATAGGAATCCGGATTGCATAAAAATGCCGTTTCCAGTAGGCCTGTCCCACAACATCCACTGCTCACCTCATCGAAATCTAAAGGTATTACAAAAAAAATATATTGTTAGCTAATGGTTGTAAATCTTGGTATCCAGAAATTGTGGACATTTAAACGAATAGATTGTCACTAATAGTGTTTACAAGCCAAAAGGCAGGCTTTTAGTGTTGTTTTTTACACAAAAGTTTTGATTTCTTATTTTTGCAACAACCCTTCTTCACGTCGATCACTGAAGGCAACCTTTAGGAAATGGTTTTACCATTCCCTTTTTTATTAACGTCACTATCCTGCAAGTGTATTTTTGGTTATAAAATTACACTTGCAAAGGAGTGACGTTAACAAAAAAGAAGTGACAAAATCAGCAACCCAACCTTTTTGTGACAACTTTTATGCTGTCACAAGCAAAATTGTCACTATACCCCAACTTTCTTTTAGTGATATCGAGCATGCGTACGTAGCTAAACTAAATGAAAATTTACTGAAGTTTATGAATAAGTAGATAATATAAACAAAATAAACCGGCCCATCAAATTTACAACCAATAGAGCTATATATTTTATGTAGAGCTTAGTATAATTTTTTTTTAATGCTTTTGGTCACCAAATATTGAACTAAAATTCTGGAGCAGTGCTCCGCGCCACCTAAAGTTAGTTGTGTTTTTAGTAATAAAAAGCATACCATTCATAGCAGAAACTTAAGTTATTTGACGAGAAAAAAATTTATTATAATAATCGCAATATAGTACTAACACATCTAAATTGAAAGGAGGGCGACTATTCGCAACCCTGTATTTTCATCCTTAGCCTACTACATTTTGGTAATAGTTGTTGAAAATCATACATAATATTTCGGTAAATAGCTGTTGAAAACAAGATTATATTTCGGTAACTACATATCAAAAATATGTTCAACCTTCGGTAAACAACTGCCGAACATACATTTTCGGTAAATAACTGTTAAAAAAAATATTATATTTCGGTAATTGTATGCTTAAAATGTATCTCAATTTCGGTACCTAACTATCGAGTATAATTGCAAATTTTTAAGGGGCTAAAGGAGAAAATACGGAGCTGCGAATAGTCGCCACCTTGAATAGTTGGGCTCTAACTTATCAGATTTAATGAAATCTGAATGGGAAAATGACGGTCCAAGACATATTTTGATAATTAATACTCGTCAAGGACAATTAATACTCGCCAAGGATAATTAATACTTTGTGCCAGATCCTTCAATTTATTATTGGGGGAAAATGACGGCCAAGGACGTGTTTGATAATTAATACCTTCCAAGGACATTTTCAACATTAACAAATGTTCTCAAATGTTATCAGTATGTCCTTGGCGGGTATTAATTATCAAAACACGTCCTGGGCCGTTATTTTCCCTATTATTGGAGTATTAATTGTTTGGGCTTGGGCAACTAGGGACCCAAGCTACCGGCCCACATCAAATATCCAGTGTAAGACAGCATACAGAAGAGAGAGCTGGGACAGTACATAAAACTGCGTCCATGAAATTGTTCGGGAAAGAAAATGCATGAATGGTTCTTGAATAATATCACGGACGCAGTTTTATGTATTCTAACATTTCCGAGCAAAAGAAGGGGAGCCCACTTACCATACTTGAGGCTTTGGATGACCATGTCAGAAAGAGATTCATATACATCAGTGTACACAATTCTAACCCCAGAATCAGCTGATACGTTGAATTGTATGGTGTTGAGCTTTGTTTGGAGCATTAGATTGTACTGCATGGCAACTAAGGAGAAAAAATCGATACACCCACGGTTTAGAATTGCATTATCCGAATTAACGGTAATAACTATAGGCAAGCAACCCATTGGTGGCAATCCAACCACTCCTATTCTTCGAGCCCCTTGTTCCAACAAATCCTACAAGCCCAAAACAAGGTAAACTGATCCATGTTCTAGTAAACGCACAAGAGGACCACAAAATGCATCATCATTATTATACGTCCTTTCATTTCGTGTATCAGACGTCACGTAAATTATGTTGTTGTTTAACGAAATAATGTTTCAAGTAATCAAACCTGCATGAATTGCTGGACTTGCTGCAACAAGAACTCCATGTAATCTGGGAGACTGTATCTTTTCCTCCGGATTGGTACGGTAAAATAATTGACAACAAAGTCATTTGTACCAGCACTCACAATGTACAGAGCATTTTTTACCAGATTTTTTGTTCTTTTTCTCCCTATCACCAGCTCCACTCTCTTTTGATACTCTTTGAAGTATTCCAGTTGCTTTGGCAGCGAGATTACATTCTGGAAAAAAAAAAAAAAAAAACAGAATTTATCAAATGATGACGTACGTCAAGTTTTGTCAAACTTTTTTTTCCCGGGCTTGTTTTTCGTTATTAGTTTCCAAACTTCTTATAATCATTGATCAATTTATTTATTACATATTAATTTGTCTTGATGAGAAGAATGTGAAAATTGAAAACTACGATCAAATGCTTAAAAAAAAGTCCGTTAATAAAAAAACAAAATTACCAAGCACTGCTTGAATAAATTTATGTCCTCGTAAATTTTGATCTCAGCTCGACTTCGGTTTGATGAGTTTTATGAAAGACATCAAGGTCAATACAGAGCTCAACTAAAACTAGTTCTAAAGACAGCGTATATAATTAAACATTTTATATATTATATCAAATTCACGGGAAGAATCAAGTAATCAGTTTGACTCCATTAGTTTACGGAAATTTAGAGATGAAAAAGAGAGAGATTTACACTTAATTGGGGTGTAAGTGGGTCAAATCCAGATGCGGCAGAGGCGAAACTAACTCCGGTCATTAGCTCCTCAATGCTAAGTGTTGGGTCCAAATATGGAGGCACGTACTCTTTGATACCCACATAACTAGCTGCATTGGAAAACAAACTATCCCGTTCAAGATCACTTTCTTAAACAAAACAACCATTCAATCTCCTTAGATAACACGAGAAATAAAAGCTAGCAAAAAACTGGGATCAAACTCACCAATGAAGTCGTTTGCCAGGCGTCCATTGCTAAACCTTCCGCTTGGGACTTGATTTGGAAAATCTCTCCCGTAGGGCGGGAAATTGCCCTTGAAAATAGTCGTTACGTAGTTGTTGTTTCCAGGGTCAGATGTCGAGTCCCCAAACACAAAGATTGCATGAACTGAGGTGTTCAAAGCCTTTTGCCTGGCTAATTCTTCAGCCTGAACTCGGGCTTCGGATATGCCGAACAAGACACATGAACACAATACAAGAGAAAAACATTGAAAATGAACAGTCACGTTTAACCAATGTTTATGAGAGGAACTCATGTTGGTGGGATTGATTGGAAAACAAAATCTTGCTGATTAAGTATATACTAGACCAGAGTGAGTGAGTTCCCCCATCTTTTGACCTTCTAATAGCGATTAGGTTAAAAAAGAACCCTTGGATTGTCATGTGGGTGTTAGATGTGGTTTGGAAAAAACAAGTTTCTGCATAGTCTGGAATTCCCAACCACCTTTGGACAAATTAATTAATTTGGTGATGTTGACAAGAAAATGGTAAAAAGTACTATAAGTAGTGTACCATATATGTTGAGCACAAATGTACTTCAGAAAACAATAATGTTATATAGACAATCATCCAAACATAACACCAAATACAATCCCTCACATATATGTGGGGCCCACCACCCACAAGCACTAGTCCAGATCATCTTTTGAGTGAATCTAGACCCTTAAATTATTTTGGTACGAGTACTGCTATAGGTACATATACATTGTACATACTTTTTTTTTTTGGTACATATACATTGTACATATAAATTTGTGGGGCCCACCTCGGGTCCTACAAAAATGATTCGAACCGCTGATTATTTTTAAAATATTTTTTTTATGGAGCCCCATAAAAAATCAGCTCAATCTGATATTGGTAAGGATTTTTTCTGAATGTGTAGGGACAAAACTGAGCAATTAAGTAGTTTCGCCCTTACAAATTTAGAAAAATCCTTACCGATATCTGATTGAGCTGATTTTTTACAGGGTTCAATAAAGAAAATGTTTTAAAAATAATAATCGGTTTGAATTATTTTTGTGGAAACCGAGATGGGCTCTACAAAACTCATATATACATGATATGTACATTCTCATATGTGCTCATAACTTTATTCTAACATTAAATAGTAGTAGGTAGGTTTTCTTGAAATATTAGTCTTCTTGTTATCTACTTAACCCACGTAGACTAGACTGCTTGGCTGAATGCAGTAACGATACAAGTGATGTACAGCAGCCGTGCATAGACAGCTTTTGCACCCGTCTTGGGTTCCGCAAAAATGATCAGAACCGCTTATTTTGTTCAAAATACTTCGTTTAGGGTCTCTGTAAAAAATCACTTCAATCCGATATCGAGAAGGGTGTTTATGAATCATCTAACTTTGTTTCAAAATTTTGCCTCATTTTTGCGGGACCCACGATGGATGCAAAAGCGGTCTGTGGCTGTATAGCACTTGCTGTGAAGCAGCGTTTGGCTGAATGTAGACTTAATTTAATAGGCCTCGGTCCCATCTTAATTGTACGTCCCCAAAAATAGTACAATATTACTCGGAATGGTATTTGGGTACGTACAAAATTATTTTCACCCACCAAAAGTCCATAAATTCTGCATCCGAATAATGGGGCGACTTTGAAAGGTTAATATGGGGCGGAGGGAGCCTAAAATTGAGAGCCGTTCAATGTCGAAATGAAATTCGAGCCGTCGGATGTATAATCCGACAATTCGGAGATGTGCAGCACAGTACTACACACACAACTACATAACACCATCCTCAATTTGTCAAGTTCCTACAAGATGGATAATTGCGGTGATGGGCCAGTAATTGAAAGTTTGGTGCCTCCTTTCTCAAGCAAAATATTCAACACTCATAGAAGGAGAGAAGGGTTTTGCTTTGGGGGGACTTACGCACAATCAGAGAGTAAGGGTCATCATCGGGCTGGGTCAGCCTGTCAAGTCGCTGCCCAAGCCCGCCCACGGGCCGGGCCGACCGGGCCTTTTCTTTTTGACTGGCTGGGCTACCTACTATAAATTAAAGCCTAAGTCCAGCCCACGGGCTAGTCCATTTGGCGGGCCGGCGGGCCAAAAGCCGGGCCGGCTTAAATTTCTTTGGGCAAAACTAAACCAAGGGAAAAAAGAAAGGATTTTGTGGGATTTTGGGCTAATAGGCAGGCCCGTTGGTGGGCTTTTGGGCGGGTACCACGGGCGGGCTGCCTGGCGGGCTCACGGGCCGGGCCTACCTACGGGCCGAGTAAAAATTCATAGGCCCGAGCCCGCCCATTACAAACTACGGGCCGGGCTAACCCGCCCATTTTACGGGCTCGGGCCGGGCGGGTTTTGGACGGGTTGCGGGCCTTTGGGCTAAATGATGACCCTTAACAGAGAGGCAACTGCGGCTTCCAATCAATGTGCTAGAGGAGAAAATAAAGAGCAACAACTCAATGATCGGCTAATCTCCTCGGTTAGGATGTCTCTCCAAGTAGCATAGTTGTTAAGATTTTTAGGGTATTATATTCAACTCGATTGTGAAACTTGGTTGATTCATAACTTTTTATGAAATTCTATATTTTTTCCAACCTTTGAACGTGTTTGTATTCATGGTTTCGAGCACAGTCTTACAATGGTTTCTCATGTTTCGAGATAGACTATACTACGTGAGATGAGTCTTGCCGTTTATTAAATTCAGTGAGACAATCTATTTCGTGTGTTACTATACAGAGTACAAATCTTGATTATATTTTGTAGTGGCTTCGGTTACTAGGTTCAGACACCCTGCCGAGCCATGGTGAACGTAACCGAGGTCTCACAAGTGCACCTGCCCATGACTTGGCGAAGACTTGAGAAGGTTCCAGTACTCTGCTCGGTTAAACAATCAATGAGGGGATTCCGGATAGGCTTCAGCAAGGTCTTGGAACATGGAGTGTACTTGGTCCAGAGTTCCCGAAGCCGCAAGGAAGTAGTTATGCCAGAAGGGGCCAATGGGATTTTGAGCAAGCATGATCATTGGGGATCTGATCTGGCCATGTGCTCTGTAACAGCCTTATCCCTTACATCATATATGACGACACCCGAGGCGGTTACACAAGCGTACCCTCTATGCGCTAGCTTGGAGGCTAAGCAAAACAAGGTCTATAAATACAAATTTGACTCTAACCTCAAGGGGTACGCCATTTCTACCCTAACCCTAGACTTATACATCTCTCCCTACATCTAACTTGGTCGTCGGAAGGTCACCAGCCATTGCCCTAGTGACTTGTTGCAGGTCCAGCGAAAGGAATACGGAGCTATGGAGGAAGGATCCTAACTTGAACCACGGTCAAGATCCCGTCAAATCAAACCCCTACATATTGTTAGGGATTATCTATAGAAATTGCTACCCTACGGTATTTTGGTTGAGGGTTGAGTATGAACTCTAGTTTCGAAACAATTACGTTACGAGGAGAGACAGAATCAGCAGCCCTAGTTCCTTCTCTAATTAGTTTTCAAATCCTCTAATTGCTTACTAGTTTAGTAATTAGTTTAATCAAATCAACTCAAATCCAAACTTCTCTTTCCTTTCAGAATTAAATTAAAAATTAATTGAAAGTATTGCGACTCAAACTATTTGTGAATGATTTTTTTTTTTTTTTTACAGAAACGACAGACCCTTTGTGTAATGACACAAAATCTAGTGCATGGATAATATTCTGCATATAAAGAACATGTAAACTGGAAGGAGCGGGAATGGTAATTCGGGACTCCACAGGCTGCCTTGTGGCTGCTCGTTCGATTAGTTTGGGCTCAACAGGATGAACACTTTGTGTCGAGGCAGGGGCATGCAAAGCGGCGTTGGAGTTTGCTGAGTTTTTGGGGATGAGTAGGATCAGGGTAGAGGTAGACTAGCAACAACTTGTAAGCATTCTGAAAAAGGAGATGCAGTGTCCGGCAGAAGTATAGGTGATTGTGGACAGCGCTGGTCCAGGCACAAGGCCCAAGAGGCCTGGGCCTTGAGCATCTAAAAAATTATAAATTTTAGGGGCGTTCTAATATTATTTGTAAATTAGTATATATATTACTTGTTCGTATTATAACACAAATGTCTTTGCTATATAGCGCAACGGTATTTGATTTTAGTCCGTATAGAGTGTTTGAGTTCGAATTTTTTGGGCAGTTTTTTCTTTTGAAATGTTTTTTACCCAAAAATAATATTATTATAACTGTCAGGTTTCGAAATCAAGTCAAGTAGAATTCAAACCAACCACTTTGGCCGTTGGTAACAAAGCAGTTAACATGCATTATAAAGTTTAAAGTAGTTATATAAAAAAAACATTTCTATCATTGTTATTTAATTCTAAAAATACATAGGGTACCACCTCATAATTTAGCTTTGGGCATCCAAATCTCTTAGGCCGGCCCTGATTGTGGAAGACATTAGAAGGTGTGCATGAATTTTCGGAAGCTACAGTTTCCGTTTGTTCGACGATCAGCAAATGTCGTTGGTAGCTGATAAACTGGTAAGGTTCAAATATTGAGAGGTCACGGTGTGAAGACTTGGAAAACCAGACCTTTATTGGCTTCATTAGAACGACATAATCATCTTTTTTAATTAGTTGGTTCGTTGTTATGAACTCCATTAGAATTAGAGTCAATAGATATCACGCATCATTTTTATTAATGGAAAAACCGCTAAGAAGCCGAACAAGTAAAAAAGCACACGAAAGGTACAGTTTGCAGACATAGAAATTGGGCGCATAGGCCTTATGACCATAGGAGTTCTAGGACGACCCCACCTTCTACATAACACATGGACAAAGTTGCTGGTCCGTTATTTAGTCATAGTATATTTATGGCAGCAACATTCGCGCCCACGATAATTGAACTTAATTGCTGCTTCTTAACTAGTTAATTATAGAGTCGATGGCAGCAATATTGGCATCCACCATAATGGAACCCGTTACTTCAGTTGGATGGATTGAGTCGAAGAATTCATACTCCGACCTATTAGCACAAAGTGCAGAGAGTGACTTGCAAAGGGGTCCTGTTTCCAGCAAACCAGTCCCGCAGGAACCCCTGTTGCTAACGTCAATACCTACAAACAAACAAAAAATGAGCGGAACAAATTACGAGCGGTTAAGTTTGCTCGAAAAGCGTAACAAGTTTTAAAAATTTATTTGAGTTAAGTTTCGTGCTTTTATCTTCATCGTTCTTCTTCTTTATGGAGTATCTAACACGGATAGCAACCGATGATGGTATTTGTGTCTCCGACGGATAGGTGTAAACGTGTATAAATACGTTGGTCAAATATTTGTTCAAGCAAAGTGCTATTGCCCTTAAAACTTTGTTTCAAAATAATACTGACTTATTAAACGATTCTACCGAAGAATTAGTAAGTTTCTGATCATGATCATTGACGTACCAAACACAGCCGGGTTTTCCCAAATGTTAGCGTATACGTATCGAAGTAGGCGAGTTTGAGTCCAATATTTGCCGAGCTATTTTGCAAGGTCCTCAATGCTGCTTGAACCTTCATGTTATAATCGTTTCCAGCAGCATTTATTGCAAGCACGCGTTACCAGCGCATTTGTGGGGTTTGCCGAGTAGAGAGTAATGACAAAGGACCAACATCTGAACAACGGTACTTCAAAGACCGCAATTCTTCGAGCCCCAAGGTCGACCAACCCCTGCAACCGAACAAAATAAATAAATAAAATTCTTTGATCGTGGTAAATGGGATGGATGTTTATTCATTTTTATCTGTAAAAAAAAAAATATATATATATATATATATATATATATAACCAGCTACCAAGTGTTCGGATCAATTTAAGCGCACTTCGACTATAACACTCAGAGTAATCAATATCTGACTAGCTACACACCCTCAAACACAATACAGGCCAAGTAAAATTTCTCCGCCAACAAAATTGATAGCAAAGACAACATTTCTACCTAGCTACTGGAGCAAGATAAAGCCGAAGAAAAACTCTATGCTACAATTTTAGCCCACAAAATACCAGTTTTACCTCCCTAAACGTGGAAAAATTATTCAATTCCCCTAAGTCACCGCCACGTGGTGCCCAGGCCAATCTTCAATCATACATTTATGTAAGGTCCGAAATTAGGTGTGATTGTGAGGACTCCACAAAAGTGTGTGGTAGGAAGAGACTTGGGGTACCGACACGTAGTGTCCCAAGGGCCCTAAATAATCTATCCTGAACGTGACAAAGTGCTCTGCGGCATACCTAAGCTTCACTTTTCCTCAACAAAAATTGATTGCGGGCATGGGAGAATTCATGACCACCATTCAAAAGGCGCCAACATTCAATGATCTTAAAAGTGCCAAGGACCAACTACGTACGTCAATCAATTATCCGTGTGTGGGCCCCTTCTTTTTAAGAGGCAAAGAAGAAGAAACAATCCTCACAAGACAGTACCTCAATCAGCCCATTCTTATAAAAAATATTCAGTTGACAAATTAATTATACAAAAAAAAAAAAACCAAACAAACAAACAAATTGAGTATTCTCTTCACAATTGAACATAACATAACTTGTATTTTGTGTTCTAGAGTGGATTAAGTTTTAGAGGATAATTGCACCTACACCCCGTGTGGCAAACTATGTGTGGATACACCTCCTAACGTTCAATTTGTTGTACATACACCCCATGTGCTTTGTGGACTTATGCTCACAGTCATGTTTTCCATTCATATTAACAGAGTTTTGATGTAAGGAGAATAGGCCCTGTTAATATAGTTTTCATGCTTATCCAAAAATTGGATCTAGACCGTCATGTCGGAGGCAAAATTACTATTTTGTTGCTAATGGACAGCTTTGGGCGAGTTAACTCATATTTTGTCGCTGAATTGAAAGAGAATCTTTTGGCAATGAAATTTGTATTTCATCAGCAAATAATAAAAGACTAACTATTTTTTGTTTTTAGTATATTCATCGTATTTAAAATAAATAATACGTTACTTGTATAATATATACATATTGTGCATCGATTAATTAAAAAATTATTCCAAACAGGTTAATATAAATTAAATTAAGCAAAAAAAAATGTTTAAGTGTTTTAGCGGAAGGAGTGGTAGTTTGGGAACCAGAGGTCGTGAGTTCAAATAAGAGCAACTGTAAAACTAAATACTATTTTTCTTGTTTGGTCGCTTTTAGAGACGAAAATATCTATGTCGCCATGCAAAATGTTACAAGCGGCATTTGTGGGGGGTAAACAAATTCTTGATGGTGTTCTTATTGCTAACGAAGCCATTCACAGTTGGAAACATTCATCTCAAGGGGGGTTAATCCTTAAATTGGATTTTGAGAAAGCTTACGACTGTGTAAACTGGGGTTTTTTGCTGGATATGCTTAAGAAGGTGGGATTTGGGGAGAGGTGGTGTGGGTGGATTAAGAAATGTTGCTCCTCAATCTATATGTCTGTCTTGATCAACGGGTCAGCCACTCAAGAGTTCCAAACGCAAAAAGAGTTGAGACAGGGGGATCTTTTATCTCCCTTCCTATTTAATATTGTAGCCGAAGCACTCAATATTATGCTAGAACGAGCCCGTGAGAAAAACATCATTAAAGGTGTTAAGTTGGGAAATAATGGTGTGACAATTTCTCATCTTCAATTTGCGGATGATACAATCCTATTCTGCAACAACGATCTGGAGGAGATGGGGAACATTAACAGGATACTTAAATGTTTTCAATTGATGTCTGGTTTGAAGATTAACTATTCCAAGAGTTCCCTATGTGGTGTTAAGGTCCAACAGGGGGAGATTGAAGCTCTGGCTCTGATGGGTTGTAGTGTGGAATCTTTGCCTATTAAATACCTTGGGTTACCTCTGGGAGCTAACCCAAGGAGGATTAAAACGTGGGAGCCCATTATTGACAAAATTCAAAAGAGATTAAATATTTGGCGATCGAGAACCATCTCTACAGCGGGCAAATTAACTCTTGTTAATTCCAACTCCAGTACGCTGCCAACGTACTACATGTCATTATTCAAAATGCCAACGGCAGTAGCAAGGACCCTTGAGAAAATACAGAGATAGTTTTTTTGGGGAGATACACCGGACAAGAAGAAGATGCACCTGGTTAGTTGGGAGGGGATTTCCAAGAAGAAAGAAAACGGGGGTTTAGGGGTCAAGCGATTGATACAAAAAAATCTGGCTCTACTTGCTAAGTGGTGGTGGCGGTTCGGTAACAAGAAGGACTCTATCTGGGCAAAGGTTATTAGAGGGAAATATAATCTAGACCGAAGGAGTTGGCTCCCGTACATACAAGACAATGGCCCAGCTTCAAATGTCTGGAGGGATATTTGTTCAGTGGGAAATAATGACTCGGACCTTGGTTTCTCCATCCGGGCGGGATTTCAAGTGCAAGTAAACTCAGGCCGTGATACACTGTTCTGGGATCATGTGTGGTTGGGTAATTCAGCTATGAAAGAGGACTTTCCACGACTGTACTTGTGTTCCACTCAAAAAAATGTTGTTCTGAGCGAGGTTTGTATCGGAAGGGGCAGTAACAATTGGGATTTGCAATTTAGGGGAAGGTTGCGCTTACGGGCGAGTCAACAACTGGAGGAGATGAAGCAACGACTGCAGGGAGTGACCTTAGATCCATCAAAACCGGATTCCCTTCTGTGGATTTGGTTTGTAGACAAAAAGTTCTCCACCAAATCAGTGTATAGGCAATGGGAACTTCAGACTCAATCAAGTAATAGTGTTTTGGGTTCTCTGTGGAGGAATTTGAGCCCCCCAAAGGTGGAAATCTTCTCTTGGATGGCCGTTCAAGGAAGAATTGCAACAAGGTCAGTGCTATTTCATAGAAACTTGATTACTGAAATCCAACAGGCATTGTGTCCCCTCTGTTCCGATGTTGTTGAGACCCCCCTTCATTTACTCCTGCATTGTCGAATTTCATGGGAAGTTTGGTCTTGTATTCTGGAATGGCGGAAAATACAGTGGGTTTGCCCATCCTCTCTAGCTGAACTTGCATCGTGGTGGTTTGAGAACGGGTTTCGGAACTTGGAAAAAAGTATTTGGGAGGTATATTTTTTTGCAACTCTCTGGTCTATCTGGATTGTGAGAAATGGATATGTTTTCAACAATTAATGTTTCAACTCAAGCATGGGAAGTAGTGGATCTAATCAAAACTAGAGTGGCCATGTGGATAAAGGCCAAGTTTGACATTAAGGTTTATACAGCGGAGGATTTCAAAGGATATCTGGAAGGGATTCGGAAAGTGAAGTTGTAGCGTAATCTTTAGGCGTATTGTTTATCCAACCTTGGTTGGATAGTTTGTTGCACCTTTCATCTAATTTTCTTCCCCTCGATGTATCCTTTTTGAGTTCAATAAAATGATTCGTTTGCCGAGCAAAAAAAAAAATGTTACATTAGGCGTCGAAAATTCTCATTGCCAAAACCTAAGATACACTTTTTGCAACAATCTATAGGTGAAGAAACATGGTGACGAAATATTTCCTCGCTAACACTTTTGCAAACGAAATCGATCCGACACCAAAAAACATTGTGGTAATACTTTGTGCTAAGTACTATAGCTGAGAATTCAAGTTTTCTTTTCTTTTTTTGTTTTGCTAAGCATGCAGAATTCAAGTTGATTTATTTCGTTGTTATTATTAGTTTTAGGATGACCTATATGCATGCAGAACCCAAGCGGAGGACAAGAGAAACAAATAAACCAAATGATCGTCATTTAAATTGTTAGGTAAGAATAGAAAAAGTAGGGGCCAAACCTGTGTGAATTCCAGTAGTAGTTGTAAGTTGTAACACACTCTTCATATTGCTCAATAGTTGTCCCAACCGGAAGGAGAGTATATGTCCAGGTCCGTAAAATGTGTTGACGTACGAAATCGTTCACCGGACAAATTCACAAAGAAAACGGCATTCGTTGTCAGATTATCCGCTTCCTCTTCGCCAATGGTGCTCGCAAGTCTTGCATTGTATTCTCTGGAGTATTCCAATTGCGTTGACATTGGGATTACATTCTGAAGTACATGGAACAAAAAGATCAAAATATTACAAACAAGTACCCAGTTTTATATTAATTTTGGCAACGACTCGGAAAACAGTTTTATATTTCATTGGAAAAAGATCTCGAAATTGAGGGTCTTGGGGATTGAGTTTGGTGAGGGTGGTTAATTAGCAAGGATCTGGGGAGTGTGGGTGGTTTGGGGGTTTTCATTTTCATCAGTCATGATCTTCTGTTGTTGCTGCTGCTACATATGAAGTCACAGCTCGTTTTCAATCGGATTGCGCTTTCTGATGCCGCTATGGATATCAAGGGATTAAATGGTTGGGTGTTTCGGGCTTGGCCCAGGGGTGTTTGAGCTTCGGCTTCTAAGGTGTATTTTTTTTTTCTCATCCAACCTTTGGTTAGATTTCTCTCTCCTCTTCGCCAACTAAATGTACCCTCTCTCAAGTTTTTCCTAATAAAATGTTACTTTTGCTGATAAAAGAATGGTGCTACTATATCAAGGTCCAAGCTCTGGAATGGTAATCTGATTGCTGACTCAACAACAATGCTGGTGCGGCTAGTGGCTACACCGCATTTTTATTGCAAGTCAATATAGACAGAAGGTGGTTATTATGGAAATGCTACCTATATTATTAACATTTTTTTATATTATTAGTTTTTCTATTATTGTTGCTTTTATTACATATGCAGGACATGCACTAGCTTAGCCCTATTCACGTGAAAGTTGAAAAGACACATAACATTGTCCTACACATTTAGAAGTTGAAGCGAAGTTATTTAATTGGACAAGTGGAAGCAAAAGATTGGAAGATGAAAAGTAGTTAGTAGAAGTTATTTCCTACACTTTTTGTTTTCTATAAATAGTCTTTTTAGGCTTAATTATAAAGGATCTCCAACAAATCAAAGAATCTATCTTTATTTGTTTTCCAATTTTTGGTAGGAGTAACTTAGAATTCGATGTATCATTTTTCGTTCTTGAAGATTGGTGTTTCCTTTGCATCTCACTAATTTTCTTTTATGTGTGGATACCCCATTGAAGGTTAATGGGAGACTCTTTTGTTGGTCTTCAATTTTATTCTTGCGATCAATTTTGCATTTGATTCTATTGCCACTTCACATCCAATGAATTCACCTCTGCAGACACACCGCATTGCCCTTATTTATGTTGTTGACTTTTGTTTCCCAAACCGCTATCGAATATGGATTGAGGGAAAAAAAAATTGGTAAACACTACTAATATCACTTCCAACTACATCACTGCTGCTACAATATATACAGAGGAATGCACTTTCAATTCTGATATGGCCGTTCTGAGGACATTAGTTTAGGCCATTAATTTGAGGATTGTTTTTTGTATGTGACTTATCCTAAGGACTTGGTGCCATTATGTCTCTGGCGTCATGGGGGTTTTTAGTTTTCTTTTCATTCCGTTGATCTCTTATCAACCTTGTTTGGGGCTTGTTTGGCAAATCATTGTCGCGAGGGTTGGGTGTCAACCTAGCTGAAATGTCTCCCTGTCGTTGTGATACCGTCACACTCTCTATCTTGTACTATTTTTCCTTCATCAAAATATTCTTCTCTTTTGCTATTCCAAAAAAAAAAACTCTCATAACTCTCCTTTGCTCATTATTGAGGGTTTCAACCAAGGTCTTTTTTCAATAAATTAAATGCACTACCAATAATGCAAATCAATAATGAAGCATATATACATACACCAGATAAGTTAACCCATTTATTTCTCAAGGCGGTTTTAGCAAAGGTATGGGCGGATCTTACTTTCCAACAATAAACATTACAGTACTTATTAAGTAGGGAGTAATAATTGTTATAAAAACGGAATTGAACTAATTGAAGTAGCAATCCAATATCTTCAATTACAGGCTCTAGGAATTAGTCAGCACTCGAGGCGTATCGTTTCGCCCATCGAAATATTGCTTCAAAACAAGCTGTATACGTACCGTTATTGCGTTTGGGCTCAATTTTGGAAAAGTCAAAGCTAGTGTCTCAATTTCGAATAAAAAATGAAACACTTTAATTAATTTGCTTGTAATTTTTTTTGTACATATTCACATCAAATTAACGATGTCAATTGTTTTTTTTAATTTGATGTGATAATTAGAATCAACTAAATATGCACGAAAGTTAATTTGTGACTCGAAAAGTAGCACAGTTATTCGTGATTGACTATCAATTAAGAACGGAGGGAATAATAAATTTTACACTGATCGCAAATTAATAAGGTCAGAAATGTATCTTTGTGGTCCGCTAAATCTACATACTTTGGTTGGAAGACAGTACTGCACTGCACTATCATACTCCACGTACAAATAGAATAACCATAGATAATTGGGTAATTCGTGAATTGCAGCAAACCGTAATCCGCGATACGTACATTTTGTTGGAAATGTTAGTCGGTAATAAGGAAATCAATGTGAGACTTAGTGGCCTCAAAGAGGAGCTTGTATGCCTTCTCCGACGGGTGTATCGAGTCCCAAAAAACATACTTTGATGGATCATAACAAACATATGAATTCGGGTTGCATAAATATGACGCTTCCAGTAAGCCTGTGCCACAACATCCACTGCTTACCTTATCAAAATCTAAAAGTATGATAGAAGAAAATATTGTTAGATAAGGGATCGAGTAATTGCTAAAACAACCATACGACTTTAAACATACAGATCTTCATGTAGGGTAAGGCTGAGAAAGGATAAGAACTATCATATATTTTCATTACATCAAGTTGGTTGTTTTTTTGGTATAAATAACGTAGGTTAATTACTTGGTCGAAACTTAAGTGAAGTTGACAAGTTATCGCCCAACTAGGATTTGAAGATTGAATATGTTAGGGCAAACTTCACTCACATCCCTTGAGGTTTGGACGGTCTGCGGATATACCTCTTAACGTTCGATCACTTTGTTCCATCCACAACTCTCATGTTCTTTGTGAAATTAAAATTGAATCCAATTAATTAACATAAATAATTTAGAATCCACGTTGCACTGTTAACGGTAATATTGATGAGAAGTCCAATATGCACCTCACCTCATCTTCTTCTTTGATTTTTCGTCTTCCTTGAATCTAACCAATTCATCCCCTGTACCAAACCCCAATCAAGAATCCAATCCAAAATCAAACCCAATCGCAAATTGAACCAATAATGAGGACGAAAACGGGAGAATCCCCCACCTTAGACCTATTTCTTCCCCTCTAAATCATCCAAATGGGTTTGTTTTCAGCTTGATTTTCGGATTTTGCACATGGACTTCGCCCATTGTTGGACTAGACAAAGAAACTTTCTTAATCTTCCTTCGTCTGCCAACGACTTAGAGCTACGATAGGGCTTGATTTCTGATTGAATTTTTTATTGGGGCTTAATTTCGGATTGGTGGTGTATCTATCCATTAATTCAAGAACATGGCAATTTCGTAATTTTGAGGATTGCTAGAGGTAGTTTTGTCATAAACTAATTGTCGTAACCAATATTCCTACTCTCAGAAGAGGTGTATGAGGTACACCTCAATTAACATGAACGGAATTAGGTGCGGATTAAATTTGTCACAATGCACAAGGGGGGCAGGTGCAACAAAGTGAACATGAAGGGGTGTATTCCACAGATCGCCCAAATTAAGCACAGGGTGTATAAGTGAAGTTTGCCCAACATGTTAGCATTGGAGAATAAATTGTTGGGCCATTTACGGGCCAGAATGGTAAAAAGCCGTAAACTGATTGGGCTTGGGCCACTAAATTGATAAACTAAAGGATCCCAATTCCCAAGTGAACAGTGGCTAGGGAGATGTAGAAAGACACTATTCACAAATGTACTCTACCTAGCGGTTTGTCGAGGTTTGTTGAGGCTGGTGCACTTGATTTTGCATGATTTTGGCTTGGTAAAATGGCTAAAATGCTCATATTACCTATCCTGGCGCACATGCTCTAAGGACTGCAAGCATAAGAAGAAAAAGAGCAATACACTTACTGAACTTGAGGCTTTGGATGATCATGTCAAAAAGAGGCCCATATACATCAATGTAGATAACTCTAACCGCGGATTCGAATAAGTTGGATTGCATGGTGTTGAGCTTTGATTGGAGCATTAGATTGTGGTGCCTAGCAACTGAGGAGAAATAATCGACACACCCACGGTTTAGAATTGCATTATTTGAATTAAGGGTGATGACTACAGGCAAGCAACCCATTGGTGGCAATCCAACCACTCCTATTCTTCGAGCACCTTGTCCCAACAAACCTTACAAGCCCAAAACAAGGTAAAACTGATCCATATTTCAATAAATGCACGGTGAAATCCAAATTAGCGGTGGCGGAAAATTCACAATTTTCACTGTCGGCGAAAAGAATTTAATTTCAAAACATATGTCGATTTAATGCATCATCATTGTTATATGGGAAAATCTACCGTCAGCCCTTAGGGCTGACAATAGTGAATGCACGCGCGACTCCACGCGCTCATTTGAGAGCTGTTTTTTGTGAGTTCCGATGCATGACGTTACCTATTGAAATTGATTGAAATTTTTGGGCCAAATGACAATATTAACCCTCATCCCACTTTTCTCACGCAGACCAGTTTCCAAAACCAAAAACCTTTTTAGATCGAAATTGCAACCGACTTGCAAATCCATGGCCGGCTGAAAAAATCGGCAACTCCGTGATAGCAAATATTATTGTGTACTGATTCTAAGACAATTCACTCACAGAAACCCGGAAACCCCCCTCCCTCCCTCCCTCTCTCCCTCTCTCTCTCACTCTCTCTCTCTCTCTCTCTCTCTCTCTCTCTCTCTCTCTCTCTCTCTCTCTCTCTCTCTCTCTCTCTCTCTCTCTCTCTTCGGCTTCCCCCTCTCTGAAATTTTGTGTTCTTCAATTTCTGAACTTCGATTATGAGTCAATGGCAGAGGTTGAAGACAAAACAGTGTTGAAGAGAGAGAAGAGCGTGTGTGTCATCCTTGGATGGAAACCGAACTGTAACAATTTGCCCAATATTTACTGACCCTCTGTCTCCTCCAAAGAACAAGTCTTTGAGCTTTCTTCAAATACTCTTCTTGTTCACTAGGTGGGTTTATCTATTTTTGCTCCTAGTTTTCTCTTGATCGGCTTTTTTTTGCTCCTAGTTGCTTTCGGAATTACATACTAGTATTTAATTTAACTACCCCAACTTTTCCGAGTAAAAAAAACAGCAGCGAAGAAACCCATTTTCCCACAATCTCAACCCACCCGCCCCCCCCCCCCCCCCTCCCCCCCCCCCCCCCCCGCCCCTTCTACGCAAATAAAAAAAAAAAAAGCAGTTAAAATGGAGCTCCGAGGCAATATAATTTTTTCCTAATTGTTTTTTGATTTGCTAGTCACAATTATGAACTGATTGTGGGCAATTTGGCTCTATAATTCGACTATCTCACAGTTCTGAAAGGATTTGGGGGTGAAAATTAGAAATTAATTTTAATTTTTGAAATTTGAAAGAATCTGGGAAAAGAGAGCTAAGAGGTCAATTTTTCATCAAAAGCGGGTGAGAAGAAAAGGGTTTTCCCAGAATTGGGAGGGATTTCACTGCCATTATTGTGAAGAGAGAAAGAGAGATAAGGTTATTTTTGCCTTTTTAAGAAAAAGAAAAGGAAGGTTAAGATTGTCATTTCGGAGAAGGATGACAGAAAACAGCACAGAGAAATACAAAAGCTGACTTAGAAAACAAGGCAAGAACAACACGTGGTCTTTTTTTTAATTTAAAGCGTCCGCCCAGTGAGCGTATTTTAGAAGGACCGTTGTTATATATCCTTTCAGTTCGTGTACCAGACATTATATAAATTATGTCGTACTTTAACGAAATAATGTTCCAAGTAATCAAACCTGCATGAATTGCTGGACTTGCTGCAACGAGACCTCCATGTAATCTGGGAGACTGTATCTCTTCCTTCGGATTGGTACAGTGAAATAATTCACAACAAAGTCATTCGTAACAGCACTCACAATGTACAGTGCATTTTTTACCAGATTTTTTGTTCTTTTTCTCCCTATCACCAGCTCCACTCTCTTTTGATACTCTTTGAAGTATTCCAGTTGCTTTGGCAGCGAGATTACATTCTAAAAAAACGCAAAATCAATCCGAATTAGGATACCCAGAAACTCGAGGTTGATAACATACATGCATGATACATATTAGCAATTTTTTTTTTTTATGAAAAGACTCAGTATGATGTAAATAATCAATACATTGTTTTTTTAAGTTGGTTATAAATTTCCTATCAAACTGGAACTATAAAAACAATTAATCAACTGAATTCACCTAGCTAGTACAGAAAAATATAACGACAAAAAGGAGAGACTTACACTTAATTGAGGTGTAAGTGGGTCAAATCCTGATCCAGCAGAGGCGAAACTGACTCCGGTCATTAGCTCCTCAATGCTAAGTGTTGGGTCCGAATATGGAGGCACGTACTCTTTGATACCCGCATAACTAGCTGCATCAAAAGCACAGTACTATCCTGGTCAATTAAGATCACATTTTTTTTTCCACATGGTAAAAAGGTGGCATATGTGGATTGAACCAGCGCAACAATCCCTCAGCCAAAATCACTTTCTAACTATTTAGTTTCCTTAAAATCAGAAATAAAAGTACAAACTGGTATCGAAATCTCACCAACAAAGTCGTACGCTAGGCGTCCATTGGTAAACCTTCCGGTTGGGACTCGATTTGGAAAATCTCTCCCGTAAGGCAGGAAATTGCCCTTGAAAATAGTCGTTACGTAGTTGTTGTTCCCAGGGTCAGCTGTCGAGTCTCCGAACACAAAAATGGCATTAACTGAATTTTTCAAAGCCTTTTGCCTAGCTACTGGTCCTTGAGCTTGAGCTTTGGATATGTTGAACAGAACCCATGTAGACATTACAAGAGAAAAACATTGAAGATGAAGAGCGTTTAACCAATGCATGTGAGAGGAACTCATATTGGTGAGACTGCTTGGAAAACAGGGGAAACTTGCTGATTATATAACCCCACTGTTTAGCCTCGTATGTACAAGAAAGCAACTAAGGGGCTCGCCTCTAATAAGACGCAATTCGAATTCCGTGATCGAGATCAAACATTT